>NW_023270513.1:10512073-10867266 GCF_011800145.1 Mirounga leonina
AGAGGGGGAGATGAACCATGAGAGACTATGGACTCTGAGAAACAAACTGAGGGTTCTAGAGGGGAGGGGGTGGGGGGATAGGTTAGCTTGGTGATGGGTATTAAAGAGAGCACATACTGAATGGAGCACTGGGTGTTATATGCAAACAATGAATCCTGGAACACTACATCAAAAACTAATGATGTAATGTATGGTGATTAACATAACATAATAAAATTAAATTTAAAAAGAAATCAATTATATTTAGCTGCAAAGCTTATATATATATTTTTTTACTTCACCACTTCCAGCTTATTGTTGTATGATACGTGTTAACATGAAAGCTGGTTTATAGTACCATTTGTTATGGAATTCTTATATTGGTGGACATAAACATGGCAGCCATTGCAAAAACCAGGGAAAAATATTGCATCATTTATTTTGTGGTCAAGTATAGTTGATACATCAATACTAGATGACTTCAGAGGCAACATTTCTCTACTGGCTCAAAAGGTGTCAAATAGTTTTCTTCACAAACATGGAACTATGTTTTATGTCTACTGGTACACTAGGTGTTAGATGATATGGGTTCCTTGAGCTTATTCAGTGGCCAGAAGATATTCAGTTATAACTTCATTCTTTAAAACAAAGATTAATTATTTTGGTATAAAAGAACAGAGTAGGTATTACAATGAAACTAAGATGAGGAAACCCAGATATTTCAAGGTTGAAATGGAAAGCATATCTTAACATTAGAAAGGGGTAGCTTGATCTTACAACCCCATTTTTTGTTTGAATATATCCTCCTTAAGAATGTGCTTGTATGTGTGAGCACACTTATGGGCATGTGTATGTATATGTGTGTGTGTAGTTTGTGAGGTTAAAAGCCAAATTCTATAATGTAATAGTCAGGAGTCTCTACATGATAATCAAAAATTGAAATAATAAGAAATAGCTGTATAAGCATGCCATTTAGAAATAGAAAAGCAAATACCAGAAGGAACACATATAAAAGTTGTAAGCGGTGTCTTCTAGGTAGCGGGAATTGAGAGGTGGTAGGGGCAAAAGTGTGGACTACTATTTTGTATTATAAGTGTTATATGACTATTTGACTATTTGGCTCTTTAAAACTATTTACCTTAATAAAAATAAAGGTAAAGTTTTAAAAATGTAAAAAAAATTAATATATCCTCCTTGCCTTTACCAATGGTTGACTAATTACTGCTGCCTCAACTTACTTATCTTATAATGGGGACTCCTACATCAACTTTTGGATTTTGCACAAAGCAATAGGCATACATCTTTTTCTTTAATATCCAATAGCATATTTATCATAATACTAGGACACTGAAGACATTGCAAAAGTCCAGGGAATACAAGAAGGAAATAAATACATTGTAATGTAACACTTGATAAAGCTGGCTTACTCATATTTACCTTGGAGTCCTCCATGAGGGCACCCTCTTAAGTAGCTAAAGGTCTACATTCTGGTACCAAAATCTTTTTAACACATACTATGAAGGAGCACCCCAAGAATATCTATACTCTTCTAAGAACAGACCTAAAAAAGCAAGGACCAGTGAGAGAGTGGTTTCTTTTTTCATAAGATAAGGGCTGCATTCCACGGTTTTATTTTCTAACAATTTGTATTTTACCTATTCATAGGTGATAGCCTTATCCTTAAGTCACTCAGGATAACCATGATGTCAATAAAGTACAAACAATAAAGGAAGAAGGACATGTTTTACCTAACGTATGAGACAACATCCAGAAAATTTTTTTTTTTTTTTTTTTGTCTCCTAGAAACTCGCTTACACCTGGGTGGAAATATGGTGCTTAGAAGTAACATCTCTCGAGGCAAAATGCCTCATTTCAAATTCTAGTTACATCACCTAGCTGTATAACTTTGGTAAACTTATTTAACTTTCCACTGCCTCAATTTCATCACAGTAGAAAGAATGTTGATAACAATAATACCTATTCAACAGAATTTGTGAGGTTAAAATAAAATATATGTAAATTGCTTAAAACAGAGCTTTCATCTAAGGGCTAAATACTAGATGCATTATCCTGTAGGCACTGCCCTATTATTTTCTATTGTTTCTTATTGACCTTATTTGTCAATCCTTCCCAATAACCCATGTTAGATCACTGCCTCTTCTTTGTACCTGCTCATTTGCTTGTAGAGGATTTTGAGGTGTGATGGTGATAGCTGAGAGAAAGTTTCTGGTGAAAGGGTATTCCCAAGCCAGGAGTCTCTATGTCCCACGAGATCTTAAAACCAACATGCCAAGTATCAGGATCTCTGCCTTCCAGCTGAAGGTCATCCTAACTTTCCTCTTCTGGGCCTTCACAGCTATAACTGTACATGGCCACCGCCAACTGTTCCACCAGATTTTCATCATGATGCCAGCTAATGGCCATTTTCCAAAATAAGGCTCCTCTTTCAAGTATGGCATTTTCTGGGGACCCATGCAATTCAACAAAGTGACGCTGTATGCTGCTCTGTTCTTAACGTCCAGACCCTGGGGAAATCTGGACCTATACACACCGGCATGGCATCGATATCAGATATCTCTTTGCAAGTGAGTTCTTCCAAAGCCTGCATGGTCTCTATCTGCAGGTAGTCATTGAGCTTGAGGAAGGTCTGACAGGCAGCTGCTATGCCAGCCTTGTGTTTTGGGCTAGTGCCCTTCACTGGCCAGGGTACCATAAGAGTCTGGTGTTGAGGTACTTGTAGGTGCAACCTAGGTTGCCAATGAGGAGGCAAGATACCAGAGTGAGCAAATCTTTGCCTTGGATCCTAACCAGATCCCAGAAGAAGCAGCCATGCTTGTGCAGCATGAGGAAAGCTTCTTGCACTTCTTTTTTTCCCTCCTAGTTCAAAAGTCAGAGTGCTTTTTTTTATTATTATTATTAACATACAGTGTATTATTTGTTTCAGAGGTATAGGTCTGTGATTCATCAGTCTTACACAACACTTTATGGAGCTCCTCGGTTCTGCTGCCAGCTTGTCGGAGAATCAGTTTTGGATATTTCAGCTGCCACTGCTAATAGAATTCATGATCCTTGGGGGTCAGATAAGGAAGCCAAGTATCTTTGAGCTCTTCAAGAAGCCTGTTTCTTAGCTTTGCACTCTCGTTCCTCTGCAATCTGGGTCCACTTCATGGTGCCGCTACAGTCACGTTCGTCACTGCTCTGAAAAGGTTCTTCTTATTATTGAGAACATATGGAGAAATCAATAGCACCGGCAAAGAAACCCCTGTGTTTTCCTTTATTGATTACTGATGAATCAAAACCAGGGTCAGTTTTTTCTTTTGCCCTCCTGGTAATTAAAAAGATTTTTGCAAAAACCAGAGAGGCTTAAAGAATTTTGTTCTGAATTTTCTTTTGTTTTTTTCCTCTTTTTTAATTTTTTTATTTAAATTCAATTTAGGTAACATATACCATATTATTAGTTTCAGATGTAAAATTCAGTGATTCATCAGTTGTATATAACACCCAGTGCTCATTACATGAAATACCTTCCTTAATGCCCATCACCTAATGACTTCATACCACACCCACATACCACAATAAAGGAAGAAGGACATGTTTTGCTGGAATGGATACAGGAATTCTCTCCAGCAACAATCAGTTGGTTCCCTAGGGTTAAGAGACTCTTATGGTTTCCTTTCCTCTCTGTTTTCAACTTATTTTATTTTTCCTTCACTTCCCCTATATTCATCTGTTTTGTTTCTTAAATTCCACACGTGAGTGAAATCACATGGTATTTGTCCTTCTCTGACTGGCTTATTTCACTTAGCCTAATACACACTAGTTCCTTCAATGTCATTACAAATGGCAAGATTTCATTCTTTTTGAAGGGTAATATTCCAATCTCTGTGTGTACCACTATTCCTTTTCCATTTATCTGTCAATGGACATCTGGTCTGTTAACTGTTTGTATATCTTCTTTGGAGAAATGTCTGTTCATATCTTCTGCCCATTTCTTGACTAAGTGTTGAGTTCTGTAAGTTCTTTGTAGATTTTCGATACCAATCCTTTATCTGAGATTTTTCTAGCAAGAAGTTGCTACAACCTAGGTCAAAGAGGTTACTGCCTATGTTCTCCACTAGGATTTTGATGGATTCCTATCTCACATTTAGGTCTTTCATCCATTTTGAGTTTATTTTTGTGTATGGTATGAGAAAGTGGTCCAGTTTCATTCTTCTGCAAGTGGCTGTCCAATTTTCTCAGCACCAAGAGTTGAAGAGACCGTCTTTTTTTCCACTGGATATTCTTTCCTTCTTTGTCGAAGATTAGTTAACCATAGATTTGAGGGTCCATTTCTGGGTTCTCTATTCTGTTCCATTGATTTATGTGTCTGTTTTGTGCCATACCGCCTTGACAATTGCAGCTTTCTTTTTTTTTAATATTTTATTTATTTATTTTGACAGAGAGAGCACACAAGCAAGGGGAGTGGCAGGTGGAGGGAGAGGGAAAAGCATCTTATGGTTTCTGGTGCAATTTAAGTGGGATCAATTCCTTGATTTCTTTCTTCTGCTTCATTGTCAGGGTATAGAAATGGAACTGACTTCTGTGCATTGATATTATATCCTGCCACTTTTCTGAATTCCTGTATCCATTCCAGCAACTTTTTGCTGGAGTATTTTGGATTTTCTACATAGAGAATTGTATCATCTGTGAAAAATGAAAGTTTGACTTCTTCTTTGCTGATTTAAATGCCTTTTATTTCTTTTTGTTGTCTGATTGTTGAAGCTAGGACTTCCAGTACTATGTTGAACAACAGTGGTGAGAGTGGACATTCCTGTCATATTCCTAACCTTAAGGGAAAGCTCTCAGTTTTCCCCCCATTGAGGATGATATTTATTGTGGGTCTTTCCTACATGACTTTTATGATATTAAGGTATGTTCCCTCTCTCCCTGCACAGTGGAGGGTTTTTACGAAGAAAGGATGCTGTATTTTGTCCAATTCATTTTCTACATCTCTTGAGAAGGTCATATGGTTCTAGTCCTTTCTTTTATTAATGTGGTGTATCACACTGATTGATTTGCAAATGTTGAACCACCCTTGCAGCCCAGGAATAAATCCCACTTGGTAATGGTGAATAATCCTTTTAATGTACTGATGGATCTATTAGCTAATATCCTAGTGAGAATTTTTGCATCCATGCTCATTAGGGATATTGGTCTCTAATTCTCCTTTATAATGGGGTCTTTTTCTCATTTGGATCAAGGTAATGCTGGATTCATAGAAGGGGTGTGGAAATTTTCCTTCTATTTCTATTTTTTGGAACAGTTTCAGAAGAATAGGTGTTAATTCTTATTTTAATATTTGGTTGAATCCCCCTGGGAAGCCACCTGGCCCTGGGCTCTTGTTTGTTGGTAGATTTTTGATTACTGATTCAATTTTGTTGCTGGTTATGGGTCTGTTCAGGTTTTCTATTTCTTTCTGGTTCAGTTTTGGTAGTTTATATGTTTCTACAAATGCATCCATTTCTTTCAGATTTCCTAATTTGTTGGCATATAGTTGCTTATAATAATCTCTTAAAATTGTATTTCTTCAGTGTTGGTTGTGATCTCTCCTGTTTCATTCATGATTTTATTTATTTGGGTCTTTTCTCTTTTCTTTTTGATAAACCTGGCTAGGGGTTTATCAATCTTATTAATTCTTTCAAATAACCAGCTCCTAGTTTCATTGATCTGTTCTACTGTTTGATTTTTTTAATAACTTCTACATCATTAATTTCTAGTCTAATCTTTATTATTTCTCTTCTTCTGCTGGATTTAGGTTTTACTTGCTGTTCTTTTTCCAGCTCCTTCAGGTGTAAGTTTAGGTTGTGTATCTGAGACTTTTCTTACTTCTTGAGGAAGGTCTGTATTGCTATATACTTCCCTCTTAGGACCGCCTTTCCTGCATCCAAAAGGTACTGAAGTGTCATGTTCTCATTTTCATTTGCTTCCCATTTATTTTTTTTAAAATTCTTCCTTAATTTCCTGGTTGATCCATTCTTTCTTTAATAGGATGCTCTTTAACCTCCATGTATTTGTGGTTCTTCCAAATTTTTTCTTGTTGTAGTTGACTTTCAAGTTTTAAAGCATTTTTGTCAGAAAATATGCATGGTATGATCTCAATCTTTTTGTACTGGTTGAAACCTGATTTGTGACCCAGTCAGTATGTGATCTATTCTGGGGAATGTTCCATGTGCACTTGAGAAGAATGGGTATTCTACTGCTCTAGGATGAAATTCTCTAAATATATCTGTGAAGTCCATCTGGTCCTATGTGTCATTCAAAGCCCTTGTTTCCTTGTTGATCTTCTGCTTAGATGATATGTCCATTGCTGTGAGTGGTGTCTTAAAGTTCCCTACTATTATTGTGTCATTATCAATGCATTTCTTTCATTTGTTATTAATTGGTTTATATATTTGGCTGCTCCCAAGTTAAGGGCATAAATATTTGCAATTGTTAGATCTTCTTGTTGGGTAGACCCTTTTACTATGATATAGTATCTTTCTTCATCTCTTCTTACAGTCTTTGGTTTAAAATCTAGTTTGTCTGATATAATGGTGGCTACTTCAGCTTTTTTTTTTTTTGATACCTTTGTCATGGTAAATAGTTCTCCACCCCCTCTTTCAATCTGGGTTCTAAAATGTGTCTCTTGTAAGCAGCATATCGATGGATTTTGTTTTTTGTTTTTTTATCCATTCAGATACCTTATGTCTTTTGATTGGAGCATTTAGTCCATTTACATTCAGAGTAATTATGGAAAGATATGAATTTAGTGCCATTGTATTACCTGTAAAGTTGCTGTTCCTGTAGATTTTCTCTGTTCCTTTCTGGTTTTTGTTTCTTGGGGCTTTATTTTCACTCAAAGGTTTCCCTTTAATATTTCTTGCATGGCTGGTTTAGTGTTCTCATCTTCCTTAATTTTTGTTTGTCCCAGAAACTCTTTATCTCTCCTTCTATTCTGAATAACAGCTTTGCTAGATAAAGTATTCTTGGCTGCATATTTTTCCCATTTAGCACATTGAATATATCTTGTGAGTCCTTTCTGGCCTGCCAGGTCTTTGTGGACAGTTCTGCTGCCAGACGTATGTATCTACCCTTCTAGGTTAAGGACTTCTTGTGCTAAGCTTCTTTCAGGATTCTCTCTTTATCTCTGAAATTTGCAAGCTTCACTATTTTATGTCAAGGTGATAACTTATTTTTATTGATTTTGAGGGGACTTCTCTGTGCCTCCTGGACTTGAATGCATGTTTCCTTCCCCAGGTTAGGGAAGTTCTTTGCTATAAGTTGTTCAAATAAACCTTCTGCCCCTCTTTGCCACTCTTCAGCTTCTGGGATCCCTATTATCCAAATATTATTTTGCTTTATGGAATAGCTGAGTTCTCGAAGTCTCCCTTCCTGATACAGTATTTGTCTTTCTCTCTTCATATCAGCTTCCTTATTTTCCATCATTTTGTCTCCTATATCACTGACTCTGTCTTCTGCTTCATTTAACCTCGCTGTTAAAGCTTCCCTTTCTGACTGCATCTCAGTAATGTATTTTTAATTTTGGCCTGACTATATTGTAGTTCTTATATGTCTATAGTAAGGGATTCTCTAGTGTCTTCTATGCTTTTTTCAAGCCCACCTAGTATCTTTATAGTCATTCTTTTTAATTCCAGTTCAGACATTTCACTTATATCCTTATTGATTAAATCCCTGGCAGTGAGTATTACCTCTTTTTCTTTCTTTTGGGGTGAATTCTCCATCTAATCATTTTGTCCAGAAAAGAAATAAGGAAAGAAAAAGAAAAAAACAACAGCAATAACAACAACAGCAACAGAAACTTCAGGAAGTTTTCTGTTGTATGCTGTGTGCACTCTGCTCTTGTGTTTTTGCTGTTCTTTCCCACTCATCCTTCCTCTACACAGTTCCTCCTTGCTTGTAGTGGGAAGTGTTTGGACCTTTCAGTAGTTGTGCTCTGATTTGTTCTTCAAAATAAGCCTGTAAAAGAAAAAAGAAAAGAAAAATAAAATGAAAAACAAACAAAAACGAAAAAACCTGATCCAAGGCCAAAGGAAAAGGAACAAACATACAAACAGGCAAACAATAAACTATAAGCTTGATTCTAAAAAAAATAAGAAAGAAGAAAGGAAAAAAGAGTAAGTATAGAAGAAAAGAGAAAAAAATTAAGAAGCCTGATCTGAAAAACAAGAGAAGGAAACAAACAAACCAACAAATGAACAAGAGATTATAATCCTGATCCAAAAAAAAAAAAAAGAGAGAGAGAAAAGAAAAAGAAAGAAAGATATATAAAAAATAAAATATAAAGAATAAAAAATAAGAAATAGAAAAATAAAGAATTTTTAAAAATTTAAAACAATTGAGAACAGAGGAGTAAAAAAAAATTTTTAAAAAGAAGCAAGCCTGGTCCTATTTCCACTGGAAGTTAATATTTGGAGCTTTCTTTAATCAGTAGACTTGGTATATGTGGGGGCTTGTATTGGTCTTCTAAGGGAGAGGACTGCTGGGCTGGTTCATAATCTGTCTTGCCCTAGTGAAAACACCCCTGCTGGGTGCAAGGGGGTGGGGTTTAGTGTAGCGGACTCCATACTCCACTGGAGGCATGGTGATTCTCTATGAAGTCTGACTGCTGGCGTGTGGGGATGAGAGAGGGGTGGTGGTGGAGAAAGAATATGGTGTCACCTTGTCTTCTTGTCCCTGGGGAGGGTAACTCCTGGCCACCTCTTTTCAGGACACTCTCTTTAAAAAGCAAACTCTCTCGTGTGTCCTGTGCTTTCGTCAGTTCCCTGCCCTTAACCTTTCTGTGCCCAGGCCATTAACATTGCCTAGAGCCACAGATCTCCTGTATTTTATCTCTGGTTGGTGGCTGGGATTCAAAACTACAAGTTTTAAAGGGCCTGGTAAGGTACGGGGTCACTTCCATCCCCTGGAGGAGAGGTTTGGGGTGTGCCCAGCACTGCCCCATCCCCAAAAAGCAGTTGCACAGTGCACCCACAGAGGCTGGAGTTCATTGCAATGCTCAGCGAGAAGCTAGAACTAGGTTATTGGCTGTCTGCAAGGGACTCAGTCCCCTACTCTGTTCTGTCCCAGAAAAGCCCTCACTTCAATCTGTTGCAGCAGTGAAAAGTGCTGGCCAGGTTATCTGCAATCAGCTCCTGTCTGCTTTCTGCTCAGTTCTGCTACAAAAAAACAGCTGTTCCATGCACACATGGAAGTTTAAGCCTATTGTGGCTTACAGTGAAAAGTTGAGGTTTTCTGCCCTCTGCACCCACCTTTGACCTTGGTGTAAAGCACAGCTCAGTGGCTCCTTGTTGGCCTTTTGTCCTTGGAGAAGCAAAATATGCTCTTCCAAAATGACTTCCAGGAAGGGGGGTCATCTCTCCCTGTGCGACCCAGGGGATCTCCTCACCATGGCTTATGCCCTTACCCTCTGCACTGTCTCCCATTTTTTCCTTCTCCCTGTCTTTGCTCTGCAAAAAGGGTTCCCTCCCCTTCAAGGCCACCTGGCTTTCCTCTCCCTAAATTCATGGCTCCAAACCTTATATCTGCTACATTCTCTCCTTCCAACTATGCAGATTGTTTCCTTAGTCCTCAGATGGTCTAGTTGAATGTTGATCTAGCTATATTCGAAGGATGAAACAAGTTCAGGGTCCCCCTACTACTCCACCATCTTAATTCTCCTCCCCCTTTTCACTACTTTTGCCATTGTAATTACTAAGTGTCTTGGTCTGGACCTCTTTGGATTGATTTTGTGAGGGGATCTCTGTGTTTCCTGGATCTGGATATCTATTTCCTTCCCCAGATTAGGAAAGTTTTCAGCTATTCTTTCTTTCTTTTTTTATGTTATGTTAATCACCATACATTACATCATTAGTTTTTGATGTAGTGTTCCATGATTCACTGTTTGCGTATAACACCCAGCGCTCCATGCAGAACGTGCCCTCTTTAATACCCATCACCAGGCTAACCCATCCCCCCACCCCCCTCCCCTTTAGAGCCCTCAGTTTGTTTATAAGAGTCCATAGTCTCTCATGGTTCATCTCCCCCTCTGATTTCCCCCCCTTCATTCTTCCCCTCCTCCTATCTTCTTCTTCTTCTTCTTTTTTTTTTTTTTTTAACATATAATGTATTATTTGTTTCAGAGGTACAGGTCTGTGATTCAACAGTCTTACACAATTCACAGTGCTCAGCTATTATTTCTTCAAGTAATTTTTCTGTCCCCTTTCTCTCTCTTCTTCTGGAGTCCCTATAATGCAAATGTTATTATGCTTGATGGAGTCACTGCATTCCTTAAGTTTATTCTCATTTTGCATAATTCTTTTTTCTCTCATTTGATCAGCTTGTTTATTTTCCACTATTCTGTCTTCCAGGTTGTTAATTCATTCCTCTGCTTGCTCTAGCCTGCTATTTATTCCATTTAATGTATTTTTAATTTCATTTATTGTGTTCTTTATCTCTGATTGGTTCTTTTTTTATATCTTTGTTAAGGGTCTCACTGATGTTTTCCACTCTTCTGTCAAGTCCTTTGAGCATCTTTATGATCATTCCTTTAAATTGTCTATCAGACATATTATTTATATCCATTTCTCTTTGGTCTCTTGCTGTGGTTTTGTCCCGTTATTTCATTTGAGACAAATTCCTCTGCCTCCTATTTTTTTTTCTAACTCTCTGTGTCTATTTCTCTGAGTTAAGAAAGTCAGCTACACCATTCCTCTTAAAAGTAGTGGGTGGGGGGCTCCTGGGTGGCTCAGTCGTTAAGCGTCTGCCTTCAGCTCAGGCCATGATCCCAGGGTCCTGGGATCGAGCCCCACATTGGGCTCCCTGCTCCACGGGAAGCCTGCTTCTCCCTCTCCCTCTCCCACTCCCCTGCTTGTGTTCCCTCTCTCGCTGTGTCTCTCTCTGTCAAATAAATAAATAAATAGATAGAATCTTTAAAAAAAAAGTAGTGGGTGGTGCATACACTTTTAACAAGTTGGGGCTTGTCCTCTTCCAGAGGTGTTTGTCACTGAATATGATGCTAGCTGTGGGTTTTTCATATATGGTCTTTATTATGTGAAGGTATATCCAAATCCATTTTACTGGAAGAGTTAAGGTGGCAGAGTAGTAGGGGGACCCTATGTTGCCTTGTCCCTCAAACAAAGCTAGACAAATATCAAATCATTCTGAGCACCCAAAAAATAGATCTGAGGACTGAAAGAACAAACTGCACAACTAGAGGGAGAGAAGAGGCTACACTGTGGAAATTAGGATGTGCAGAGAATTGATTAGGGGGAGAAAAGAATCCCAGGTGCTGTGAAGCAGAGTGACTGCTAATCATGGACAGTGGAAAGAAAGAGAGAGAAAGGGAGGGAGGGAGAGATAGAGAGCAGCATACAGGGGATTGCACAAGAAAAACACTCCCCCAAAACCATTGACTGGGAAAATGAAAGGTGCTGATTATTGTGAGTTTTTACAGCCAGGAGAGCTCAACTGCAGTTTTAGAAATCTGTGCAGTGGCTGGTGTAGAGACTGGCAGGCACAGTAGTGCTCCTGTGGAGAAGGAGAGCAGTGGCCCGAGAGGACAACATGATCTGCAGATTCCCTGGGATACACTGTGAGAGAAGGTTCCCCTTTCTTAGAATGCATGTGAGAGAGGTGGTACTGCCTATCAGGGAACAAAGGAGCCAATGGGTGTCACTGTGCCTTCCAGTTCTTTAGCATAAGGGCAGAGACACATGCTCAGGGCAGCAAACCTGGACACTGGGTTTTTGCTACACTTTACTCAACTCCAAGCTCCTGTGCATTGTGGAACTGCCCTTCTGGGACAAACCAGCACCAGACAAAGCACAGTGAGACCCTCCCCCAAAGGATCAGCATGGATCCATACGAGGCCTGATCCCTAAAGTTTGGAGTTTTGAAACTCAACCATTGTGCTTGAGATAAAGCACAGGTTCATTGTGCTGTTGGGCAGGCAGATGGCCCAGATACAGACATGGTGAAGGCAGGGATCTGAGGGATGCCTAGGATATATGAGGAGAGACTGTTTGCTCTTCTCTGAGGGTTTCCCTGATAGTGACTGGTGGGAACTACCCCCACCAAGGATGAGGAAGAAGTCTGACACCATTTTTCTCTGCCACCCACCAACACAGACTGACTTCAGTGAGCAGCATAGCACCCAAAGCGGAGGCCTGAGCCACCTACAACAAGCCCCATCCCCTTTGATCTGCAGGTACTTCTTTACTAGTGAAAATTTGCCTGAGAACCAGAGCATCACACCCCTCCCCAAGAAGACCAGCGATTATAAATATAAATTATAATTTATTTATTTATATTTATATTATATTTATATTTATTTACATTATAAATAAAATATATTATAAATAATATAAATAAATGAAGTCTACTAACCATAGAGTGCTGCCAAGCTTCAGCTCTAGGGGAAATACCATTAGGTCTCTTTTAACAAGCAGAGGAGAGCACAACTAGTTAAAACTCGCCACACACTGGACAAGGTCCAAACTCTTCCCACCGGAGGCAAGAAATACTCTGCCCTGTGTGACCCAAGGAAAAGCTCTGCAGAGGACCAACCTGTGGGAAAGAGCAACCAAACACAGCAGCAGAATGCACACACCATACACCAGAAAAAAATTCTTAAAGTGTCAGGCCCTAGACAGTATATGACCTCGTCTTCATAAAGCCCTTACTCTTGGGAGCAGGAAACATAAGGCTTTCCTAACATACAAAAGAAGACAAAGACCTAGACAAAATGCCTAAAGGAAGGAATTCATCCCAAAAGAGAGAACAAGAAAAGGTCACAGAAAGAGATCTAATCGAAACAGATATAAGTAATATGACAGATCCAGAATTTAAAACAAGAATCATGAGGATACTAGCTGGGCTTGAGAAAAGCATAGAAGACACCAGGGACTCCCTTACCACAAAGATAAAAGACCTAAAAACTAGTCAGACTAAAATTAAAAAAAAAATGCTATAACTGAGATGCAAAATTGAATAGATGTAATGATGACAAAGAGGGAAGAACCAAAGGAAAGAAGAAGTTATATAGAAGATAGAACTATAGAAGATAATGAAGATGAAAGTAAGAGGGAAAGAAAAATACTGGATCATGAATGTAAACATAGGGAACTCAGAGATTCCATAAAGCATAATAACATTCATATCATAAGAGTCCCAGTAGAAGAAGAAAAGGGACAGAAGGTTTATTAGAACAAATTATAGCTGAAAAATTCCCTAATCTGGAGAAGGAAACAGACATCCAAATCCAGGAGGCACAGAGAATGCCCATCAAAATCAACAAAAGCAGGACAACAACACATATTGTAGTAAAATTTACAAATTACAGAGATAAGGAAAACATCCTGAGATTAGCAAGAAAAAAAGACTCTCTACTGTATAAGAGAAGACCAAAAAGGTAGGGAGGAGACCTATCCACAAAAACATGGCAGGCCAGAAGGGAGTGGTATGATATATACAACATGCTGAATGGGAAAAATGGCACCCAAGTATATTTTAATCAACAAGGCTGTCATTCAGAATAGAAGGAGAGATAAAGAGTTGCCCAGATAAAGAAAAACTAAAGGAGTTTGTGACCACTGAGGCAGCCCTGCAAGAAATATTAAAGGGGACTCTCTGAGTGGGGAAAAAAAGGCCAAAAGTGACAAAGACTACAAAGGAACAGAGAAAATGTCCAGAAACAACAACTTTACAGGTAATACAATGGCACTAAATCCATATCAATAATCGTTCTCAATAGAAATGGACTAAGTGCCCCAGTCAAAAGACATATCAAATGTCAAATGTCAAATTATCAAATGTCAAAATGGATTTTAAAAAAAAAGACCCATCAGGACACCTGGGAGTCTCAGTTGGTTGAGCGTCTGGCTCTTGGTTTTCAGCTCAGATCATGATCTCAGGGTTGTGGGAATGAGCCCTGAGTCAGGCTCCATGCTCAGTGGGGAGTCTGCTTGCAGAGTCTCTCTCTCAGCCCCTCCCCCACCCACTCACAAACACTCTCTCTAAAATAAATAAGCAAATCTTTAAAAACCCAAGATATAACTATATGCTGTCTAAAAGAGACTCATTTTAGAACTAAAAACACCTCCAGATTGAAAGTGAGGGGATAGAGAAATATTGTTCATGCTAATGGACATCAAAAGAAAGCCAGAATAGCCATATTTATACCAGATAAACTAGATTTTAAACCAAAGGTTGTAAGAAGAGATGAAGAAGGGCACTATATCATAATAAAGGGGTCTATTCAAAAGAAGATCTAACAATTGTAAATATTTATGTCCCTATCTTGGGAGCACCCAAATATAAAAAACAATTAATAACAAACATAAAGAAACACACTGATAATAATGCAATAATAGTAGGGGATTTTAATACCCAACTTACAGCAATGGACAAATCATCTAAGGAGAAAATAAAGAAGGAAACAATGGTTTTGAATGATGCACTGGACCAGATGGACTTAACAGATATATTTAGAACATTCCATCCTAAAGCAGCAGACTATACATTCTTTTCAAGTACACAAGGGACATTCTCCAGAATAGATCACATACTGGTTCACAAATCAAGCCTCAACCAATATAAAACAAATGAGATCATACCATTCATATTTTTCTACCACAATGCTATGAAACATGAAGTCAACCATAAGAAAAAAATTGGAAAGACCACAAATACATGGAGGGTAAAATACATCCTATAAAGAACGAATGGGTTAAACAAGAAATTAAAGATGAAATTTAAAAAAGTATACATGGAAACAAATGAATACAAAAACATGATGGTCCAAATCCTTTGGTATCCAGCAAAAGTGGTCAAAGAGGGAAGTATATAGCAATAAAGGCTTCCCTGAAGAGGCAAGAAAAATCTCAAAAACACAAGCTAACCTTCCACCTAAGAAGCTGGAAAAAGAACAGCAAATGAAGTCTAAAGACAGCAGAAAGGAAGTAATAAAGATTAGAGCAGAAATAAATAACATAGAAACAAAAGAAAAATCAGTAAAACAAATCAGTAAAACTAGGAACTGTTCATTGAAAGATTTAATACAATTGATTAAATGCCTGGGTGGCTCAGCCAGTTAAGTGTCTGTCTTTAGTTCAGGTCATGATCCCAGGGCCCTGGGATTGAGTCATGCATTGGGCTCCTTGCTCATCAGGGAGTCTGATTCTCCTTCTGCCTGCTGCTTCCCCTTGCTTGTTCTCTCTCTCTTTCTCAAATAAGTAAATAAAATCTTAAAAAAAATAAAAATAAAATTGATAAAACACTAATCAGACTTATCAAAAAGAAAAGAGAAAGTACCCAAATAAATGAAATCACAAATGAGAGAGGAGAGATCACAACCACCACCACAGAAATACAATTATAAGAAAATATTATGAAAAATTATGTGCCAACAAATCAAACAATTTGGAAGAAATGGATAAATTCATAGAAACATAGAAACTACCAAAACTGAAATGGGAAGAAATAGAAAACTTGAATAAGCTGATAACCAGCAAAGAAATTGAATCAGTAACCAAAAATCCCCCAACAAACAGAAGTCCAGGGCTTGATGGATTCACAGGGGAATTCTGCCAAACATTTAAAGAAGAGTTAATACCTATTCTTCTCAACATCTTAAAAAAAAAAAAAAAAAAGAAATAGAAGTAAAACTTCCAAACTCATTCTACTAGATCAGCATGACCTTGATTCCAAAACCAGATTAAGTCCCCACTACAAAGGGAATTACAGGCCAATATCCCAGATGAACATGGATGCAAAAATTCTCAACAAAATACTAGCAAATCAAATCCAACAGTACATTAAAAGAATCATTCAACATAATCAAGTGGGATTTATTCCTGGGCTACAAGAGTGGTTCAATATTCACAAATCAATCAACGTGATACACTACATTAATCAAAGAAATGATGAACCTATGATCCTCTAAATAGATGCAGAAAAAGCATTTGACAAAATACAACATCCATTCTTGATAAAAACCCTCAACAAAGTAGTGATAGAGCAATCATATCTGAACATTACAAAGGATGTATAATAAAGATCCACATCTAATATAATCCTCAGTGGGGAAAAACTGAGATCTTTTCCTCTATGGTTAAAAACAAGAAAGGGATGTAAACTCTTACCTTTGTTATTTAACATAGCAGTGGAAGTCCTGGACTCAGCAATCAGACAACAAAGAGAAATAAAAGCCATCCCAATTGGCAAGGAAAAGTCAAATGTTCACTTTTTGCAGAAGACATGATACAATATATACAAAACCCAAAACGCACCACCAAAAAATCACTAAAAGTGATACTCAAATTCAGTAAAGTTAAAGAATACAAAATGAACATGAAAAAATCTGTTGCATTTCTATGCATCCAATAATGAAGCAGCAGAACAAAAATCAAAGAATTGATCCCATTTACAATAGCACCAAAAAAAAAAAAAAAAAAGATACCTAGGAATAAACCTAAGCAAAGAGGTAAAAGATCTGTACTCTGAAAACTTTAGATCACTTACAAAAGAAATTGAAAATTACACAACTAAATTAAGAAACATTCCATGCTCAAGGGTTAGAAGAACAAATATTGTTAAAATGTCTATACTACCCAAAGCAATGTACATATTTAATGCAATCCCTTCCAAAATACTAGCAGCATTTTTCACAAAACTACAACAAAGAATCCTAAAATGTGTATGGAAACAGAAAAGACCCCAAATAACCAAAGCTCCTGCTGAGCAAGGAGCCTGATGCGGGACTTGATCCCAGGCCCCTAGGATCAGGACCTGAGCTGCAGGCAGATGCTCAAATGACTGAGCAACCCAGGCATCCCACTGGACCACTTTCTTACACCATACTCAAAAATAAATTCAAAATGGATGAAAGACCTACATGTGAGACAGGAAACCATCAAAATCCTAGAGACCACAAGCAGCAACCTCCTTGACAGCAGCCGTAACAACTTCTTACTAGACAGTTGTCCTGAGGCAAGGGAAACAAAAGCAAAAATGAACTGTTGGGACTTCATCAAGATAAAAAGCTTCTGCACAGCAAAGGAAACAGTCAACAAAACTAAAAGATAACCTTCAGAATGGGAGAAGATATTTGCAAATGACATATCTGATAAAGGGTTAGTATCCAAAATCTATAAAGAACTTTAGATCAAACTCAACACTGAAAAGATTAATAATCCCATCAAAAATGGGCAGAAGATATGAATAGACTTTTTCCCAAAGATGACATACAGATGGCCAAGAGACACATGAAAAAATGTTCCCCATCACTTGGCATCAGGAAAATACAAATCAAAACTGCAATGAGATATCAACCCACACCTGTCAGAATGGCTAAAATTAAGAACACAGGAAACAACGGACTGGGCAAGGATGCAAAGAAAGGGGAACTCTCTTACAGTGTTAGTGGGAATGAAAACTGGTGCAGCCAATCTGGAAAACAGTATGGAGGTTCCTCAAAAAGTTAAGAATAGAACTCGCCTACAATCTAGCAATTGCACTACTAGGTATTTACCCAAATGATACAAAAATAATGATTAGATGGAACACATGCACCCAATGTTTATAGCAGTGTTATCAACAATATCCAAATAATGGAAGGAGCCCAAATGTCCATCAACTGATGAATAGATAAAGAAGATGTGGAATATATATACAACAGAATATTACACAGCCTTAAAAGTAATGGAATCTTGGGACACTTGGGTGGCTCAGTCAGTTAAGCATCTGCCTTCGGCTCAGGTCATGATCCCAGGGTCCTGGGATTGAGTCCCTTTTCGGGCTCCTTGCTCAGTGGGGAGCCTGCTTCTCCCTCTGCCTGCTCTGCCTGCTGCTCCCCCTGCTTGTGCACTCTCTCTCACTCTCTCTCTTTCTGACAAATAAATAAAATCTTTTAAAAAAATAATGAAATCTTGCCATTTGCAATGACATGGATGGAGCTAAAGAGTATTATGCTAATGATAATAAAGACAAATACCATATTATTTCACTCATATGTGGAATTTAAGACACAACACAAATGAGCATAAGGGGGAAAGACGGAGGCAAAGCATAAGAGACTCTTAACTATGGAAAAGAAACTGAGGGTTGCTGGAGGTGATGTGGGTGAGGGGATGGGCTAAATGGATGAGTGGTATTAAGGAGGGCATTTGTTGTGATGAGCACTGTGTGTTATATATACGTGAAAATCACTAAATTCTACTCCTGTACCTAATATTACACTATATGTTAAGTCATTAGTATTTAAATAAAAGCTTATTTTAAAAATCCACTTTATTGAAAGTTTTGATCAGAAACAGATGTTGAATTCTGTCAAACCCCTTTTCTGTATCTACTGAGATGATTATATGATTTTTATTTTTTATTTTGTTCATGTGGTATATCACATTGATTGAGTTGCAGATAGTAAACCATCCTTGCATTCCCAGAATAAATCTCACTTTATCGTGATGAATGATCTTTTAATATATTGATGAATATGTTTTGCTAATATTTTGTTGATGATTTTTGCATCTATGTTCACCAGGGTTATTGGCCTGAAGTTTTCTTTTTTTGGTATATTTGTCTCTTTTTGGTATCATGATAATGCTGACCTCATACAATAAATTTGGACATTTTCTTTCCTCTTCTATTTTTTAAAACTGTTTAAGAAAAATAGGTAATAACCCTTCTTTAAATGTTTGGTAGAGTTCATCTGTGAACCCATCTGGTCATGGACTCTTTTTGTAGTTTTTAAATCACTGATTCAATTTTGTTACTAGTAATTAGTCTGTTCCAATTTTCTATTTCTTCCTGATTAGGTTTGGAAGATTATACTCTTCTAGGAATTTATCCATTTCTTCTAGGTTGTCCAATTTGTTGACATATAATTTATTACAGTATTGTTTTGTAATCCTTTGTATTTCTGTGGTGTCATTTGTTCTATTTCATTTCTGATTTAATTTGAGCCCTTTTTCTTTTCCTTTTTTTATTAGTTTTGTTAAAGGTTCATCGATTTTTTTGATCTTTTCAAAAAACAAGCTCTTCGTTTCATTGATTTTTTGTATTTCTTTATTAGTCTCTATGTCATTTATTTCTGCCCTGATAGTTATTATTTCCTTGCTTCTACTTAACTTTGGCTTTGTTTGTTCTATTTTTTCTACCTCCTTTTGGTATAAGGTTAGGATGTTTATTTGAGCTTCTTTCTTTATTTTTTTTAATTTATTTATTTATTTTGGGGGGGTCTTTATTTTTTTAATTTAATTTTGTTATGTTATGTTAGTCACCATACAATACATCATTAGTTTTTGATGTGGTGATCCCTGATTCATTGTTTTCATGTAACACCCAATGCTCCATGCAGTACATGCCCTCCTTAATACCCATCACCAGGCTAACCCAACCCCCACAAAACCCTCAGTTTGTTTCTCAGAGTCCATAGTCTCTCATCATTCATCTCTCCCTCCAATTTCCCCCTTCATCTTTCCCTTCCTTCTCCTAATGTACTCCATGCTATTCCTTATGTTCCACAAATAAGTGAAACCATATGATAATTGACTCTCTCTGCTTGACTTATTTCACTTAGCATATTTTCCCACAGTCCCATCCATGTTGAGGTAAAAGTTGGGTCTTCATCCTTTCAAATGGCTGAGTCATATTCCATTGTATATATGGACCACATCTTCTTTATCCATTCATCTGTTGAAGGGCATCTTGGCTCTTTCCACAGTTTGGCTATTGCAGACATCGCTGCTATGAACATTGGGGTGCATATGGCCCTTCTTTTCACTACATCTGTGTCTTTGGGGTAAATACTCTGGAGTGCAATTGCTGGGTCATAGGATAACTCTATTTAATTTTTTGAGGCACCTCCACACTGTTTTCCAAAGTGGCTGTACCAACTTGCATTCCTACCAACAGTGTAAGAGGGTTCCCCTTTCTCCACAACCTCTCCAACATTTGTTTTTTCTTGCCTTGTCAATTTTTGCCATTCTAAGTGGTGTAAGGTGGTATCTCAATGTGATTTTGATTTGAATTTCCCTGATGGCTAATGATGATGAACATTTTTTCTGTGTCTGTTTTGGAGAAGTGTCTGTTCATGTCTTCTGCCCATTTTTTGACTTGATTATTTGTTTTTTGGGTGTTGAGTTTGAGAAGTTCTTTATAGATCTTGGATACCAGCCCTTTATCTGTAGTGTCCTTTGCAAAGATCTTCTCCCATTCTGTGGGTTGCCTCTTTGTTTTCTTGACTGTTTCCTTTGCTGTGCAGAAGCTTTTTATCTTGATGAAGTCCCAAAAGTTCATTTTTGCTTTTGTTTCACTATCTTTTATAGATGTATCTTGAAAGAAGTTGCTGTGGCTGATGTCAAAGAGGTTATTGCCTATGTTCTCCTGTAGGATTTTGATGGATTCCTGTGTCACATTGAGCTTCTTCTTTTTTTTTTTTTTTTTATTTCTTGAGTTAGGCCTGTATTGCTATATGTTTTCCTCTTAGAGCTAATTTTGCTGAGCATCAAAATTTGTGGACCATTATGTTTTCATTTCCACTTGTCTCCATGTATTTTTTGATTTCTTCTTTTATTTCCTCATTGACTCATCGGTTGTTTAGCCTTGCTCTGCTTTTTTTGTTGCTGTTGTTTGTTTCCAGATTTTTATTTGTGATTGATTTATAATTTCACACTTTTGTGGTCAGAAAAGATACCTGATATTATTTCAATCTTCGTAAATGTATTGAGACTTGTTTCATTGCCTGTGATCTATCCTGGAGGATGTTCCATGTGGACTTGAAAAGAAAGTGTATTCTGTCGTTTTGGGGTGGCATATATGCTATATATATATCTGTTATGTCCATCTGGTCTAATGTGGCATTCAAGGACACTTTCCTTATTGATTTTCTGCCTGGATGATCTATCCATTGATGTAAGTTGGGGTATTAGTCCCCTAGTATTATTGTATTACCATCAATTTCTCCATCAATTTCTCCTTTTATGTCCATTAATATTTGCTTTATATATTTAGGAGCTCAAATATTTGGGGCATAGACATTTGCAATTATTATATTCTCTTGTTGGATTGATTTTTTATCATTATTTATTGCCCTTATCTCTTGCTACAGTCTTTCTTTTAAAGTATATTTCTTCTGTTCTATTGCTGCCCCTGCCTTTTTTTATTGCTTCCATTTGCATGGCTAGTACTTTTCCATCCTTTCATTTTCAGTCTGTATGTGTCATTATGTCTGAGATGAGACTCCTGTAAGCAGCATATAGATGGGTGTTGTTTTTTTTAATCCATTCCTCCACTCTGTATCTTTTGATTCAAACATTAAACCATTGACATTTAAAGTAATTTTTGATAGGTATGTCTTTTTTGTTAATTGCTTTCCCCCTATAGTTCTTTTTTATTCTTTTCTTCTTTTCTTGCTTTCTTTCACTGTGATTGATCAGTTTCTGTAGTGTTACATTTGGCTTTCATCTCTTATTTTTTTCTTTATCTATTATAGTTTTGTGGCTTGTTGTTACCATGAGGTTTATATAAAACATCCTATGTATATAGCTTGCTATAATAAGTTGATGATTATACAAATTCAAACATATTCTAAAAAACTATTTTTAAACACCCTCCAACACACTTTATGTGTATGTTTTCATATTTTATATCTTTTTACTCATGATTTTCTTATGTCTAATTATGACCTTTTCTTTTCCACTTAAGGAAGTCCCATTAACATTACTTTTCAAATGGTTTTGTGAGATAAAATTTTTTTTTTTTTTGTCTAGGAAAATATTTATCTGTACTTCAATTCTAAGTGATAATCTTGCTAAATAGAATAATCTTGGTTGTAGGTGTTTTCCTTTCAGTATGTTATATATATGCCACTCTCATCTGACATGTGAAATTTCTGTGGAATAATTAGTTGATAGCCTTATAAATTTCCCTTGTAGGTAATATTTTGCTTCTGTGTTGCTGTTTTAAAACTATTTCTCTTTAACTTTGACATTTTAATTATTATGTGTTGTGGTGAGGAACTTATTGGGCTTATCTTGTTTGGAACTCTGTGCTTCCTAAACTTGGACATCTATTTCCTTCCCAAATTAAGGAAGTTTTTGTGTATTATTTCTTCAAATAAGTTTTCTACTCTTTTCTCTATGTTCTTCTTCTAGGATCACTATAATGCAAACGTTTGTTTGCTTGATATTGTCTAAGAGTTCCCTTAAACTATCCTCATTTTTTAAAAAAAAGTTATTTTCTTTTTCTAGCTCTGATTGGATGCTTTGCATTATCTTGTCTTCCTGATCAGTATGTTTTTCTACATCCTCTAATCTGTTGATTCCCTCAAGTGTTTTCTTTTATTTAATTTATTGAATTCTTCAATTCTGATTTTTAAAATATCTTCTATATCTTTATAAAACTGTAACCGAGTCCTTCCACTCTTCCCTCCAGACCAGTGAGCATCTTCACAATCATTAAACTCTTTATTAGAAATATTGCTTATCATTGTTTTATTTAGTTCTTTTTCTGAGGTATGGTCTTGTATTTTTAGTTAGAGTATATAATTTTTTCTCCCCATCTTGCTTGAATTTTTGTGTTCATTTCTTTTGTTTCTTTTTTCAACTTTTTTATAAAGGTTTTATTTATTTGACAGAGAGAGCACAAGCAGAGGGAGAGAGAGGGAGAAGCAGGTTCCCTTCTGAGCAAGGAGCCTAATGTGGGACTCGATTCCAGGATGCTGGGATCATGACCTGGGCCCAAGGCAGCCACTTAACTGACTGAGCCACCCAGGCATCCCTCTTTTTTATTATTATTTTTATTTTTTATATATTTTATTAAGTTTTTATTTAAATTCCAGTTACTTAATATACAGTGCAATATTAGTTATAGGTGTAGAATTTAGTGATTCATCAATTACATACAACACCCAGTGCTCATCACAAGTGTCCTCCTTAATACCCATCACCCATTTAAACAATACCCACACCCACCTCCCCTCAAGCAACTCTCTGTTCTCTATAGTTAAGAGTCTTTTTTCTGCATTTCCTCTCCCCCCCACCAATCTTCAGCTGTTTTATTTCTTAAATTCCATATATGAATGAAATAATATGGTATTTCTCTTTCCCTGACTGACTGACTTATTTCGCTTAGCATCAGACTCTAGTTCAATGCACATTGTTGCAAATGGCAAGGTTTCATTCATTTTATGGCTAAGTAACATTCCATTTTGTGCATATATATGCATTTATATTTGTGTTTTTGTCTATATATATATATCTATAAATATATATATATATATATATATATATATATATATATATATATATATAACAACATCTTTATCCATTCATCAGTCAATAGACATTTGGGCTTCTTCCATGATATGGTTATTGTTGGTAATGCTGCTGTAAACATCAGGGTGCATGTAGCCTTTTGAATCAGTACTTTTGTATCCTTTGGGTAAATACCTAGTAGTGCAAATGCTGGATCATAGGGTAGTTCTGTTTTTAACTTTTTGAGGAACCTCCATGCTGTTTTCCAGAATGGCTGCAGCAGTTTGCATTCCCACCAACACTGTAGGAGGATTCCCCTTTCTTTGCATCCTTCCAACACTTGTTGTTTCCTCTATCATTAATCTTAACCATTCTGACAGGTGTGAGGTGATATTTCATTGTAATTTTGATTTGTATTTTCCTGAGAATGAGTGAGGTTGAGCATCTTTACATGTGTCTGTTGGTCATCTGTATGTTTTCTTTGGAAAAATGTCTATTCATGTTTTCTGCCCATGTCTTAAATGGATTATTTGTCTTTTGGGTGTT
Organism: Mirounga leonina; assembly: GCF_011800145.1. Lineage (NCBI taxonomy): Eukaryota > Metazoa > Chordata > Mammalia > Carnivora > Phocidae > Mirounga > Mirounga leonina. The sequence goes on from NW_023270513.1 coordinate 10,535,869, forward strand.
GAGTTTGAGAAGTCCTTTATAGATTTTGGATACTTACCCTTTATCAGCTCTGTCATTTGCAAATATCTTCTCCCATTCCAAAGGTTGCCATTTAGATTTATTGATTGTTTCCTTCACTGTGCAGAAGATTTTTATCTTGATGAAGTCTGGATAGTTCATTTTTGCTTTTGTATCCCTTGCCTCAGGAGATATATCTACTAAGAAGTTGCTAGGGCCGTTGTCAAAGAGGTTACCACCTGTGTTCTCCTCCAGAATTTTGATGGCTTCCTGTCTTTCATTTAGGTCTTTCATCCATTTTGAATTTATTTTTGTTTGGTGTAAAAAAGTGGTCTAGTTTCATTCTTTTGTACATTGCTGCCCAACACCATTTATCAAAGAGACTGTCTTTTTTCCATTGGGTATTCTTTCCTGCTTTGTCAGAGATTAATTGACCATATAGTTGTGGGCTCATTTCTGGGTTTTCTATGCTGTTTCTTTGATCTATGTGTCTGCTTTTGTGCCAGTACCACACTATCTTGATCACTGCAGCTTTGTAATATGACTTGGAGTCCAGAATTGTTGTGCCTCCAGCTTTGCTTTTCTCTTTCAGGATTTCTTTTGCATTTCAGGGTCTTTTGTGGTTCCATACAAGTTTTAAGATTGTTTGGTCTAGATCTGTGAAAAATACTGGTGGTATCTTGATAATGTTTGAATTAAATATGTATATTGCTTTAAATAGTATATTCCATGTATTTTAACAATATATGTTCTTCCAGTTCCTGTGCATGGAATAGTTTTCCAATGTTTTATGTCATTTTCAATTTATTTCATCAGAGTTTTATACTTTTCAGACTACAGATCTTCTAGCTCTTAGATTAGGTTTATTCTTAAGTATCTTATAGTTTTTGTGGAGTTGTAAATGGGGATGATTCCTTGATTTCTCTTTTTTGATGTTTCATTATGGTGTATAGAAGTGCAGCAGAGTTCTATACATTCATTTTCGATCCTACAACATTACTGAATTCGTATATCTGTTCTAACAATTTTGGGGTTGTGTTTTTCAGGTTTTCTATATAGAGTATCATGTCATCTGTAAATAGTGGAAGTTTGACTTCTTCCTTGCTAATTTGAGAATATTGAACCACACTTGGGACCCAGGAATAAATCCCACTTGATTGTGGTGAATGCCTCTTTTAATGTCCTGTTGGATTTGATTTGCTAGTATTTTGTTAAGAATTTTTGCATCCATGTTCATCAGGGATATTGACCTATCACTCTTTTTTTTTTTTTTTAGTAGGGTCTTTGCCTGGTTTTGGAATCAGGGTAATGTTGGCCTCATAGAATGAGTTTGGAAGTTTTCCTTCCATTTCTATTTTTTGGAAGACTTTGGGAGGAATAGGCACTAACTCTTCTTCAAATGTTCGGTAGAATTCCCCTGTGAAGTCATCTGGCCCAGGACGTTTATTTGTTGGGAGATTTTTAATTACTGATTCAATTCCTTTGCTGGTTATCAGTCTGTTCAAGTTTTCTATTTCTTCTTGTTTCAATTTCAGTTCAATTCAAACATATAATATGTTTCTAAGATTTTATCCATTTCTTCCAGAATGTCCAATTTGATGGTATATAATTTTTCATAATATTCTCTTAAATTGTTTGTGTTTCTGTGGTATAGATTTTTATTTCTCCTCTCTCATTTGTGATTTTATTTGGGGTCTTTCTCTTTTCTTTTTGATAAATCTGGCTAGCAGTTCATCAATTTTATTAATTTTTTCAGAAACCCAGCTCCTGGTTTCATTTATCTGTTCTACTCTACTTTTTTTTAGTTTCTACACCATTTATTTCTACTCTAATCTTTATTATTTCCCTTCTTCTGCTGGCTTTAGGCTTCATTTGTTGTTCTTTTTCTAGCTCCTTTTGGTGTAAGGTCAGTTTGATTATTTGAGGTTTTTCTTGCCTCTTTAGTTAAGCCTGTATTGCTATATATTTCCCTTTTAGGCCCACTTTTGCTGCATCCCAAAGGTTTTGGACCATTGTGTTTTCATGTTCGTTTGTTTCTGTGTATTTTTTTTTATTACTTCTTTAATTTCTTGCTTGGCCCATTCATTTCTTAGCAGAATGTTCTTTACTCTCCATGTGTGTGTGGTCTTTCCATTTTTTTTTTCTTGTGGTTGACTTGAAGTCCTATAGCATTGTGTTCAGAAAAGATGCATTGTATGATCTCAACTTTTTGTACTTGTTGAGACCTGATTTGTAACCTATGATGTTATATATTCTGGAGAATGTCCCATGTGCACTCGAAAAGAATGTGTACTCTGCTGCTTTAGGATGAAATATTCTGAATATATGTTAAGTCCATCTGGTCCAGTGTGTCATTCAAAGCCATTGTTTCCTTTTTATCTTCTGTTTAGGTGATCTGTCTATTGGTGTAAATGCGGCGATAAAGTCCCCTAATATTATTGTATTATAATTAGTGAGTTCTTTTGTGAGTGTTATTAATTGTTTTATATATTTGGTTGCTCCAAATTTGGGGGCATAAATATTTACAATTGTTCGATCTTGATGAATAGTCCCCTTTATTATGACATAGTGCCTTTCTTCATCTCTTCTTACAATTTTTTGTTTAAAATCTAGGTTGTCTGATATAAGGATGGCTGCTCCTGCTTTCTTTGGACATCTATTTGCATAATAAATGTTTCTACATCCTCTCACTATCAATCTGCAGATGTTTTAAGGTCTAAAATGAGTCTCTTGTAGGCAGCATATGGGTAGGTGTTTTTTTGGTTTTTTTTTAGTCCATTCTGATACCCTATGTCTTTTGATTGGAAAATTTAGTCCATTTACATTCAGATTAATTATTGATAGATAGCTATTTGTTGCCATTTAATTACTTGTTTTGTCATTGATTCTGGAAATTTTTCCTGATCCTTTGTTAACTTTGTTGCCTTTGATCTTTTTTTTTTTTCCCCACTCAATGAGTCCCCTTTAATATTTCTTGCAGGACTTATTTAGTACTCATGAACTCCTTTAGTTTTTGTCTTGGAATTCTTTTATCTCTTGTCTTCTGAGTGATAGGCTTGCTGGATAGAGTATTCTTGGCTGCATAGTTTTCCCATTCAGCATGTTGAATATATCATGCCACCCTCTTCTGGCTTGCCACCTTTCTCTGGAGAAATCTGCTGCTAACCTTTTTATTCTTCCCTTGTAAGTTAGGGACTTCTTTTGTCTTGCAGCTTTTACGAATTTTTTCTCTATCAGTAAATTTTGCAGATTTAACTACAGTATGTCCTGGTGTTGGCCTCCTTTTGTTGATTTTGATGGAAGTTCTCTGTGTGTCATGGATTTGTATATCTGTTTCCTTCCCTAGATTAGGGAAATTTTTAGCCATAATTTCCTCAAAAAAACCTTATGCTGCCTTTTCTCTCTCTTCTTTTTCTGGGACACCTATGATACCAGTGTTATTAGGTTTGATGGAGTCACTGAATTCTCTGACTCTACTCTCCTGATCCAAAATTTTGCTTTCTCTTTTTTGTTCAGGCTCATTATTTTCCATAATTCTTTTGTCACTTATTTTTTCCTCTGCTTCTTCCATCCTTGTGCTCATTATATCCAATTGGTTTTTCATTTTGGCCTGATTGCTTTTTTAGCTCTTTTATCTCTGGAAAGGGTCCCCTTGATGTCTTCCACCCTTTTCTCAGGTCCACATAGTTTCATTATGATTGTTACTTTAAATTCTCCATCAGGCATATTGCTTATGACTGTTTTAATTAGATCTCTGCCAAAAAAAAAAAAAAATTAGATCTCTGTCTGTGACCTTTTCTTGTTTGTTCTTTTGGGATGAATTCTTCCATCTTCACATTTTGTGTAGGTCTCTGTCTTCTTATGTGTGTTATGAAAGTGTCTTATGTTTCCTGCTCTTGGTGGCATTATGAAGAAAAGGTCATATAATGTCCAGGGCCTGTCACTTCAGGTAGTGTCTCTGGTGTGTGATATGTGCACTCTGCTGCTGTGTTTTGGCTGCTCTATCCCTCAGGTCAGTCATCTGCAGAGGTTCTCCTTGTCTGCAGTGGGAATTGTTTGGACCTTGACCAGAGTGTGTCTATTTTAATTAGATGTCTCTGGGTCACTTGACTGCCTGGAGAAGTGAAGCACACCTTGAGTTCTACGCTAGTCATGTCTTGCTGACTTTTAAAATTCCAAATTTCAGGGGCACTTGGGTGCCTCAGTCAGTTAAGTGTCTGCTTTCAGCTCAGGTCACAATCCTAGGGTCTTGGGATGGAGCCCTGCCTCAGGTTCCCTGCTTATCGAGGAGTCTGCTTCTCCCTCTGCCCTTCCTCCTCTTTATGCTCTCTCTCTCTCTCAAATAAATAAATAAAATCTTTTAAAAAAAATTCCAAACTTCAGGAACTTGGTGTGGCTGGGACATACCCTGGTCTTCTGGGAAAGGATGTCACTGAGCTGGGACTGATGCAGTTTTGACCCAGAAGGGCAGTCATGCCAGAGCACAGGAGCATAGGATTTGGAGAAAGCAGACTTAACAGTCAGTGTCTGGATTAGCCACACTTAGCAGGCATCTGTGCACCTATGCTGAGGGGTAGAGGAGCATAATGGCACCTGCCGGTTCTTTTGTCCCTAGAGAGGCAATGCCACCTTTCACAGATGTGCTCCAAAATGTACAAAACGCCTCTGCCCATGCCCCTTAAGGAACCCCCAGATCACACAGTCTACCCCAGGGTTTCTTGTCTGCCTATGCTCTAAAAGTAGAGCAGCAGCCTCAAGTGTCTATCCCAGTCAAGTCTGAACCTCTAAAAGTCCAGTCTGAGTCCTGCTGGATGCAAAAACTCAGGAAATTAAATCCCTCTCATTTTCCTAGCTAATGGCTTTGGGGAATTATTCTCTTTGTGTGTATCCCTGTGCACTCCACTCTTTCTCACCTCTCTCCACAATGAGGGCTCCCTTCCCTCCACAGCACCTGTGATCTGTTTCTCCCCTAAACCATATCTCTACATTTCCTACCTTCCTTGAAGTAGCCTCTTTTCTCCCTCTAGTTGTGCAGTTTGTTCTGTCAGTCCTCAGGTCGATTTCTTGAGTATTCAGAATGATTTGATAGTTATCTAGCTGTGTTTAAGGGATGAGGCAAGCCTAGAAGCCTCCTACTATGGCAACATCTTAGCTGCCCCCCCTTCCCTTTATTTTTTTAAAAGATTTTATTTATTTATTTATTTATTTGACAGAGAGAGAGAGAGAGAGATCACAAGTAGGCAGACAGGCAGGCAGAGGGAGAAGCAGGCCCCCTGCTGAGCACAGAGCCTGATGTGGGGCTTGAACCCAGGACCCTGGGATCATGACCTGAGCCGAAGGCAGATGCTTAACCATCTGAGCCACCCAGGTGTCCCGTCTTCCCTTTATTTTTGATCATTTTTACTATAATGTGTCTAGAGTGGCATTCTTTGAATTTAATCTGCTTGGTGTTTTTATTTATTTTTTTATTTAAATTCGATTAACATACTGTATTGTTAGTTTCAGAGGTATAATTTAGTTATTCATCAGTTGCATACAGCACCCAGTGCTCATTACTTCAAGTGCTCTCCTCAATGCCCATCATCCAATTACCCCATCCCCCCACCCACCTCCCCTCCAGCAACCCTCAGTTCATTCTGCTTTCATCTTATTTTATTTTTCCTTCCCTTCCCCTATGTTCATCTTATGTTTTTCTTGGTGTTTTTAGACTATCATGATTCTAGAGCTTCCTGACATTCATCAGTTCTGTTAAATTTTTGCCAGATCTCTTCAAATATATTCTTGTTCCCTGTTTTTCCCCTCTCTTTACAGGATTCCAATTGCATGTGCTAGGTCTTTTTCATATGTACGCTATGTCTTATGCTCTTTTTCTTATTTTCATCCTATTTTCCCTTATGCCATCCATTCATATGACCTATTTTCCAATCTACTAATCTTTTTTGTTGTTTCTAATGTGCTGTTAAAACTCTATATTAAGATATTGATTTCAAATACTTTATTGTTTGGTTTTATAATATTCATTATATTATTTGATATAGATTCCAATTTTTGTGTGTGTGTGTATGAGTAAAACAGTAGAAGTTTATTAAGTGAAGATATAGAAAAAGTTCTCAAGAGTGAGAGGGGTCCCAACAGGGTTGCCCATAGTTTCCAATTTTCTATTGAGATTTTTCCACATTTTCCTCAATTCTCTTTAACATATTAATAAAAATGTATTATATTTAATTTTAGTTATTTTATTTGCTTTACTTCTTCCTTGAGCTATAGCATTCACATGTTACATACATGAAGTGCTATTAAGGTTAACTGCTAATGTTAACCTGTTAAGGTTCATTTCTAGTTTGGATTATGATGAATAAAATTTCTTTTAACATTATTGTGCATGCCTTTTATTAGATATATACACATATCTCTTGGTTATGTATATAGAAGTTGAATAAGGATCATGGATTAGGCATAATCAAAGTTATTTTGAAGTGTCTGCTGTCTCTGATAATTAGAGCACTTATTTATGTGTTTCTATTGTATGTATTTATCTCTTGGTTTTCTCTCATTTGGTCCTAAATTCTTGAAAGAAGTGATTTGTGATTACATATTAAGCATTGTGTATAAAAACCTGTTGGGGATCTGGATATTATCTTATTATAGAGAGGATTTAAGTTTCTTCTGGACTGTGCTAATGGTAGGGACAGAACACCTTGATTCAATAAGAGATTGAGATAGTTCTAGGTTTGTTTTCAGTCATTTTGAATGCTAGTCTATTTCTGTTTTACCCTTACTCATATGGTACAGTTCTTCAAGAATTTTAACTACAATCTGAGGAGTTTTCCAGGGCCCCTCAACTTGGAAAGCCCTGAATTTTAATTTTTATTTCTCTTGTTTTGTTAATAGTCTGAAAGTTATGCTTAATTTCTTAGCATATGTTTTTCACTTGATTTCTTGGGCATGTGTCAATTTCCATTCCCATCTCACTGGCTGCACAGCTAAGTTCTCTGCAGTTCATTCTTCTCAAATATTTAACTCTGATTTTTGTCTTTCCATAGTCTCCCTTATGGGACCATGGAAAACTTTATGCTACCAATTTCTGTTCAACTTCCATGCACCACACCAGGTAAAAGCAAATTGTTAAAAAAAAAAAAAAAGATCAGATCTGGTTTGCCTCACTTAATTACGTTTCCCTCTCTCTAGGATTTTGGCTTCTCAAGTCCTAAATGCCTCTATTGTTATATGACACTTTCAAACAAGCAAGGGTTTTAAAATTTTTATCAAGTCTTTATAAGTGTTCCTAGAGGGAGGTTTAATCTGATACAAATTATATCATCATAGCCAGAAGTGGAAGTCCTTGGCTTTTTTTTCTTCTGTCATCTTAATTTGACTTTTCTTCCATGTTTATTTAATTATGCATGTGATGACAAATTTCAAGATGTGACCATGGCAATGAGTAAAATCAGGTCTAATCTGGACATATAACATTAACAAAAACCATTGCACTTTTTCATTTTGCATTCTAGAGTTCTGGCTCCATGCAAGGGTATGAGTAAAATCATTTGTCCATTATTTGGACTAAATAGTAGTTGGTTCAGAATTTTTTAAGTGTATTTACCCAAAGGATTTCATTGTTTTTTCTTCCCCAGTTTCACAAGCATTGCTGAAGAAGATGTTAAAAGAGGTTCTTAATAGGAAAAGTGGGACTCTGGTTTCTCACATCATATTGCAGTAATTGAGAATATGAGTTCTGGAGTCAGACTGCCTAATTTAGAATCTAAGTTTTTCGTTTTGGTTTTTGTTTTGTTTGTTTGTTTGCTTGCTTTAAATCTAAGCATTTCAACGTGCTGGTTGTATGACCTTGGCAAAGTTACTTAGCCCTGTGTCTCATTTTCCTAACGCCTCATCTATAAAATGGGGATAATAATCATACCAACCTCTTTGAGGATTACATGAGTAAGTGTATTTAAATTACGTGGAACTGTACCCAGCACATTGAAAAATGTCAACAAATATTAGTTATTATCATTTTGTATTCTGCAGTCCCACTGGAATGGAATAATGTATATACTCCTTATCTTTTTCTTTTTTATTCTTCAATTTGTTTTTCCTTCTCAATTTCTGACATCTTATGCTTATTTCCATTCTTTTACTCAAATATAATTTTCTTCTTTTTCTGGAACAATTTTTGACACAATTTATTTTTATATATTCTTTCACCATCTTACTCATATACACAGATGTTCAAGCTGTGACTAATTTGTGCTCGCAGTTCCTGCAACAGCAACAAAAAATACTGCCATAATATTAAAAAAAAAATTGTAGAGAGATACTCCAAGTAATTTTTCAGATAAATAGGTCACATGTTCTTTTTCTCTGTAAAATTTGTGTTTTGTGGTGCCTGGCTGGCTCAGTCAGTGGAGTGTGACCCTTGATCTCAGGGTTGTGAGTTCAAGCTCCACGTTGGGTGTAGAAATTACTTAAAAATAAAATCTTTAAATATTTTTATTTTGATAAAATCATGCACATTCATTTTTTTCTATAAATGCAGAAAATTCATGGACATGTCCCCTTCCCTCTATGCTTACAGTGCAATTAAATAAAAATAAATTACAAACAAGACTGACTCTGACCCCAAAATGTCAATCCCAAAGGAAAACTATCCTTATTTTATCCATACCAAGCCATTAATCTCCCATTTGGGGTGAGAGTTGGATAGGTATCAATCAGATCCTTCAGAAATAAGAGAAATGAACCAGTGTACTCCAATGCCCTGGGTTGAATTTGTTCTTGGACCCACAGCAGGGGGCATAGAAAAGTGTTAATGACACAAAGACAATTTTGGAGTTTCTTTTGTTTTAGTGAGCACAAAATGAAAGGCATGCCATATTCACAATCTGCCTCTGCTTAACCTCCAAACTGGCACTGGCCATGACTAGATAAACCAATCTGTTCAAAGGCTCTTTTAGTCTGTTAGTGGTAGGTATGACATACTTTTCAAATGGTGCATGACAATGATCACTTCTGTTATTTGGGAATAGGTTTACCTTTTACTTTTTCTTTTAGGTCCACACTTTAGCATAAATGTTTCAACCATGACTTTCACCCTGAAGTCAGCCTCAGAAGGACTCTAACCTTCCATGCTTTCTTTTCCCTTTTGTGACCTAACTTTGGGCAGCCTTTTGTTAAGCCTCCAAGAAATCTAGGAAGGTTAGAGAAAGTAGGTCAAACACCAAGCAAGGCACTTGCTTATTTTAGCCATTTTGGAACAAAAGCTCAATTGGGGAAAAGTACTGGATTAACTATGGCTGACATGTAGCCATATTTGCTTTGTTCCTTGTTACTGTGATAATTTAAAGTTAGTGGTTAAGTACCACTAACTGTAGGTGCTGTATGCTAAGCAAAATAAGTCAGAGAAAGACAAATACCATATGATTTCACTCATATGTGGAATTTAATACACAAAACAAATGAGCATAGGGGGAATAAAAGAGAGAATGAGGCAAACCAAGAAAAAGACTCAACTATAGAGAACAAACTGATTGTTACCAGAAGGGAGGTGGGTGAGGGCTTGTGTTAAATTGGTGATGGAGATTAAGGAGAGCAATTGTGATGAGCACCAGGTGCTCTGTGTAAGTCTTGAATCACTAAATTATACACCTGAAACTAATATTACACTGTACGTTCACTGGAATTTAAATAAAAACCTAGAAAGCAGTTAGTGGTACTTCACATATTTTTTTTAATTCCATTTTGAGTTTTAAAGAAAACGTCAAATACAACTAAGTGGTAATTAGAAGAAAACTTTATGAGAAAATTTTGAAATTTTTGAAGGTTATAAGTTCACATATCAAGTTTTGTCTCAGGCAAGCAATGCAAAATCATCAACACTAGATAAAGATTAAGAAGGAGATAAAATGACCCTTGACTATTATACAAGAGATTTAAGTCTTCAAGATAAATATAGCTTAAGGGGGGAACACAACTGAATGTTTTTCTCCATGTCCTAACTTTGCCTAATACCCATCTTATATTTCTTATATCAATTGAAAACATTTTAGTACATTTTTATTAATTATGGGAAGGTGTACATTTTTATCTTTGGCATCTAGTTAAAAAGGAGAGGCTTCCATAGAAAAATTTTTTAAAAATTTAATTTTATTATGTTATGTTAGTTACCACACATAACATCATTAGTTTTTGATGTGGTGATCCACGATCCATTGTTTTCATATAACACCACTGCTCCATGCAGTACGAGCCCTCCTTAATACACATCACTGGGCTAACCCAACCCCAACCCCCTACCCCCTAAAATCCTGTTTGTTTCTCAGAGTGCATAATCTCTCATGGTTCATCTCTCCCTCCAATTTCCCCCCGTCATCCTTCCCTTCCTTCTCCTAATGTCTTCCATGTTATTCCTTATGTTCCACAAATAAGTGAAACCATATGATAATTGACTTTCTCTGCTTGACTTATTTCACTTAGCATAATCTCCCACAGTCCCATCCATGTTGATGTAAAAGTTGGATATTCATCCTTTCTGATGCCCAAGCAATACTCCATTGTATATATGGACCACATCTTCTTTATCCATTCATCTGTTGAAGGGCATCTCAGCTCTTTCCACAATTTGGCTATTGCGGACACTGCTGCTATGAACACAGGGGTGCATAAGGCCCTTATTTTCACTACATCTGCGTCTTTGGGGTAAATACCCAGGAGTGCAATTACTGGGTCATAGTGTAGCTCTATTTTTAATTATTTGAGGAACCTCCACACTGTTTTCCAAAGTGGCTGTACCAGCTTGCATTCCCATCAACAGTGAAAGAGGGATCCCCTTTCTCCACAACCTCTGCAACATTTGTTGTTTCTTTCTCAGTCCATTTTTGCCCTTCTAACTGGTGTAAGGTGGTATCTCAATGTGGTTTTGATTTGAATTTCCCTGATGGCTAATGATGATGAAAATTTTTCAAGTGTCTGTTAGCCATTTGTATGTCTTCTTCAGAGAAGTGTCTTTTCATATCTTCTGCCCATTTTTTGACTTGATTATTTGTTTTTTGGGTGTTCAGATTGAGAAGTTCTTTATAGATCTTGGATACCAGCCTTTTATCTGTAGTGTCCTTTGCAAAGATCATCTCCCATTCTGTGGGTTGCCTCTTTGTTTTGTTGAATGTTTCCTTTGCTGTGCAGAAGCTTTTTATCTTGATGAAGTCCCAAAACTTCATTTTTGCTTTTGTTTCACTAGCTTTTGGAGATGTATCTTGAAAGAAGTTGCTGTGGGCGATGTCAAAGAGGTTACTGCCTATGTTCTCCGCTAGGATTTTGATGGATTCCTGTCTCACATTGAGGTCTTTCACCCATTTTGTGTTTATCTTTGTGTATGGTGTTAGAGAATGTTCGAGTTTCATTCTTCTGCATGTGGCTGTCCAATTTTCCCAGCACCATTTATTGAAGAGACTGTCTTTTTTCCATTGCATATTTTTTCCTGCTTTGTTGAAGATTATTTGACCATAGAGTTGAGGGTCCATATCTGGGCTCTCTGTTCTGTTCCATTGGTCTATACGTCTTTTTTTGTGCCAGTACCATGCTGTCTTGGTGATCACTGCTCTGTAATATAGCTTGAAATTGGGCAACGTGATGCCCCAGCTTTGTTTTTCTTTTTCAACATTTCCTTGGTGATTCGGGGTCTTTCCTGGTTCCATACAAATTTTAAGATTGTTTTTTCCAGCATTTTGAAAACTGTCATTGGAATTTTGATCAGGATGGCATTGAAGGTATAGATTGCTCTGGATAACATAGATATTTTAACAATGTTTATTCTTCCGATCCATAAACATGGAATGTTTTTCCATCTTTTTGTGTGTCTTCATCAATTTCTTTCATGAGTGTCTGTAGTTCCTAGAGTATAGATCCTTTACCTATTTGGTTAGGTTTATTCAGAGGTATCTTATGGTTTTTGATGTTATTGTAAATGGAATCGTTTCTCTAATTTCTCTTTCTACAGTTGCATTTTTTAGTCTATAAGAAAGAAACTGATTTCTGTGCATTGATTTTGTATCCTGCCATATTACTGAATTGCTGTATGAGTTCTAGTACTTTGGGGTGGAGTCTTTTGGGTTTTCCACATAAAGTGTGTCATCTGCAAAGAGAGAGAGTTTGACTTCTTTGCCAATTGATTTCTTTTTGTTGTCTGATTGCTGATGCTAGGGCTTCTAGTACTATGTTGAACAACAGTGGTGAGAGTTGGCATCCTTGATGTGTTCCTGATCTTAAGGGAAAGGCTCTCAGCTCTTCCCCATTGAGGATGATATTTGCTGTGGGTTTTTCATAGATGGATTTTATGAACTTGAGGAATGTTCCCTCTATCCCTATACTCTGAAGAGTTTTAATTAGGAAAAGATGTTGTATTTTGTCAAATGCTTTCTGCATCAATTGAGAGGACCATATGGTTCTTCTTCCTCCTCTTATTAATGTGTTCTATCACATTGATTTATTTGCAAATGTTGAACCACTCTTGCATCCCGGTGATAAATCCCACTTGGTTGTGGTGGATGATCCTTTTAATGTATTGTTGGATCCTATTAGCTAGGATTTTGTTTAAGATTTTGGAATCCATATTCATCAGGGGTATCAGTCTGAAATTCTCCTTTTTGATGGGGTCTTTGCCTGGTTTGGGGATTAAGGTAATCCTGGCCTCATAGAATGAGTCTGGAAGCTTTCCCTCTGTTTCTACTTTTTGAAACACCTTCAGTAGAATAGGTATTATTTCTTCTCTGAATGTTTGGTAGAATTCCCCAGGGAATCCATCAGGCCCTGGACTCTTGTTTTTTGGGAGGTTTTTGATCACTGCTTCAATCTCATTACTGGTTATTGGCCTATTCAGGTTGTCAAATTCTTCCTGTTTCAGTCTTGGCAGCTTATAGGTTTCCAGGAAGGCTTCCATTTCATCCAGATTGCTCAGTTTATTGGCATATAGTTGTTGATAATAATTTCTAATGATTGTTTCTATTTCCTTGGTGTTAGTCATGATCTCTCCCTTTTCATTCATAATTTTATTAATTTGGGTCCTTTCTCTTTTCTTTTGGTTAAGTCTGGCCAGTGGTTTATCGATCATATTAATTCTTTCAAAGAACCAACTTCCAGTTTTGTTGATCTGATCTACTGTGTTTCTGGTTTCTAATTCATTGATCTCTGCTCTAATCTTAATTATTCCTCTTCTAATGCCTGGCTTAGGCATCATTTGTTGCTTTTTTCTAGTTCTTTAAGGTGTAGAGTTAGTTGGTGAATTTGGGATTTTTCTATTTTTTTGAGTGAGGCTTGGATGGCTATGTATTTCCCCCTCAGGACCACCTTTGCAGTATCTCTTAGGTTTTGGACCCATGTGTTTTCATTCTCATTGGTTTCCATGAATTGTTTAAGTTCTTCTTTGATTTCCTGGTTGACCCCAACATTCTTGAGCAGAGTGGTCTTTAGCTTCCAAGTGTTTTAATTTCTTCCAAATTTTTTCTTGTGATTGAGTTCCAGGTTTAAAGCATTATGGTCTGAGAATATGCAGGGAATAATCTCAATCTTTTGGTATCGGTTGAGTCTTGATTTATGACCCAGTATGTGGTCTATTATGGGGAAAGTTCCATGTGCACTCGAGAAGAATGAGTATTCTGTTGTTTTAGGGTGGAATGTTCTGTATATACCTATGAGGTCCATCTTATCCATTGTTTCATTCAAAGCTCTTGTTTCTTTGTTGATTTTCTGTTTAGATGATCTGTCTATTGCTGAGAGTGGAGTATTGAGGTCTCCTGCTATTAACGTATTGTTATCAATATGACTCTTTATTTTGGTTAAAAGTTGGCTTATGTAGATGGCTGCTCCCATGTTGGGGGCATAGATATTTACAATTCTTCGATCTTCTTGCTGGATAGACCCTTTAGGAATGATATAGTGCACTCTGTGTCTCTAACTACAGTTTTTAGTTTAAAATCTAATTTTCTGATATAAGAATTGCTACCCCAGCTTTCTTTTGAGGTCCGCTGGCATGGAAGATGGATCTCCATCCCTTCAGTTTCAGTCTGGATGTATCTTTAGGTTCAAAATGAGTCTCTTGTAGACAGCATATGGGTGGGTCCTGTCTTTTTATCCAATCTGCAACCCTGTGCCGTTTTATGGGAGCATTTAAGCCATTCACATTGAGAGTGATTATTGAAAGATATGAACTAATTGTCTTCATGCTGCCTGTGAAGACGTTGTTTTTATAGATTGTCCCTGTAAATTTCTGTTGTATATCACTCTTGGGGTCTTTCTCCTTTTATAGAACCCCTCTTAATATTTCTTGCAGGGCCAGCTTAGTGGTCACATATTCTTTCAGTTTCTGCTGGTCTTGGAAGCTCTGCATCTCTCCATCCATTGTAAATGACAGCCTTGACAGATAAAGTATTCTTGGCTGCATGTTCTCCTTATTTAGTACACTGAATATGTCTTGCCAGTCCTTTCTGGCTTGCCAGGTCTCTGTGGATAGTTGTGACGTTATTCTGATGTTCCTCTCTTTGTACGGAAGGAATCCCTTCCCCCTAACTGCCCTTAAGATGGTTTCCTTGGTTCTAAGATTTGCGAGTTTTACTATTACATGCCAGGGTGTTGGCCTGTTTTCCTTGATCTTGGGAGGGGTCCTCTCTGCCTCTAGGACACAAATGTTTGTTTCATTCCCCAGATTAGGGAAGTTCTCCCCTACGATTTGCTCAAATATATCTTCTAGTCCTCTCTCTCTCTCCACCCCCTCTGGGATTCCAATAATTCTGACATTGGAATGCTTCATGGTGTCACTTATTCCTCTGATTCTATTTTCATGGATTCTGAGTTGTTTTCCCCTGGCGTCCTCTTTTCCCTTTTTATCTATTAAATTGTCTTCCAGGTCACTAATTCGTTCTTCTGCCTTACTTACCCTAGCTGTTAGATTATCTAGATCAGATTGGATCTCATTGATAGCATTTTTAAGTTCTGCCAATTCAGCTTTCATTTCTGCCCTTAGAGACTCTATGTTGCCATTAATTGATTTCTCCATTCTAGCTATTGTGTTCACAAATGCTAGCCTGAATTCCATCTCCGACATCTTGGTTATATCTGCATTCATTTGTAAATCTGCAGTGTAAATCATAATCTCTGAGTCTTTCCTATTTTGGGGGTTTCTCCTCCTTGTCATTCTGTTGAAGGGTGGTTGAGGGAAAGTATAGAGTCCAAATTATTCACCACAACCCAAGCAAGATGCACCTGTTTTCTAGGGACCTTAGGGTTGCTGGCCTCTTGTTTTCCCAGCCTGTCTTCTGGGGGAAGGGCCTGCTGTGCTGTTACTCAGGCAACTCTGTTTGGGCAGAGTTGCCCTGCCCCCCTGTGGTGGGGGATGGGCTCAGTGGGAACTGGTGTTTTGGCGCTTTGTTCTCTGGTGGCTTTCTCTGTCAGCTTTCTGCATCTTTTCTGATAGTCAGAGCAGAAGAGACCATTTCCAACCGTCTGCCTCAGAACAGAGAGATCGCAGTCTGTTCTTCAGTGAGCTCTCCAGGCCACACTGTCTCCGTTTCTGTCTGTGCTGCTATAAACTGCAGCCTCCTGGATTATGTGCCCCTCCACAGTGCTCCCAGTCCTTGCCTCCATGTTGGGGCACATCTCTGCCCTTTGTGCTTCTAAAACCACCACCTGCCCCTAGTTCACACGTGCAACCCCGCAGCTCTGGGTTTCCGTCCCAGGGGCTGCCCTAAAGTCCTTTCCCTGCCGCTACTGGTCTTTGAGCCTGTGCCCCGTCCCCAACCCAGGTGGCTATCGCTCACTGGCGGTATAGGGTCCCCATGGCCAGGCTCCCTCACACGGCCATTTATCCTCTGATATCTGCCTGTAGATTCATGGCTCCCCGCTTCATATCTGGAAACCAACCACCTGTGATCTTCTGTTTGTAGACATCCAGATCTTCTTACATCTCAGGCTAATTTCATTGGTGCTCAGAGTGGTCTGGTAGATATCCAGCTCAATTCCAGAGATCAGTTGGAATAGGGTCCCCTACTCCTCCATCATCTTTTCCCAATCCCCTAGAAACAAATTGTTAAAACATTTTCCCTTCAGCCCAAGAACAATATATTTCTCCTTGTTCATTAGATTGTTCTCAGAGAACAAGTAAGTAATTAAAATTATTCCTCTACCCCTAAAATATATATGGATTCAGCAGCAGAGAGCATGAACACTTGCTGGAACATATTTGCTATTGTGGGAACTATCAGAAATGATTTACTATCTTTTACTCTCCTTTCATCTTCCCTGTCTACCCCATTCCATTCTCTGAAATGCAATTTCTACTCCCATGTGAAGAAGATTATATTCACAGGTCAATTATACATATACAGAAACTGTAACTAACTTCAGATAAGTTTGGTGCTCTCATATGAGTTCTGTACCAAATATCTCATTTGCACCCTCTGATAAAATGCTTGGAGTTACTTCTTTCCATATTCATTCCTTTGAGTTTATATTCTCCATTATTGGAATTCTCCTGTTAAACTACAACTCCCTTTTTTTCTCTTCTCCCTCTAGAGAACACACTAAGCTATCTTTAGTCACTAACACTCTTGTCATGACTCAGTACTTAAGATTAGTCAGTTATTTGCTGGAATTGAGAGAATGGACTACAAATGGATAGGCTTTGAGGAGAGAGTGACAGCTTCAGAAAGAAGAAGCTTTGGAAACAAGGCCGGCCTGGGTGGATAATGGATACTTAGATCCTGACAAAAGGGATGGAAGGCAATATACGCAATTTCAAAATATTTTCAAAGGCTGGGACTGGGGATAATCAACCTATTCTTGAGGGATCAATCACAAAATTATAATTTAACTGGTCTGGAGAAGGGCTTGGCCACTTGTAGGTTTTAACACTCTCCAGGTGATTCAAAGTGCAGTCAGGTTTGAGAATCATTGATCTAAATAGGACTGCAAAAAAAAATAGGACTGCAGAAGAAGCAGAGGTGAATCTCAGGATACTAGAATGCAAGCATCTCTCTCTCTTTTTTAGAGCATTAATGAATTAATGTGAAGGTAGTCTGTAGAACTCTGCAGTTTTGTTCCACATGCAGCTTAATTTTGCAGGACACTATTCTTATTCACCCAGGTCTAAGAGGTTATAAAACAAGCATCAGGGAATTGATGGTTATCTAAACATTCCAAAACAGCATCACCCTTAGAACTGAAGTTAGTTTTTTTCTTTTTCTTTCAGGTCTACAGCATTAGTGCATTAGTTAAATCTATTATATCTATTGAAGAATCAAAAAGGATCCAATGGCACTTTATTATTTGTAAACTAGAAAGTTTTAGTGAAAGCTACATTAACCTGGAAGAGTTCACAAATGTTTGTGTTCTAAGTTTCTGGAGTCTAATGACTTACTTTTCTGTCACTTACTTTAAAATATATAAACTCTATTTTTATTATATACCCTTGAAATTTTACTATGTGTACATAATTTAAAATACCTAAAAATAATATCTTAACCTACTTCTCAAAAAATGTTAAACACTTTTACTTAAAACACCTTTACTTCAATTGCACAACTTCTAAATGATTGATTTTCTGTCATTTAAAATCCCATAGACATTGTTTTTAATATTTAAAAGATGCTCACTTAGATTTATCTACATATTTGCCAAATTCTTTGATCCTTATTCTTTCTAGCATTACTGACCCACCTTCTGGTATTACCTCTTTTCCTACCTGTATTATACTTTAGAAGTTACTTTAGTGAAGGTCCACTGGGGTATATTATCCAGAGATCTTTATTTTACACTTGTCCTTAAAGGATAAATTTGTTGGTTACACAATCCTATGTTAAAAATTATCTTCTCTCAGCGCTTTGAACATATAATTTATCTTCTATCTTCCTTGTTGCTCTAAGATGTTGGTTATTAGTTTAGTTGCTTTCTATTGTACATGACCTATCTTTCCTCTGACTTCTTTTAGAAATTTACCCTTGTTTTGAGAATGTCATCAGATGTCTGGATATGCATTTTCTAGATTGACATAAAATATTATATTAGTTTCAGGTGTAAAACATAATTCAGTATTTGTATGTATTGCAAGATAAACACCATAGTAAGTCTAGTTAACATGTATCACCACACATAGTTACAAAATATATTTTCTTATGACAAGAACTTCTAAGTTATCAGCTGTTATTAACTTTGAAATATGCAATACCGTATTATTAACTACAGTCACTGGACTGTATATTATATCCTAATGACTTATTTTATAACATGAAATTTGTAAATTTTGAGCCCCTTCACCCATTTCATACATCATCCACCCCTCATCTCTGGTAACCGTGATTTTTTTCTCTGAATTTATGAGCTCAGATGTGTTTTTTCCCCTTAAATTCCACATATAAATGATATCATATGGCACTTGTCTTTCTCTATTTCACTTAGCATAATACCCTCAAGGAGTTCCATCTGTGTCACAAATGGCAAGATTTCATTCTTTTTTATGGCAGAATAATATTACACTGTATATGTAGAGATCTATCTATCATCTATCTATCATATATCTACCTATTTTTTCTTCCAAGTTTTTATTTAAATTCCAGTAATTAAGGGTGGTTGGGTGGCTCAGTCGGTTGAGCGTCTGCCTTTGGCTCAGGTCATGATCTTAGGGTCCAGGGATGGAGTCCTGCATTGGGGACCCTGCTTAGCAGGGAGTCTGCTTGTCCCTCTCCCTCTGCCACTCCCCCCTGCTCAAGCTCTCTCTCTCACTCTCTTTTTTTTCCAAATACATAAATAAAATATTTTTTTAAAAATCCAGTTATTTAAGAGTGTAATATTAGTTTCAGGTGTACAATTCAGTGATTCAAACCTTCCATAGAACACCTGGTGCTCATCACAAGTACCCTCCTTAATCCTCATCATCTATTTAACCCATCCCCTCACCAACCTCCCCTCTGGTAACCATCAGTTTGTTCTCTATAGGTAAGAGTCTATTTCTTGGAGGCACCTGAGTGGTTCAGTCTGTTAAGCGCCCAACTCTTGGCTTTGGCTCAGGTCATGATCTCGCTGTCCTGGGATGGAGCCACACATCAGGCTCTGCCCTCAGTGCAGAGTCTGCTTCAGGTTCTCTCTCCTTGTCCCTCCCGCTTGTGCACTCTCTCTCAAATAAATAAATAAAATCTTTTTTAAAAAGTATATTTCTTGGTTTTCCTCTCTTTTTCCCGTTATGTTCATTTGTTTCTTAAATTCCACATATGAGTGAAATGATATGGCATGTGTCTTTCTCTAATGGACTTATTTCACCTAGCATAATAGCATAATATTCTCTAGCTCCATCTACATCATTGTATATATATATATATTCATTCATCAGCATGCACTTCCCTGTTTCCATGTCATGGCTATTGTAAAAAATGCTGGAATAAACATGATGGTGTATATATCTTTGTGGATTAGTTTTTGTTTGTTTGTTTGTTTTCCTTGGATAAATACCCAAAAGTGGAACTGCTGGATCATATGTTTATTGTATTTTTAGTTTTCCATAAATGTTGCACCAATTTACATTTCCACCAACAGTGCACAAAAGTTCCCTTTTCTCCACATTCTTGCTAACATTTGTAATTTTGTCTTTTGGATAACAGCCATTTTAACAGGTGTGAGGTGATACCCCATTGCGGTTTTGATTTGCAGTTTCCTGATAGTAATATTGAGCATCTTTCTATATGCCATCTTTATGGCCATCTTTATGTCTTCTTTGGAACAATATACATTCATATCCTTTGCCTATGTTTTAATCAGTTTTGTTTTTGCTATTGAGTTTTATGAGTTCTTTGCATATTTTGAATATTAACCCTCTATCAGATATATGATTCATAAATATTTTTCTCCATTTCTGCAGTTTGCCTTTTTACATTGTTGCTGATTTCCTTTCCTGTGCCAAAGCTCTTTAGTTTTATGTAATCCTACTAGTTTATTTTGACTTTTGGTGCCTTTACTTTCGGTGTCAAATCCAAATAATCATTACTAAGAACAGTGTCAAGATACTTAGCAGGTATGTTTTCTTCTAGGAGTCTTATGGTTTTAGGCCTTACATTCAAGATTTAATTCATTTTGAGTGAATTTTGTGTGTGATGTAAAATAGTGGTCTAATTTCATTATTTTGCATGTGGCTGCCCCATTTTCCCAACATACAATTTATTGAAGAGACTATCCTTTCTCCACTGATATTCTCAGCTCTTTTTTTGGAAATTAATTGACCATATATGTGTGAGTTTATTTCGGGACTCTCAATTCTATCCCACTGATCTATGTGCCTGTTTTTTTATGCCAGTATCATACGGTTCTAATTACTCTAGTTTGTAATATAGTTTGAATAATCAGGAAATATGGTGCCTCCAGCTTTGTTCTTTTTTCTCAAAATTACTTTGGTTTTTCATGGTTATTTGTGGTGCCATACAAATTGTAGGATTGTTTGTTCAATTTCTGTAAAAAATACTATTGAAAATTTGATAGATCTGGCATTAAATCTGTAGATTGCTTTGCATAGTATGGAAACTTTAACAATATTAATTCTTCTAATCCATTAGCATGGAATATCTTTCCATTTATTTGTGTCTTTTCCAACTTGTTTCACCAGTGTCTTACAGATTACAGTTTATGGATCATTTACCTTCCTGGTTAAATTTATTCATCAGTATTGTTTTTCCTTTTGATGCAATTATAAATGGAATTGTTTTCTAAATTTCTTTTTCTGATAGTTTGTTATCAGTGTATATAAATGAAACAGATTTTTGTATATATTAATTTTATATCCTGCAACTCTACTGAATTGTTTATTAGTTCTCATGGGGTTTTTGTGGTGGCACCTTTAGGGTTTTCTAATATATCATCTATAAATAGTGACAGCTTTATGTCTTCCTTTCCAATTCCAATACCTTTTACTTATTTTTCTTGCCTAATTGCTCTGACTAGGACCCCCAATACTATATTGAATACAAGTAGTGAGAGTTTCCTTTCCTTATTCCTGATCTTACAGGAAAATCTTTCAGCTTTTTACCATTCAGTATAATGTTAGCTGTGGGCTTGTCATATTTAGGTTTTATTGTGTTGAGTTACATTTCCTTCATACCTAGTTTGCTCAGTTTTTATCAACTAGATGTTGAATTCTGTCAAATGATTTTACTGCATCTCTTGAGATGATCATATAATTTTTATTCTTCATTTTGTTAATATGGTGTATCACATTGATTGATTTGTAGATGTTGAATCGTCTTTGCATCCATGGAATAAATCACATTTAATCATGATGTATGGACTTTTTAATGTATTGTTGAATTCAGTTTGTTAATATTTTGCTGAGGATTTCTGCATCTATTTTCATTGGGGACATTGGCCTGTAGTTTTGTTTTGTTTTGTTTTGTTTGTGGCATCATTGCCTGATTTTGGTGTTAGGGTAATTTTGCTCTCATGAAATGAATTTGGAAGTGTTTCCTACTCTTATTTGTTGGAAGAATTGAGAAGGATTAGATTAATTCTTGTTTGAATGTTTGGTTGAATTCCCAGAGAAACCATCTGATAAGGAACTTTTGTTTGTTAGTGTGTTTTTTTTTTTTTTAAGATTTTATTTATTTATTCATGAGAGACAGAGAGAGAGAGAGAGAGGCAGAGGGAGAAGCAGGCTCCCAAGGAGCAGGGAGCCCGATGCGGGGCTTGATCCCAGGACCCTGGGATCATGACCTGAGCCGAAGGCAGACGCTTAACCATCTGAGCCACCCAGGTGCCCCTGTTAGTGTGTTTTTTATTACTGGTTCAATCTCCTTATTAGTAATTGATTTGTTCAGATTTTCTATTTCTTTTTTTAAAGAGTTATTTGAGAGAGAAAGAGAGAACAGTGGGAGGGTCAGAGGGAGAGAGAATCTCAAGCAGACTCCACACCGAGTGTGGGGCCCAATGTAGGACTCTGTGTCACAACCCTGAGATCATGACATGAGCCAAAACCAAGAGTTGGACGTTCAACAGACTGTGTCATCCAGGTGCCCCCAGATTTTCTATTTCTTCATGATTCACTCTTGGTAGATTATATGTTTCTATGAACTTATCCATTTCTTCTAGTTTGTCCAATTTGTTGGTATATAATTGTTCACAGTATTCTCTTATGATCCTTTATATTCTAAGGTGTCAGATGTAACACTCCTTTAATTTCTGATTTTGAGTCAGCTCTTTTTTTCTTGGTGAGTCTAGCTAAAGATTTCTCAATTTTGGTTATATTTTTGAGAATCAGCTCTTGGTTTCAATGATTTTTTTCTATTGTCTTTTTAGTCTAATTTATTTCCACTGTGATCTTTTTTCTTTCTTTTTTCCTTCCTTTTTTTTTTCTTTCTTCTTTCTTCTATTAACTTTGGGCTTTGTTTGTTCTTCTAGTTATAATAGGAATAAAGTTGTTTATTTTAGATTTTTTTCTTCATGTAGGCATTTATTGTTATGAATTTCCCTCAGAACTTCTTAGAACTGCTACTACTGCATCCCTTAAGTTTTGGTATGTTCTTTTCTTATTTCCATTTTCTTTTGTCAGGTATTTTTTATTTCTTCTTTGATTTCTTCTTTGAACCATCAGTTACTCAGTAGTATGTTGTTTAATCTCCATATACTGGATACTTTTCCAGGTTTTTTGTTTTTTTGTTTTTTGGTAATTGATCTATAGTTTAATGCCATTATGGTTGGAAAAAATGCTTAATATAATTTTAATCTTTTTAAAACTATTAAAGCTTGTTTTGTGTCCAAATATATGATTTATCCTGGAGAATGTTCCATGGGAACTTGAGAAGAATGTGTATTCTACTGCTTTTGGGTGGAGTGTTTTGTATATATCTAAGTCTGTCTGGTCTAACGTGTAGTTTAAGGCTGATCTTCCCTATTGATTTTTTTTTCTGGATGATCTACCTATTGGTGGTGTGAGATATTAAAACCTTCTATTATTATTGTATTGCTGTTTATTTTTCCCCTTAGGCCTATTAATATTTGTTTTATATATTGGTGCTCCTATATTGAGTGTAAAAATATTTACAAATTCTATATCCACTTTTTGGACTGAGCCCTTTATCATTATGTAATGACCTTCTCTGTCACTTATTACAGTCTATGTTTTAAAGTCTATTTTAGCTGATATGAGTATAATTACCTCTGATTTATTGTCTGTTTGCATGGAATATCTCTTTCTATATCTTCACTTTAAGTGTGTGGGTCCTTTCATCTGAGGTGAGTCTCTTGTAGGCATATAGTTTGGTCTTGTGGTTTTTTTAAATCTATTCAGTCACTGTATTACTTTAGATTGAAGATATTAGTCCAATTAGTCTATATACATGTATTAAAACATTTATTTTGATTGTAGTCAGTTCTAACCATTGATAAAAAAATCTTTTCCAAAGGTTCTTTTTTCACAAACTTTCTACAACTTTCTTTTTCATTTAGATTTTTGTCCTATTTTCCCTCTCTATAAACAAATCTCATTTTAGGACAAAATTATTTTATTTTTCCTCAACAAAAATGTATTTCCATTCCTCATACCTTTCTTACCAAAAATACCCACCTTACTTTCCTTTCATATAGAGTTATTTCCTTTATTATTTCCAGTAGTCTTAATTATATTTTAGAATTCTCATTGCTTAGAAACCTTAATTGCTAGTAAAAACTAAGTAGAAAGCAATTGTGAATGATATATCAGCATTTTAATTGCAAATCTGTGAATATATTTAAACATTTTTAGAAATGTGTTTTTTCATAGTATATTCTTTCAATAAAGCATAAAACATGTTGTTTACTAACAGATCCACATTTATCTTTAGTTTGTCTGTAAGACAAAGGTAGATAAACCTATGTTTAGTAATCAAAATTTCAGTATTTTATCTTATTAGGAAAAGAATTAGATATATAATAAGTTCAACCCAATTTATCATTTAACCTAGGAAAACTTCAAAGCTTTAGATTACCAAAGACTTTGAAAGCTATTTAATAGTTTACCTACAAATGTTTTTTATCTATTCAACCTACTTGTTCTTAATAATTATCCATGAAAACTTCATGAGACAGACAAAATCAACTACATTTTAAGTCATGTTTTCTGGCAAATTGCAACAGATACAAGAGTTTAATAAACTCAGGTAGAATAAAAGTTGATTATTTGTATTATATTTGGTGTTGGTAACTCCAAAAGACATGTCTATTTTAATGAAACTATCAATTTCAAAGTAGCTTTTGTATCAAATATTTTTTAAGACCATGTAAACTTGAAAAGCATCTGGGTTGGTTTTTCTCTCTGAGTTTTAGAATGCCCAATCCTTACAAGCACTTGCCTTCAAACCATCTTAAAAAAACTCTTTTACAAATCAGTTTTAGCAGTGTCATCCAGAGGTAGAAACACATTTACAACACATATGTAAACACATATGTCAACATACAGATACATGCAGACCTTATAGCTTCCATTTTAATATTGCTGCCATGAAATACATACAAAATTTACTAGTTATAAAAACTGGATCTGATTTTGTTTTTGTTTCTTCTGGTAGATGCAATAAGTTAAGGTCATTGGTCTAGATGACCAAAGCTTTCTTTTAATATTTGTAGAGAGAACACTTAAGAATTATTTTTGTCCTTGACAAGTCAAGTTTTAAATGTCTTTCTCCCATTGTTTTTACTTGATAAGAATTATATCACTGGAAGTTGCATTTTAAAAAGATGGGCTAGGGGCAAAAAAAATAATAAATAAGCTAGGGGCATCTGGCCCCTAGTTAAGGTTAAATTCTGTCAGTTAAGCATTTAACTCTTGTTTTAGGCTCAGGTCATGATCTCTGGGTTATGAGATCAAGCTCTGTGTCTGACTCTGTGCTGGGTGTGGAGTCTGCTTAAGATTCTAGAGAGGAGAAGGGTGGGGGGATGGGGTAACCTAGGAGTAAAAGATACCTGAGGAAGATCACCTATAACCTCAGTCAGTTTTATTTAACTGTCTTTTCACTGTGGAAGTGCAATTTAGACATAAAATCAGTAGACTGTAAGTACTCAGATAAAGAAAGATAAGGGGAGTAGTGGGAGTCACATCAGTCTTACAGTCTTCTGTCTCAGGCACCTCTTGTATTTTTAATTAGCCTTGTAACAAATCTCTCAATGAGAATATTTTGGAAACTTGAAGCTTTTTGGAAACTTCTGCATGCCAGTTAATATAAGCATCCAATTCTGTTTAGTTAATTGGGGAACTCTTACTTTCAAGTGCATTTCTTAAGCAAAAAATATTGTCTAATTGGAGCAGTCCCCATACTGACCAACACAATTTTAGGTTATTTAAAAAAAAATTATCCAGATATCTGCGCCTTCATGGACCATTGTTGTTAGACATAAAATAAGCATGTGTGCCAGAAGGTAGTCTGCTTGACTCTTTAGAAGTTAAGGATCTCATTAGCTAAAACTCTGGGTTTCTGGGAACCAAACTAATACCTAAAAGGGATGTGCAGAAAGGTTAGGAATTGTGCATGTTTTACAGTGTACTTCATTTCACAGAAGTCTTCTTGAGGTTGGTGGGTGACCTAGGATCAACTTAACCTGTTCTGTGACCAACTTATCCTATTATCAGAGTCTTCTTGAGGTGTTGAATCCTCCAACAGCCTTTAAATAATCGACCCACACTTATCTGAGATCCCCACCAGCAATAGCCTTTATTTATACAAAACAAGACAAACTTTTAATTTAATATATTGGCAGTACTGCATGCTGGCCATAAGACCATGTGTGTCCCACTACTAATTCCTGTGAAACTTTACTGGGGCTTTCTACCTGGGGACTGTGGTCTGAAAGGTTTGAGCAGATTTTTCTGCCAGCTCAGTTGGGCTCCTAGCAAAACTTCCAGCTTAACTGGGCTCCAGGAAGAAAAACCCACCAGCTCAGTCAGGTTCTGGACAAAATGCCAGCTCAGTTGGACTTTGGGCAAACATACAAGCACAACGGGGTTCTGGACATAGCAATCTACCAACTCAAGCCAACATGCCCTGTAAAAGAAAACTAATTAAATTGGGAACTGAATCATATTGTGCCTCTTTTCCAACAACAACAGTATAAAACTAGAAGTCAGTCACAAGAAAAAATCAGGAAAGAACACAAATACATGGAGGCTAAGCAGCATGCTACTACTAAACAATGAATGGTCCAACCAAGAAATCAAAGAAGAAATTTAAAAATACATGTGGACAAACTAAAATGAAAAAAACACAATAGTCCAAAATCTTTGGGAGGCAGCAAAAGCTGTTCTAAAAGGAAAGTTTGTAGCAATACAGGTTTACCTCAAGAAACAAGAAAAATCTCAATCTAAAATTACATGTAAAGGAGCTAGAAAGAGAAGAACCAAGCCCAAAGTCAGCAGAAGGAAGGAAATAGTAAAGATTAGAGCAGAAAAAAATGAAATCTATCATCATCTATCTATCTCCCAATCTAATATATATACCCCATCATATATATATATAAGATGAATAAAATCAGGAGCTATTTTATTTTAAAAGATTGACAAAATTGATAAACCTTTAGACAGACCAAAAATAAGAAAGAAAGAGAGAAAGAAAGAAGAAGAAAGAAAGAAAGAAAGAAAGAAAGAAGAAAGAAAGAAAGACTCAAATAAAATTCGAAGTGAAAGAGGAGAATAACAACTGATGCCACAGAAATACATAAGTTTAGAAGATAATATTATGAAAAAGTATATGCCAACAAATCGGACAACTTGGAAGAAATGGATAAATCCCTAGAAACATAGCCTTCCAAAGTTGAAGCAGGAAGAAATAGAAAATTTGAATAGACAAATTATTAGCAATGAAATGAATCAGTAATCAAAAAACTCCCAAAAAGCAAAAGTTCAGGATCAGATGGTTTCACAGGTGAATTCTATATACACTTGAAGAAGAGTTAATACCAAACCTCCTCAAATAATTCCAAAAAATAGAAGAGGAAGAAAAGCTTCCAAATTCATCCTATGAGGCCAGCATTACCCTAATACAAAAACCAGACAAAAACACTTCCAAAAGAGAGAACTACGAGCAAATATTTCTGATGAACACAGATCAAAAATCCTCAACAAAATACTAGCAAAACTAATTCAATATTACAAAAAAGTCATTCACTACACTGAAGTTGGGTTTATCCCAGGAATGCAAGGGTAGTTCAATAATCACAAATCAATCAACATGATATATCACATAAACAAGAGAAAGGATAAAAACAATATGACTTTCTCAATAAATGCAGAAAATCTTTGACAAAGTACAACCTGCATTAATGATAAAGTCTCTCAACAAATTAGGCTAGAGGGAACATACCTCAACATAATAAAGGCCATATAAAAAAAAAGCACAGCTAACATACTCAACAGTGAAAGACGGAGCTTATTCTCTAAATCAGGAACAAGACAAGGATGTCCACTCTCACCACTTTTATTCAACATAGTACTGGAAGTCCTAGCTGTGGCAATCAGAAAGGAAAAGAAAATAAAAAGCATTCAAATTGATAAGGAAGAAGTAAATCTGTCACTATTTGCAGAAGGCGTAATACTATGTATATAAAAAAAAAATCCAAATATTCCACTGAGAAACTACTAGAACTGATAAGTGAATTCAGTAAAGTCACAGGATACAAAATTAATATGCAGAAATTGATTGCATTTCTATACACTAAGAAAGAAGTAGCAAAAAGAAAACTAAGAAAGCAACCTCAGTTAGAATTGCACCAAAAATAATAAAATACCTTTATTTTAATAAATTTAACAAAGGCGGTGAAAAATCTGTACTCTGAATATTATAAAACATTGATAAAAGAAATTGAAGATGACACAAATAAATGGAAAGATATCCCATGCTCATGAACTGAGAGAACAAATACTCTTAGAATGTCCATAATACTTAAAGAATTTACACATTTAATGCAATACCTATGAAAATACCAACAGTATTTTTTGACAGAATTAGAACAAATAATCCTAAAATTTGGATGGAACCACAAAAGACCCTAAATAGCCAAAGCAATCTTGAGAAAGAACAAATATGGAGGTATCACAGTACCAGATTTCAAGATATACTACAAAGCTATAGTCATCAAAATAGAATGGTACTGGCACAAAAGCAGATACACAGATAAATAGAACAACATAGAGAGCCCAGAAATAAACTCACACTTATATGGTCAATTTTTTTTTAAAGATTTTATTTATTTATTTGACAGAGAGAGACAGCAAGAGACGGAACACAAGCAGGGGGAGTGGGAGAGGGAGAAGCAGGCTGCCCACGGAGCAGGGAGCCCAATGCGGGACTCGATCCCAGGACCCTGGGATCCTGACCTGAGCCGAAGGCAGACGCTTAATGACTGAGCCACCCAGGCGCCCTCTTATATGGTCAATTAATCTATGACAAAGGAGGCAAGAATATACAGTGGAAAAAAGACAGTCTCTTCAACCAGTGCTGTTGGGAAAACTGGACAGCTACAAACAAATGAATGAAACCAGACCACTTTCTTATACCATACACAAAAATAAGCTCAAAATGGATTAAAGACCTTAATGTGAGACCTGAAGCCATAAAACTCCCAGAAAAAAACAGGCAGTAATTTCTTTGACATTAGCCTTAGAAATAATTTTCTAGATATGATTCCTCAGGCAAGGGAAAGCAGAGCAAAAATAAACTATTGGAACTGCACTTAAATAAAAATTTTTGCACAGTGAAAGAAACCAGCAACAAAATGGAAAGGCAATCTAGTAAATGAGAGAAGATATTTGCAAATGATATATCCAAAAAGGAGTTAATATCCAAAATGTATACAGAATGTATACAACTTAGCAAAAAAAACAAATTATCTGATTTAAAAAATGGACAGAATCTTCAACAAAGCAGGAAAAAAATGCAATGGAAAAAAAGACAGTCTCTTCAATAAATGGTGCTGGGAAAATTGGACAGCCACATGCAGAAGAATGAAACTCGACCATTCTCTAACACCATACACAAAGATAAACTCAAAATGGATGAAAGACCTCAATGTGAGACAGGAATCCATCAAAATCCTAGAGGAGAACATAGGCAGTAACCTCTTTGACATTGGCCACAGCAACTTCTTTCAAGATACATCTCCAAAAGCTAGTGAAACAAAAGCAAAAATGAACTTTTGGGACTTCATCAAGAGAAAAAGCTTCTGCACAGCAAAGGAAACAGTCAACAAAATAAAGAGGCCACCCACAGAATGGGAGAAGATATTTGCATATGACACTACAGATAAAGGGCTGGTATCCAAAATCTATAAAGAACTTCTCAATCTGAACACCCAAAAAACAAATAAGTCAAAAAATGGGCAGAAGATATGAAAAGACACTTCTCTGAAGAAGACATACAAATGGCTAACAGACACTTGAAAAATTTTCATCATCATTAGCCATCAGGGAAATCCAAATCAAAACCACACTGAGATACCACCTTACACCAGTTATAATGGCAAAAATGGATAGGGAAAGAAACAACAAGTGTTGGAGAGGTTGTGGAGAAAGGGGAACCCTCTTACACTGTTGGTGGGAATGCAAGTTGGTGCAGCCACTTTGGAAAACAGTGTGGAGGTGCCTCAAAAAATTAAATATAAAGTTACCCTCTGACCCAGCAAGTGCACTCCTGAGTATTTACCCCAAAGACACAGACGTAGTGAAAAGAAGGGCCATATGCATCCCAATGTTCATAGCAGCAATGTCTGCCTTAGCCAGACTGTTGAAAGCTGAGATGCCCTTCAGCAGATGAATGGATAAAGAAGATGTGGTCCATATATACAATGGAATATGACTCAGCCATCAGAAAGGATGAAGACCCAACTTTTACCTCAACATGGATGGGACTGGAGGAGATTATGCTAAGTGAAATAAGTCAAGCAGAGAAAGTCAATTATCATATGGTTTCACTTATTTGTGGAACATAAGGAATAGCATGGAGGACATTAGAAGGAAGGGAAAAATGAAAGGGGGGGAAATTGGAGGGAGAAATGAACCATGAGAGACTATGCACTCTGAGAAACAAACAGGGTTTTAGAGGGGAGGGGGGGATGGGTTAGCCCGGTGATGGGTATTAAGGAGGGCACATACTGCATGGAGAACTGGGTGTTATACAAAAACAATGGATCATGGATCAACACATCAAAAACTAATGATGAACCTCCATACTGTTTTCCAGAGTGGCTGCACCAGCTTGAATTCCCACCAACAGTGTAGGAGGGTTCCCCATTCTCCGCATCCCTGCCAACATGCATAAACAATGAATCATGGAACACTACTTCTAAAACTAATGATGTAATGTATGGTGATTAACATAACAATAACAAATTTTTAAAAAACTAATGATGTATTGTATGGGAACTAACATAATAAAATTAAAAAGTGTAAAAAAAATAAAAATAAAAAATAAAAAATGGGCAGAGACCTGAATAGATATTTTTTCAAAGAAGACATATAAATGGTCAACAGACATATGAAGATGCTCAACATGACTAATCATCAGGGAAATATAAATCAAAACCACAATGAGATATCACCTCATACCCATCAGATGTCTAGAATCAGAAAGACAAAAAATAACAAGTGTTGGCAAGGATGTGGAGAAACAGAATCCCTGGCACACTGTTGGTGGGAATGCAAACTGATGGAGACACTGAGGATATGAGCATAACGTTTCCTCAAAATATTAAAAATATAACTACCATATGATCCAGTAATTCCACTACTGGGTATTTACCCAAAGAAAGTGAAAACACTAATTTGAAAAGATATATATAGGAAACAAACTGAGGGTTGCTGGAGGGGCGGTGGGTGGGGGATGGGGTAACTGGGTGAAGGGCATTAAGGAAGGCAGGTGATGTGATGAGCACTGGGTGTTATATGCAACTGATGAATTATTGAACACTACATCTGAAGCTAATGATGTACTATATGTTGGTTAATGGAATCTAAATCTTTTTTTTTAAAGATTTTATTTATTTGACAGAGAGATAGGGAGACAGGGAACACAAGCAGGGGGAGTGGAAGAGGGAGAAGCAGGACTCCCGTGGAGCAGGGAGCCCAGTGCGGGGCTCGATCCCAGGACCCTGGGATCATGACCTGAGCTGAAGGCAGACGCTTAACGACTGAGCCACCCAGGCGCTCCAATGGAATCTAAATCTTAAAAAAAGAAAGAAAAAATGAAAAGATATATGTACCCCTATATTTATTGCATCATTATTTACAATAGCCAAGATATGGAAGAAAGTCAAGTATCCATCCATAGATGAGTGGATTAAAAAAAGTGGTGTATATATACTAAGGAATATTACCTAGCTATAAAAAAGAATGAGATCTTGCCATTTGCCAATACATGGATGGACATAGAGTGTATGTAAGTGAAGTAAATGAGATAGACAAAGACAAATATATTATTTTACTCATATGTGGAACTTAAGAACCAAACAAATGAATAAACAAGGGAAAAAGGGACAAACAGACAAACAAACAGACTCTTAAATATAGAGAACAAACTGGTGGTTGCCAGAAGGAAGATGGGTAGGAGGATGGGTGAAATTGATAAAGAGGATTAAGACTCCACTTGGGATGAGCACTGTATAATGTATAGAACTGTTGAATCATTATATTGTACACTTGAGACTAATATAACAATGTATATACTTCAATTATTAAAAAAAAAAAAGCCCTCCTCTCTGGGAGTTACTGGCTCTCTGGAGCATGACAGGGAGGGAGCACAAAGATGGCTTCCACTGGCTGGAGCAAGGAGGAGGAAGAGTATAGAGATAGTGCCCACTGGGAAAGAAAAAGAAATAAAAGCATTTTATTTTTTTTTAAAAAGAAAGCTAATGCTTTCCAGCTGGAGCAATAAAAGTGAAAGTGCAAAATGGTGCCCAACAGTCACCATCCTGGAGAGAATACTTGCAGGTTCTTAAAATGGTGCCAAATATCTACTCTTTAGAGTCATGCTCAAAAGTAAACAAATGACCCTCTCCCACACAAAGTCCAGGAGTCCCTTGACCAGCCAATGCTGCACTGGGTCCTGGGGTGGGTGAGTATGAGAGTACAAAGCCTTTAATAGCCATTTTTCAGATCACTATAGTCTTGTGGATATCATGCATATGAGCCCCACTTATTTTATTATGTTATGTTAATCACAATACATTACATCATTAGTTTTTGATGTAGCGTTCCATGATTCATTGTTTGCATATAAAACCCAGTGCTCCATGCAGTACATTCCCTCCTTAATACCCATCACAAGGCTAACCCATCCCGACACCCCCCCTCCCCTCTAGAACACTCATTTTGTTTCTCAGAGTACATAGTCTCTCATAGTTCGTCTACCCCTCCGATTTCCCCCCCTTCATTCTTCCCTTCCTGCTTTTTTCTTCTTCTTCTTTTATTTAACATATAATGTATTAATTGTTTCAGAGGTACAGGTATGTGATTCAACAGTCTTACACAATTTACAGAGCTCACCATAGCACACACCCTCCCCAATGTCTATCACACAGCCACCCCATCCCTCCTACCCCCCACCACTCCAGCAACCCTCAGTTTGTTTCCTGAGATTAAGAATTCCTCATATTAGTGAGATAATATGATACATGTCTTTCTCTGATTGACTTATTTCGCTCAGCATAATAATTCCTGGGTATCTTATGGTTTTCGGTGAAATTGTAAGTGGGATCGACTCCTTAATTTCTCTTTCTTCTGTCTTGTTGTTGGTGTATAGGAATGCCACTGATTTCTGTGCACTGATTTTATATCCTGCCACTTTACTGAATTCCTGTATGAGTTCTGGAAGTTTGGGGTGGAGTCTTTTGGGTTTTCCACATAAAGTATCATATCATCTGCAAAGAGTGAGAGTTTGACTTCTTCTCTGCCAATTTGAATGCCTTTTATATCTTTTTGTAGTCCGATTGCTGTGGCTAGGACTTCTAATACTATGTTGAATAACAGTGGTGATAGTGGACATCCCTGCCACGTTCCTGACCTGAGGGGGAAAGCTCTCAGTTTTTCCCCATTGAGAATGATATTTGCTGTGGGTTTTTCATAGATGGCTTTTATGATATTGAGGTATGTACCCTCTATCCCTATACTCTGAAGAGTTTTGATCAAGAAAGGATGCTGTACTTTGTCAAATGCTTTTTCTGCCTCTATTGAGAGGATCATATGGTTCTTGTTCTTTCTTTTATTAATGTATTGTATCACATGGATTGATTTGCAGATGTTGAACCGACCTTGCAGCCCAGGGATAAATCCCACTTGATCGTGGTGAATAATCCTTTTAATGTACTGTTGGATCCTATTGGCTAGTATTTTGGTGGAATTTTTGTTTCCATGTTCATCAGGGATATTGGTCTGTAATTCTCCTTTTGGATGGGGTCTTTGTCTGGTTTGGGGATCAAGGTTTTGGTGGCCTCATAAAATGAGTTTGGAAGTTCTCCTTCCATTTCTATTTTTTGGAACATTTTCAGAATAGGTGTTAATTCTTTAAATGTTTGGTAGAATTCCCCTGGGAAGCCACCTGGCCCTGGGCTATTGTTTCTTGGGAGATTTTTGATGACTGCTTCAATTTCCTTAGTGGTTATAGGTCTTTTCAGGTTTTCTATTTCTTCCTGGTTCAGTTTTGGTAGCTGATACATCTCTAGGAATGCATCCATTTCTTCCAGATTATCTAATTTGCTGGCATAGAGTTGCTCATAATATGTTCTTATAATTGTTTGCATTTCTGTGGTGTTGGCTGTGATCTCTCCTCTTTCATTCTTGATTTTATTTATTTGGGTCATTTCTCTTTTCTTTTTGATAAGTCTGGCCAGGGGTTTATCAATCTTGTTAATTCTTTCAAAGAACCACGTCCTAGTTTCGCTGATTTGTTCTACTGT
This sequence comes from Mirounga leonina, assembly GCF_011800145.1. NCBI lineage: Eukaryota > Metazoa > Chordata > Mammalia > Carnivora > Phocidae > Mirounga > Mirounga leonina. Next base: position 10,569,790 of record NW_023270513.1, read on the forward strand.
TCTTTTGGTTTCTATTTCATTGATTTCTGCTCTGATCTTTATTTCTCTTCTCCTGTTGGGTTTAGGCTTTACTTGCTCTTCTTTCTCCAGCTCCTTTAGGTATAGGGTTCGGTTGTGTATTTGAGACCTTTCTTGATTCCTGAGAAAGGCTTGTATTGCTATATACATTCCTCTTAGGACCACATTTGCTGCATCCCAAAGATTTGGAACAGTTCTGTTTTCATTTTCATTTGTTTCCATTTTCATTTTTAATTCTTTAATTTCATGGTTGACCCATTCATTCTTTAGTAGGTTGCTCTTTAACCTCCATGTATTTGAGTTCTTTCTGACTTTCCTCTTGTGATTGAGTTCTAGTTTCAAAGCACTGTGGTCTGAAAATAGGGAATGATCCCAAACTTTTCGTACTGGTTGAGACCTGATTTGTGACCTAGGATGTGATCTATTCTAGAGAATGTTCCATGGGCACTAGAGAAGAATATGTATTCTGTTTCTTTGGGATGGAATGTTCTGAATATATCTGTGAAGTCCATTTGGCCCAGTGTGTCATTTAAAGTCTTTATTTCTTTGTTGATCTTTTGCTTAGATGATCTGTCCATTTCAGTGAGGGGGGTGTTAAAGTCCCCCACTATTATTGTATTGTTGTTGATGTGTTTCTTTGCTTTTGTTATTAATTGGTTTATATAAGTGGCTGCTCCCATGTTAGGGGCATAGATATTTACAATTGTTAGTTTTCTTGTTGGATAGACCCTTTAAGTATGATATAGTGTCCTTCCTCATCTCTTATTACAGTCTTTGGTTTAAAATATAATTTTTCTGATATAAGGATTGCCACCCCAGCTTTCTTTTGCTGTCCATTAGCATGATAAATAGTTTTCCACACCCTCACTTTCAATCTGGGTGTGTCTTTGGGTCTAAAATGAGTCTCTTGCAGACAGCATATCGATGGGTCTTGGTTTTTTATCCAATCTGATACCCTGTGTCTTTTGACTGGGGCATTTAGCCATTTATATTCAGGGTAACTATTGAAAGATAAGAATTTAGTGCCATTGTATTGCCTGTAAGGTGACTGTTATTGTATATTGTCTGTGTTCCTTTCTGGTCTATGTTGCTTTTAGGCTCTCTCTTTGCTTAGAGGACCCCTTTCAAGATTTCTTGTAGGGCTGGTTTTGTGTTTGCAAATTCCTTTAGATTTTGTTTGTCCTGGAAGCTTTTTATCTCTCCTTCTATTTTCAATGACAGCGTAGCTGGATATAGTATTCTTGGCTGCATATTTTTCTCATTTAGTGCTCTGAATATATCCTGCCAGTCCTTTCTGGCCTGCCAGGTCTCTGTGGATAGGTCTGTTGCCAGTCTAATGTTCCTACAATTGTAGGTTACAGATCTCTTCTCCCATGCTGCTTTCAGGATTTTCTTTGTCTCTGAGATTCATAAGTTTTACTATTAGATGTCGGGGTGTCGACCTATTTTTATTCATTTTGAGGGGGCTTCTCTGTGCCTCCTGGATAATGATGCCTGTTTCCTTCCCCAAATCAGGTAAGTTCTCTGCTATAATTTGCTCCAATATACCTTCTGCCCCTCTCTCTCATTTTTCTTCTTCTGTGATCCCAATTATTCTAATATTGTTTTATCTTATGGTATCACTTATCTCTCTAATTCTGCCCTCATGATCCAGTAGTTGTTTATCTCTCTTTTTCTCAGCTTCTTTATTTTCCATCATTTGGTCTTCTATATCACTAATTCTCTCTTCTGCCTCATTTATCCTAGCAGTTAGAGCCTCCATTTAATTGCACCTCATTAATAGCCTTTTTGATTTTGACTTGGTTAGATTTTAGTTCTTTTATTTCTCCAGAAAGGGTTACTCTAATATCTTCCATGCTTTTTTTCAAGCCCAGCTAGTATCTTTAAAATCATCATTCTGAACTCTAGTTCCAACATCTTACTAATGTCCGTATTGATTAGGTCCCTTGCAGCCGGTACTGCCTCTTGTTCTTTTTTTTGAAGTGATTTTTCCTGTCTTGTCTTTCTCTCCAGTGGAGAATAGATGAATGAGAGAACAAAATGCTAACAGGGTAACAACGTCCCCAGAAAATATACACTAAACAAATCAGAAGAGACCTGAAACTGGGGGAAAAGAAAGGGAAAGAAAGGAAAAAGAAAAAGATAAAAACAAACAAAAACAAAAACAAAAGAAAACAAAAAATAAATATGATCAAATATGATCAGGCTGGTGCATAGATCAGTGCCACACACTAGATTTTGGGTGTATTTTGGTCTGTTAGAAGAAAGTGCCTCCCAAAACTTTAGAGAAAGAAAAACTTATATATGTACAAAAATAAGGTTAATACGATGAAGGGATGGAATATGACTGTGAAGATGAAAATTATACAAGATTTTATAAAGGGAATTGATTATATAAGAAGTTGGTTGAAAAAATAAAGAAGAAAATTTTAAAAAACGGGGGAGAGATTGTGATCAGGCAGGAGACTAGAACAAAGCCATACACTAGAGATTTAGGGTATATTTTGGTCTGTTAGAAGAAACTGTATCCCAAAATTTTAAAGAGAGAACAACTTATATATATATAACAAAAATAAGTTTAACTACTATGAAGGGATAGAATATGACTCTAAAAATGAAAAATAAAAAAGATCTTTTAAAAAAGGTATTTATAAGATGTTGGTTGAAAAAGGGAAAATGAAAAATTCAAAAAAGAGAAAAAGAAAAAGAAAGTTAAAAAAATTTACTTTGAAAGACTAAAGAATCGTGGGAAAAAAAAGCCATGAATTCTATGTGCAGTATTCCCCTAGTCCTGGAGTGCTGCCATTCTCATTGATTGGTAATCTTGGTCTTGGCTGGCTGTTCTTGCTGATCTTCTGGTGAAGGGGCCTGTTGCAGTGGTTCTCAGATGTCTTTGCTGGAGGTCGAATTGCCCTACCCTTGCTGGGGCCTGGCTAAGTAATCTGTTCGTGTTTGCTCTCAGTAGATTTTGTTCCCTGCAAGCTTTCCGTACAGCTTTGGAAGACAAGAGTGAAATGGCAGCCTCCCAATCTCCACCCCAGAGGAGCCAAGAACTCGGGGCCCCACACCTCAGTGAGCCCCCAGAGAAAAGCAGTCAATCACTTCCATCTCCCTGGTCTCCAGCCGCATTCTATCCTCACCCCACCAATGACCAAGCATTTCTCTTTCTGGCACCCGACAGACACTGTGTGGAGTCTCCAATCCCAGCAGATCCCTGCAGTGTGCTCCCATGCCACTCCTCCCGGGGGAAGAAAGGGAATCTCCCTGGATCTGCCACGTGTTGGGTCCCTGCTGGAAGAGCAGTGGCCTGTGTAGTGGATCATGGTTTATGGCAACCTTGACCTGAGAGCCCACTCCTCAGCTCCATCTCTGCAGCCAGCTTCCCTGCTCTGACACCTGGGAGCTCTCCCACCTTCAGGCACCCCCGGTCTTCCTGTGATCCCGAGGGTCCCGAGACCACACTCTCCCAGTGAGGGTTCCACCCCCCACTTACCCACTGGAGTGACGTCCCTCAGCGGAGCAGACTTCTAAAAGTTCCAATTTTGTGCTCCACAGCTATATCACTTGCCAGAAGTGGCCAACAGAGGCCCCCTCCCCCACCGTCTATCTTCCCGAATATCGCCTCAGATTCATTTCTCTGCACATCCTAACTTCCAGAAAGTGGTCACTTTTCTGTTCAGAGAGTTGTTGCTATTCTTTTCTTTGAACTCCTGTTGAGTTTGTAGGTGTTCAGAATTGTTTGATCCCTATCCAGCTGAATTCCTGGGACCAGATGAAATCCAGGTCTCCTACTCCTCCACCATCTTGTTCTGCCCCCACTTGTTTTTAAAGCTAGATGTTTTGGGTGTTCATCTCTCAGGTGCAGGTCTTCAAATTTGTGGGTGTTCAATGTAGGATACAAACTCTTTACTCCTTGGGGAGGTCTAGGTTTTTTATTTTTTTATTTTTTTAATTTATTATGTTATGTTAGTCACCATACAATAAATCATTAGTTTTTGATGTAGTGATCCACGATCCATTGTTTTCATATAACACCCAGTGCTCCATGCAGTAAATGCCCTCCTTAATACCCATCACCAGGCTAACAAATCCCCCCTCACCCCGCCTCTAAAACCCTGTTTTTTTCTCAGGTCCATAGTCTCTCATGGTTCATCTCTCCCTCCAATCCCCCCCGCCCCATTTTTCCCTTCATTCTCCTAATGTCTTCCATGTTATCCCTTATGTTCCACAAATAAGAGAAACCATATGATAATTGACTTTCTCTGCTTGACTTATTTCACTTAGCATAATTTCCTCCAGTCCCATCCATGTTGATGTAAAAGGTGGGTGTTCATCTTTTCTGATGGCTGAGTAATCTTCCATTGTATATATGGACCACATCTTCTTTATCCATTCATCTGTTGAAGGGCATCTCGGCTCTTTCCACAGTTTGGCTATTGCAGACATTGCTGCTATGAACATTGGGGTGCATATGGCCCTTCTTTTCACTACATCTCTATCTTTGGGGAAATACCCAGTAGTGCAATTGCTGTGTCATAGGGTAGCTCTATTTTTAAATTTTTGAGGCACCTCCACACTGTTTTCCCAAGTGTCTGTACCAACTTGCATTCCCACCAAGAGTGTAAGAGGGTTCCCCTTTCTCCACAACCTCTCCAACACTTGTTGTTTCTTTCCCTATCCATTTTTGCCATTATAACTGGTGTAAGGTGGTATCTCAGTGTGGTTTTGATTTGGATTTCCCTGATGGCTAATGATAATGAACATTTTTTCAGGTGTCAGTTAGCCATTTGTATGTCTTCTTCAGAGAAGTGTCTTTTCATATCTTCTGCCCACTTTTTGACTTGATTATTTGTTTTTTGGGTGTTGAGTTTGAGAAGTTCTTTATAGATTTTGGATACCAGCCCTTTATCTGTAGTGTCATTTGAAAATATCTTCTCCCATTCTGTGGGTTGCCTCTTTGTTTTGTTGACTGTTTCCTTTGCTGTGCAGAAGCTTTTTCTCTTGATGAAGTCCCAAAAGTTCATTTTTGCTTTTGTTTCACTAGCTTTTGGAGATGTATCTTGAAAGAAGTTGCTGTGGCCAATGTCAAAGAGGTTACTGCCTATGTTCTCCTCTAGGATTTTGATGGATTCCTGTCTCACATTGAGGTCTTTCATCCACTTTGAGTTTATCTTTGTGTATCATGTTAGAGAATGGTCGAGTTTCATTCTTCTGCATGTGGCTGTCCAATTTTCCCAGCACCATTTATTGAAGAGACTTTTTTCCATTGCATGTTTTTTTCTGCTTTGTCAAAGATTATTTGACCATAGAGTTGAGGGTCCATATCTGCGTTCTCTATTCTGTTCCACTGGTCTGTATGTCTGTTTTTGTGTCAGTACCATGCTGTCTTGGTGATCACTGCTTTGTAATATAGCTTGAATTCAGGCAACGTGATGCCCCAGCTTTGTTTTTCTTTTTCAACATTTCCTTGGTGATTCGGGGTCTTTCCTGATTCCATACAAATTTTAGGATTGTTTCTTCCAGCACTTTGAAAACTGTCATTGGAATTTTGATTGGGATGGCATTGAAGGTATAGATTGCTCTGGGTAGCATAGACATTTTAACAATGTTTATTCTTCCGATCCATGAGCATGGAATATTTTTCCATCTTTTTGTGTCTTTGTCAATTTCTTTCATGAGTGTTTTGTAGTTCGTAGAGTATAGATCCTTTACGTCTTTGCTTAGGTTTATTCCAAGGTATCTTATGGTTTTTGATGTTATTGAAAATGGGATCGTTTCTCTAATTTCTTTTTCTACAGTTGCATTGTTAGTGTATAAGAAAGCAACTGATTTCTGTGCATTGATTTTGTATCCTGCCACATTACTGAATTGCTGGATGAGTTCTAGTAATTTGGGGGTGGAGTCTTTTGGGTCTTCCACATAAAGTATCATGTCGTCTGCGAAAAGAGAGTGTTTGACTTCTTCTTTGCCAGTTTGAATACCTTTTATTTCTTTTTGTTGTCTGATTGCTGTTGCTAGGACTTCTAGTACAATGTTGAACAACAGTGGCGAGAGTGGGCACCCTTGCCGTGTTCTTGATCTTAAGGGAAAGGCTCTCAGCTTTTCCCCATTGAGGATGACACTCGCTGTGGGTTTTTCATAGATGGATTTTATGAGCTTGAGGAATGTTCCCTCTATCCCTATACTCTGGAGAGTTTTAATCAGGAAAGGATGTTGTATTTTGTCAAATGCTTTTTCTGCATCAATTGAGAGGACCATATGGTTCTTCTCCCTCCTCTTATTAATATGTTCTATCACATTGATTGATTTGCAAATGTTGAACCACCCTTGCATCCCGGGGATAAATCCCACTTGGTCGTGGTGGATGATCCTTTTAATGTATCGTTGGATCCTATTAGCTAGGATTTTGTTGAGGATTTTGGAATCCGTATTCATCAGGGATACTGGTCTGAAATTCTTTTTGATGGGGTCTTTGCCTGGTTTGGGGATTAAGGTAATGCTGGCCTCATAGAATGAGTTTGGACGTTTTCCTTCTGTTTCTCTTTTTTGAAACAGCTTCAGTAAAATAGGTATTATTTCTTCTTTGAATGGTTGGTAGAATTCCCTAGGGAATCCATCAGGCCCTGGACTCTTGTTTTTTGGGAGGTTTTTGATCACTGCTTCAATCTCGTTACTGGTTATTGGCCCATTCAGGTTGTCAATTTCTTCCTGTTTCAGTCTTGGCAGCTTATGGGTTTCCAGGAAGGCTTCCATTTCATCTAGATTGCTCAGTTTATTGGCATATAGTTGTTGATAATAATTTCTAATGATTGTTTCTATTTCCTTGGTGTTAGTCGTGATCTCTCCCCTTTCATTCATAATTTTATTAATTTGGGTCCTTTATCTTTTCTTTTGGATAAGTCTGGCCAGTGGTTTATCAATCTTATTAATTCTTTCAAAGAACCAGCTTTCAGTTTCTTTGATCTGATGTACTGTGTTTCTGGTTTCTAATCCATTGATTTCTGCTCTAATATTTATTATTTCTCTTCTACTTCATGGCTTAGGCGTCATTTGTTGGTTTTCCTGTAGTTCTTTAAGGTGTAGAGTTAGTTGGTGAATTTGGGATTTTTCTATTTTTTGAGTGAGGCTTGGAAGGCTATTTATTTCCCCCTTAGGCCTGCCTTGGCAGTATCCCATAGGTTTTGGACTGATGTGCTTTCATTCCCATTGGTTTCCATGAATTCTTTAAGTTCTTCTTTGATTTCCTGGTTGACCCCAACATTCTTGAGCAGAGTGGTCTTTAGCTTCCAAGTGTTTCAATTTCTGCCAAATTTTTTCTTGTGATTGAGTTCCAATTTTAGAGCATTGTGGTCTGAGAATATTCAGGGAATAATCTCAATCTTTTGGTATTGTTTGAGACCCGATTTGTGACCCAGTATATGGTCTCTTCTGGAGAAAGTTCCATGTGTGTTTGAGAAGAATGAGTATTCTGTTGTTTTGGGGTGGAATGTTCTGTAAATATCTATGAGGTCCATCTGGTCCAATGTATCATTCAAAGCTCTTGTTTCCTTGTTGATTTCCTGCTTAGCTGATCTGTCCATTGCTGAGAGTGGAGTATTGAGGTCTCCTACTATTAATGTAGTGCTATCAATATGACTTTTTATTTTGGTTAACAGTTGGCTTATGTACATGGCTGCTCCCATGTTGGAGGGATAGATATTTACAATTCTTTGATCTTCTTGTTGGATAGACCCTTTAAGAATGATATAGTGTCCTTCTGTGTCTCTTATTACAGACTTTAATTTAAAATCTAATTTGTCTGATATAAGAATTGCTACCCCAGCTTTCTTTTGAGGTCCACTGGCATGGAAGATGGATCTCCATCCCTTTACTTTCAGTCTGGATGTATCTTTAGGTTCAAAATGAGTCTCTTGTAGACAGCATATGGGTGGGTTCTGTCTTTTTATCCAATCTGCAACCCTGTGCCGTTTTATGGGAGCATTTAGGCCATTCACGTTGAGAGTGATTATTGAAAGATATGAATTAATTGTCATCATGTTGCCTGTGAAGATGTTGTTTTTATAGATTGTCCCTGGAAATTTCTGTTGTATATCACTCTTGTGGTCTTTCTCCTTTTATAGAACCCCCCTTCATATTTCTTGCAGGGCCGCTTTAGTGGTCACATATTCTTTCAGCTTCTGCCAGTCGTGGAAGCTCTGCATCTCTCCATCCATTCTAAATGAAAGTCTTGCCAGATAAAGTATTCTTGGCTGCATGTTCTTCTCATTTAGTACCCTGAATATGTCTTGCCAGGCCTTTCTGGCTTACCAGGTCTCTGTGGATAGTTGTGACGTTATTCTGATGTTCCTCCCTCTGTACGTAAAGACTCTCTTCCCCCTAACTGCCCTTAAGATGGTTTCCTTGGTTCTAAGATTTGCAAGTTTACTATTACATGCCAGGGTGTTGGCCTGTTTTCCTTGATCTTAGGAGGGGACCTCTCTGCCTCTAGGACTCAAATGTTTCTTTCATTCCCTAGATTAGGGAAGTTCTCAGGTACGATTTGCTCAAATACATCTTCTAGTCCTCTCTCTCTCTCCACTCCCTCTGGGATTGCAATTATTCTGACATTAGAATGCTTCATGCTGTCACTTATTTCTCTGATTCTATTTTCATGGGTTCTGTGTTGTTTTTCCCTGGCCTCCTCTCTTCCCTTTTTATCTATTACATTGTCTTCCAGGTCGCTTATTCTCTCTTTTGTCTCAGTTACCCTAGCTGTTAGATTATCTAGATTGGATTGGATCTGATTGATAACATTTTTAAGTTCTGCCAATTCACCTTTTATTTCTGCCCTTAGAGACTCTATGTTGCCATTAATTGATTTCTCCATTCTAGCCATTGTCTTCACAATTGCTAGCCTGAATTCCATCTCTGACATCTTGGTTATGTCTGCATCCATTTGTAAATCTGCAGCATAAGTCATAATCTCTGAGTTTTTTCTGTTTTGGAGGCTCCTCCTCCTAGTCATTTTGTTGATGGGTGTTTGAGGGAATATAGAGTCCAAATTATTGACCAGAACCCAAGCAAGATGCACCTGTTTTCTTGGGACCTTGGGGTTTTTGGCCTCTTGTTTTCCCAGCCTGTCTTCTGAGAGAAGGGCCTGACATACTGTTACTCAGGCCACCCTGTTTGGGCAGAGTTGCCCTGCACCCCTGTGGCGGGGGATGGGCTCAGTGGGAATCAGTCTTTGGGGCTTTTGTTCTCTGGCACCTTTCCCTGGTGGCTTTCTGGGTCTCTTCCATGAGTCAGAGCAGAAGAGACCGTTTCCAACCCTCTGCCTCAGAGCAGAGAGACCGCAGTCTGTTCTTCAGTGAGCTCTCCAGGCCACACCATCTCCGTTTCTGTCCATGTTGCTATAAACTGCAGCGTCCTGGGTTGTGCGCCACTCCACGGCACTCCCAGTCCTGCCTCCAGGTCGGGGCTCCTCTCTGCCCTTTGTGCTTCTAAAACCGCCAGCCGTTCCCAGTTCACTTGCGTGACTCTGTCGCTTGGATTTCCGTCCTGGGACTGCAGTTCGCGTGCGTGCGACTCTGTCGCTCTGGGTTTCTGTCCCGGGGCCTGTAGTTCACGTGCATGCGACCGTCGCTCCGGGTTTCTGTCTGGGGGGCTGCAGTTCACGTGCGCGTGACCCCGCCACTCTGGTTTTCCACGCCATGGGCTGCCCTAAAGTCCTTTCCCCGACGCTACTGGTCTGTGAGTCTGTGCCCCGTCCGCAGCGTGTGAGGCTGTCACTCACCAGCAGCATAGGATCCCCACGGCCAGGCACCCTCCTGCTGCCGTTTATCCTCTGATATCTGCCCACAGAATCATAAAGGTCTAGGTTTTTGAGTTCCTTCTGACTGTGGGTCACCATGCTGGCAGGGTGGTTTATGGCAAAATTGTGTCCCAATGTCTCCTAAGTGCTTTATTGTAGGCCTTTTCTCATTTGCCCAATATGTAGGGGTCACTCAGCCAGTTTTTAAGGTGTTTTTCAGAGGAAGCTGTTCTATATATATCTGTAGATTTGGTGTGTTCATGGGAGGAGATGAGTTCCAAATCCCCTTCACCATCTTTTTTTTTTTTTTAATTTTTTAAAAATTTTAATTATTTATGTGACAGAGAGAGAGAGACAGTGAGAGAGGGAACACAAGCAGGGGGAGTGGGAGAGGGAGAAGCAGCCTTCCTGCTGAGCAGGGAGCCCAATGCGGGGTTTGATCCAAGGACCCTGGGATCATGACCTGAGCCGAAGGCAGATGCTTAACTGACTGAGCCACCCAGGCGCCACTCCCCTTCACCATATTGAACTGGAACAGCATTTCTTTCTTTTTTTTTTTAAATCTTGCATTGTGTACTTTTTCCTTCTAATATCTGTAGATATATTTCTCTAACTGAGGTTTGGAAAATTCTTATTCATTATCTATTCAAATATTACTTTTCTTCTATTTTCGTTTTTCTCTTCTGAAATATATACTAAAACTTCTCATTCAAAATCAGTAATTATAAATCCCCCCTTCACATTTTTCACTTTTCTTTCTCTATTGCATTATGTATAATTTCATTAGATTGAACTTCTAGTTTGCTAATATTTTAACTCTCCATTTTTCATTACATTGTTTTCTTTAACAATTATTGTTTTTTAAAGATTTTTTAAATTTATCTGATAGAGTTATAGAGCACACAAGCAGGGGGAGGGGCAGGCAGAGGGAGAAGCAGACTCCCTGAGGAGATGGGAGCCTGATGTGGGGCTCGATCCCAGGACCCTGAGATCATGACCTGAGCTGAAGGCAGACGCTTAACTGAGCTACCCAGGTGCCCCAACAATTTTTTTTTTCAGTGTTATAAGTTCTATTTAGTTGTTTTTCAAAGAATCTATGTATGTATGTGTGTATCTATCTATCTATCTATCTATCTTGACTTTTGGTATCAGCACATATATACATAATTTATATAGATATTTATATATTAGATATATAAATTATATTAAATATATAATATATAGATTATGTAATAATATATGTATGTAGATATATAAATATATTTCTATAATTTTAAAGTGTATATGTGTAATTTTGTTGCTTACTCGTTTTTGGATTTTATCTTGCATTTCATGAAACAGTGCATACACAGGTATTTTATAATTTATATCTGACTATTCTAATAACTGAAGGAAGTCTTTGGGAGTCTAAATCTGCTATTTGCTTTTTTTCTGTTGACACTCATAATGGTTTTGTTCTTGTGTGTTTGTGACCTTCTGTTGTATGCTCATATTTTATTGGTCTTCATCTGTGGATCTCCAAGGAGTTTAAATTAAAGGCACTTTCCCCCAGAGAATATTTGCTTTTGTCTTTGTGTGTGCCAGACTATACTACTAACCTGGAACAACTTTAGCTCCTTTTTGGGTAGAGGTTTTGGCTTAATGTCCACAGCATCAAATTCAGCTTCCCTGCTTGATGCTGACCCAAAGTTAGTCTTCTGATCCATTTTAGTGATGATTAATGACATTTGCCCTCGTATCTAAGCCATTTTCCTGCTTGCCTGTTGTTATCTGCTCGGTTTCAGGTTACCTTCATTCTAGCTAACAGGGAGGGTGCCTCAAATTTATCTCTCATTTTCTAAGTCCAGCAGTACATTAAATATCTGTTCTATTCAGGATCTAGTGGAAGCCTCTCAATGTATATAGTCCACTATACTACTGGAAATTCTCTTTCCATTCTTTCTTTAACTCACTGGAATCTGGCTCTCTGCATTTACCTTTTATCTGAAATTGCCACCACCAAGATTATCTAAAAGCTTCATAGAGCCAAATCTAACATGTTTCTGTCCTTGTCAGCACTTTACTTTCTATCTACCTTTGACTCTCTCTTAGTTTCCTTTTAAGTTTTTATATCACCCATTCCTTAAATGTTGATGTTCCTTGGGGGTTTAACCTTAATCTCTTCCTTTTAAACCCACACACTTTCTATGATCAATCTAATCCATTCTTGCAATTTCAGCTATCACCTATATATTGATGACCCCCAACACTGTCTCCATCACAGACAAAATCTATTTAGTCAACTACCTGCTCTATTTTCGTGTAGCTCTCTATTCTGTAGTTACCTTATATTTAACATTAAAAACTGAACTTATTATCCTCCTTTTATGTTCACAGCTACTTTTTTCTCTTGTATTCTCTATCCAAGCTTCACAAGTCAGAAACCAGGCCATCATTCACAATGTCTCTGTCTCAAAGCTTCCACATTCTGTAAGTCAGCAAGTCTGACTCTTTCTACATCTCTGAATCTATTTTTTCTCTAGCTTCAATGACACTGCTTTTATACAAACAAGTCCCTTTCATCTCTTGCTTGGAGTATATTTACAGCCTCCTAACTTCTCTGCTTGTCCTCTTGAATCCTTGCCTCCCTACTGTAGTGAGTAATCTTTCTAAAATCTTATCATGTCATTATTTTGCTTAAGCAGTGACTAGCCATTGATTAGAAGATCAAGTTCAAAATCTTCCTCAGTCCTTCAACATATGGCCCTGCCTACTGTCCAGTCTCATCTCTCTGTCATATTACATTCTCCTTCCCTGGCTGCCACAATTCTTGGGGAATATTGAATTACTTGCATTTTGTAAAACATGATCTCTTAACAGAAGTGTCTTTGTCCTCACTCTGCCTCTCCATATATAGTTCCTTTACTTGCTGTTTCCCATTGCTTAGGTAAGGTGCTCCTATAACATTCTGTATTTACTCTTGGTAGTATATATAGTATTGCACTGTACATACATTCTGTCCTTTTCATTAAAGTGTGAGCTCCTTGAGGATGTAGCACCACAGCACCTAAACATACTAGGCATTTAACAAATGTTTGCAGGAAGAAAGTGGAACAAGGCTAATCTGCAGACTTAGCTTTATTTGTCACATACTATTGCAAACTATACTGAGAAAGGGGAAGAAAAAGGAATTTGGAAGCATTTCAGAGCCCTCTGGTCAAATATCAATTCTACTTCCAACCTAAATGCATATATGAGTGTGGTATATTAATCTCAGTCCATTGCTTCTCTCCAACTAGCTACAGAGAGTTCAATGAACATCACACTGGGTTGTCAAGAATACTAAAGATATGGTGCTATAGACCTTATCCAGCTTTTATCATTACTGGAAAGTAGCAGCATTACGGCAACAGTTTACTTAAGGGGTTCTGGTCTTTTAGTTTTTGCTTTAAATTGTATCTCCTGATTATAAAATGGAGAGGATTTATTAGATTAGACTTGCTTAGATATGAACATTTTTAGATATAAAAATTAATGAATTTTCTAATAATGAATTTTATTACAAAAGCAAGGTGAGAATTTATATCACGAGGAAAGGAATGGGTCAGAAGAGGCATTTGCCCTTCTTTTTTCTACATTTCAATCTTTCTACTGCTGCTATCTAGTGTTCTATCTGTACTGTGTTTTTGCTTTTTAGCATTCATTGATAACCCTCTATATTCCTCAATGCCACTATAGGAAGGGGTCTGGATATTCTGACTTCCCTATCCAATGTTTGTTTGTTTGTTTGTTTGTTTTCATTTCACCACATATGGGATCAAGTAGGACATAATCATAACAACTGTAGCTCCCATTTGTGATGGTCTTTGTGATTTACGAGGTGTTTCACACACTTTTCATCAAGGTTGCTCCTAATACCATTTTAATGATCCAGACAGTACAAATTCTCTAAGACAAATAATCATAGAATGTCAGAGCTGGCAAGGCAATTAAAACACAGCTATCCAAGGAATTTTATTCTCTGTTTTAGGGTTCCAGGTAAGTGACTTGGAGGTAGGGGTAGGGGTAATAGAACATCCTCCTCCCACTCCCCCAAAATGTACTTACCTCCTTTATATATATCACTGCTTCACTGTTTCTGTATGTTTTATTTATTTGGGTTCTAGGCAATATATTTTTCTGTCCACAGCAAAGATTCTACTCCTTAAAATTAAGAGTTGCATATACAATTTACAGATGAGAAAACTGAAGCTCAGAGAGGTTCAGTTATGAGCCAAGGATCACACAGCTAGTAAGTAGCAGAGCAAAGTCTGCCTGATTCCAAGGCCCAAGATGGCTTCTCAGGCTATGGAGTTGCTTATAATGAAATAGGTTAAATTCAAATACTTAAAACATATGAATTGTCAGGCAAGAAAACAGAGGGCTTTTAAAACTTTGTGGTAAAACATAAACAACATAAAATTTTCCATTTTAAGTGAAAAAAATAGTGTCATTAAGTGCATTTGCAAAATGTATCCACATTGTATCCACCACTATTTCCAGAAATTATTCATTATCCCAAAGACAAATTTTGTATTCATTAAACAATAACTCCCCATTCTTCCCTCTATCCAGTCCTTTGGAAACCAATATTTATTCTGTGTCTATGAATTTGACTGCACTACATACCTCATATAAGTGAAGTAATGCAATGTTTGTCCTTTTGTGAATACCTTATTTCACTTAGCATAACGTCTTCAAAGTTCAGTCATGTGACATGTGTCAGAATTTTCTTCCTTTTTAAGGGTGAATAATATTACACTGCATATGTATATGAGTATATGTACATGGATATATACACATATGTTTATACAACATATGCCACATTTTGTTTATCTGCTCATCCAACAATACACATTGGGTTGCTCCCACCTTTTGACTATGGTCAATAATGCTGCTATGAATATTGGTGTACAAATATCTGTGACTCTCTGCCTTCAATTCTTTTGGGTACAGACCTCAGAATGGAACTGTTGAATCATATGGTATTTCTATATTTAACATTTTGAGAAATCATCCAACTGATTTCCACATTGAAGTCTCTTTATTTTGATTTGTGTGTGTGTGTTTCTGCATTTAACTTTAATGCTGCTTACACCTTAATGAAACAAAGATGTTACTTGAAGGACAAATTCCATACAATGAACTTTTTTTTAGAAGATTTTATGTATTGATTTGAGAGAGAGAGAGAGAGAGAGAGCATGAGAGGGAAGGAGAAGCAGAGGGAGGGAGAAGTGGCCCTCAACAGGGAGCCTATCAGGACCCTGGGATCATGACCTGAGCCAAAGGCAGATGCTTAACTGATTGAGCCACCCAGGCACCCCCACAGTGAACTTTTAAGACATTAAGCACATGGCTATTCTCATTTTTCTACATATACCACCAAACCACTTAACATCATTTAAAAAATATTTTAATAGTTTATTTTTATTTTAATTCAAGTTAGTTAACATGCAGTGTTATATTAGTTTCAGGTGTGCAATATAGGAATTCAGCACTTCCATGCATCACCCTGTGCTCATCATGGCAAGTGCACTCCTTAAAATCCATCAACAATTTAACCCATCCCCCCAAACACCTACCCTCTGGTAACCATTCGCTTGTTCTCCGTAAGAGTCTGATTCTCGCTTTCTCTCTCTCACATATTTTCCTTTTGCTTGTTTGTCTTGTTTCTTTTATTCCAATATGAGTGAAATCACATATTATTTGTCTTTCTCTGACTGACTTATTTTGCTTAACATTATACTCTCTAGTTCCATCCACATCATTGCCAAGAGCAAGATTTCATTTTTTGTGGCTGAGTAATATTCCAGTGTGTGTGTGTGTGTGTGTGTGTGTGTGTGTGTGTACACATATATACACCCCTTCTTCATCCATTCATCAGTTGATGGATATTTGGGCTGTTTCAATAATTTGGCTATTGTAGATAATGCTGCTGTAAAGACAGGGGTGGGGTATTCCTTTGAATTATTGTCCTTATATTCTTCCAGTAAGTACCCCGTAGTCCAATCCTGTATCATAGGGTAGTTCTATTCTTAACCTTTTGAGGAACCTCCGTGATGTTTTCAACAGTGGCTGCTGCACCAGTTCCCATTCCAACCAATGGTGCACAAGTGTTCCTTTTTCTACACATACTCACCAACACCCGTTGTTTCTTGTGCTGTTGATTTTAGCCATTCTGACAGGTGTGAGGTGATACTGCATTGTAGTTTTGAACTGCATTTCCCTGATGATAAGATATGAGCATCTTTTTTGTATATGCCATCTGTGTATCTTCTTTGGAGAAATGTCTGTTCATGTCTTCTACCCATTATTTAATTGGATTATTCATTTTTGGTTGTTGAGTTGTGTAAGCTCTTTATATATTTTGGATATGAACCCTTTATCAGATACGTCATTTGCAAATATCTCCTCCTATTCCATAGGTTGCCTTTTAGTTTTGTCAATTGTTTCCTTTGCTGTCCAAAAGCTTTTTATTCTGATGAAGTCCCAATAGTTTATTTTTGCTTTTGTTTCCCTTGCTTCAGGAGACATATATAGTAAGAAGTTGCTATGGCCAATGTCAAAGACGTTGCTGCTGTATTCTCTTCTAGGATTATTATGGTTTCATCTCTCACATTTAGGTCTTTAATACATTTTTAATTTATTTTTGTGCATAAAGGAAAGTGGTCCAAGAAAGTGGTAGGAAAGTGGAAAGTGGCCCAGTTTCATTTTTTTGCATGTTGCTGTCCAGTTTTCCCATTGGATATTTTTTCCTGCTTTGTCAAATGTTAATTGACCGTATAGTTGTGGGTTCATTTCTGGGTTTTCTGTTGTGTTCTATTGACCTAATTGTTTGTTTTTGTGCCAGTACAATCTTGTCCTGATAACTACACCTTTAAAATGTAACTTGAAATCCGGAATTGTGATGCCTCCAGCTTTGCTTTTCTTTTTCAAGATTGCTTTGGCTATTCAGGGTCTTTTGTGCTTCTATACAAATTTTAGGATTGTTTGTTCTAGCTCTGTGAAAAATGCTATTGGTATTTTGATAAGGATTACATTAAATCTGCAGATTACTTTGGGTAATATAGACATTTTAACAATAATTTGTTTTCCATTGCATGAGCATGGAATGTTTTTCCATTTCTTTTTTTTTTTTTTTAAAGATTTTATTTATTTATTTGACAGAGAGAGAGATAGCGAGAGCAGAAACAGAAGCAGGGGGAGTGGGAGAGGGAGAAGCAGGCTTCCCGTGGAGCAGGGAGCCCGATGTGGGACTCGATCCCAGGACCCTGGGACCATGACCTGAGCCGAAGGCAGACGCTTAACGACTGAGCCACCCAGGCACCCTGTTTTTCCATTTCTTTGTGTCATCTTCAATTTCTTTCATCAGTGTTTTACAGTTTTCAGAGAACAGGTATTTCACCTCTCTGGTTTATTACTAGGTATCTCATAGTTTTGTTGCAATTGTAAATGGGATCGATTCCTTGATTTCTCATTCTGCTGTTTCATTATTGGTACATAGAGATGCAACAGATTTCTGTACATTGATTTTGTATCCTGTGACTACTGAATTCATGTATCAGTTCTAGCAATTTTTGGGTGGTGACTTTTGGGTTTTCTATATCATGTCATCTGCAAATAGTGAAAGTTTCACTTCTTCCTTGCTGATTTGGATGCCTTTTATTTCTTTTGTTTGTTTGTTTGCTATGGCTAGGACTTCCAGTATTATGTTAAATAAAAGTGATGAGAGTGTCTTGTTCCTGTCCCTGTCTTGTTCCTGACCATAGAGGTAAAGCTCTCTGTTTTTCCCCATTGAGGATGATACCACTGTGGGTTTTTTTGTATATGGCCTTTACGATGTTGAGTTATGTTCCTTCTAACCCTGCTTTGTTGAGCGTTTTTATCATTAATGGATGGTGTACTTTGTCAAATGCATTTTCTACATCTATTGAAAGGATCATATGATTCTTATCCTTTCTTTTATTAATGTGGTGTTATCACATTGATTGATTTGTGAATATTGTACCACCCTTGCAGCCCAGGAATAAATCTCATTTGATGATGTTGAACAATTCTTTTAATGTACAATTAGATTTAACTTGCTAGTATTTTATTGAGAATTTTCACATCCATGTTCATTAGGAATATTGGCTTATAATTCTCTTTTTTACTGGGGTCTTTGATTTTGGAATCAGAGTATTTCTGGCCTCATAGAATAAATTTGGAAGTTTTCCTTACATTTCTATTTTGTGGAATAGTTTAAGATGAATGAGTATTAACTCTTCTTTAAATGTTTGGTAGAATTCATCTGTGAAACCATCTGGCCCTGGAGATTGGTTTGTTGGGAGATTTTTGATTACTGACTCTGTTTGTTTGTTTGTTTGCTGCTTTTTGGTCTGTTAAAGTTTTGTATTTTTTTACTGTTTCAGTTTTGGTAGTTTATATGTTTCTAGGAATGTATCCATTTCTTCCAGGTTGTCCAGTTTGTTGGCATATACTTTTTCATAGTATTCTCATAATTGTATTTCTGTGGTGTTGATTGTTATTTCTCCTCTCTCATTTGTGATTTTATTTATTTGGGTCCTTTCTCCTTTCTTTTTGATATGTCTGGCTAGGGGGTTTATCAACTTTATTAATTTTTCAAAGAACCTACTCCTGGTTTCATTAAACTGTTTTACTGGTGTTCTTTGTTTGTTTCTGTATCATTTATTTCTGCTCTAATCTTTATTATTTCCATTCTTCTGTTGACTATAGGTTTTGTTTGTTGTTCTTTTTCTTACTCCTTATAGGTTTAAGGTTAGGTTGTTTGAGATTTTTCCTGCTTCTTGAGGTAGGCCTATAGTACTTTATACTTGCCTCTTATGACCACATTTGCTTCATCCCAAAGGTTTTGAACCATTACATGTTCATTTTCATTTGCTTCCATGTATGTTTTAATTTCTTTTATTTCCTGGTTGACCCATTCATTGTTTAGTAGTATATTGTTTAATCTCCATGGATCTGTGGTCTTTCCAAATTTTTTCTTCTGGGTGACTTCATGTCTCATAATATTGTGGTTGGAAAAGATGCATGGTATGATCTCAGTCTTTTTGTACTTGTTGAGGCCTGATTTGTGACCCAGTATGTGATCTCTTCTGGAGAATGTGCCATGTGCCCTTGAAAACAATGTGTATTCTGCTGCTTTAGGATGAAATGTTCTGAATATATCCGTGAAGTCCATCTGGTCCAGTGTGTCATTGAAAACCATTGTTTCCTTATTGATTTTCTGCTAGGATGATTTGTCCATTGATGTAAATGAGGTGTTAAATTCATCAACTGTTGTTGTATTATTATTGATTAGTTCCTTTATGTTTGTTATTAATAGTTTTGTGTATTTGGGTGCATAAATATTTACAATTGTTGTATCTTCTTGTTGGATAGTCCCCCTTTTTTATTTTTTTTTAAGATTTTATTTATTCATTTGAGACACAGAGATGCACAGAGAGAGAGAGAGAGCACGAACAGGGGAGAGGCAGGCAGAGGGAGAGGGAGAAGCAGGCTCCCTGCTGAGCCAAGAGCCCAACGTGGGGTTCGATCCCAGGACTCTGGGATCATGACCTGAGCTGAAGGAAGATGCTTTTTTTTTTTAAAGATTTTATTTATTTTTATTTGACACAGAGACAGAGATAGTGAGAGAGAAGCACAAGCAGGGGGAGCAGCAGGCAGAGGGAGAGGGAGAAGCAGACTCCCCGCAGAGCAGGGAGCCTGATGAGGGGCTCGATCCCAGAACCCTGGGATCATGGCCTGAGCCGAAGGCAGCCGCTTAACCAACTGAGCCACCCAGGCGCTCCTGGATAGTACCCTTTTTAATGATATAATGCCCTTTTTTTAACTCGTTATAGCCTTTGTTTTAGAGTCATTTTGTCTGATTTAAAAATTGCTAGTCTGTCTTTCATTTGACATCGATTTGCATGATAGATCACTGGCCAGCCTCTGTCCTCTGTCCATCTACAGGTGTATTTAGCTCTAAAATGGGTCTCTTGTAGCAGCGTGTAGATGGTCTTTTTTTTTCTTTAATTTTTTATTGTTATGTTAATCACCACACATTACATCATTAGTTTTTGATGTGGTGTTCCATGATTCATTGTTTGTGCATAGCACTAAGTGCTCCATGCAGAACGTGCCCTCTTTAATACCCATCACCAGGCTAACCCATCCTCCCATGCCCCTCCCCTCTAGAACCCTCAGTGTGTTTTTCAGAGTCCATCGTCTCTCATGGTTTGTCTCCCCCTCCGATTTCCCCCCCTTCATTCTTCCCCTCCTGCTATCTTCTTCTTTTTCTTTTTTCTTATTTTTTTTAAAGATTTTATTTATTTATTTGAGAGAGAGAATGAGAGAGAGAGAGAGAGCACATGAGAGGGGGAGGGTCAGAGGGAGAAGCAGCCTCCCTGCTGAGCAGGGAGTCCGATGTGGGACTCGATCCTGGGACTCCAGGATCATGACCTGAGCCAAGGCAGTCGCTTAACCAACTGAGCCACCCAGGTGCCCTTTTTCTTTTTTTCTTAACATATGTTGCATTATTTGTTTCAGAGGTACAGATCTGAGACTCAACAGTCTTGCACAATTCACAGCGCTCACCATAGCACATACCCTCCCCAGTGTCTATCACCCAGCCACCCCATCCCTCCCACCCCACCCCCCCTCCAAAAACCCTCAGTTTGTTTCCTGAGATTAAGAATTCCTCATATCAGTGAGGTCATATGATACATGTCTTTCTCTGATTGACTTATTTCGCTCAGCATAACACCCTCCAGTTCTATCCACATCGTTGCAAATGGCAAGATCTCATTCCTTTTGATGGCTGCATAGTATTCCATTGTATATATATACCACTTCTTTATCCATTCATCTGTTGTTGGACATCTTGGCTCGTTCCACAGTTCGGCTATTGTGGACATTGCTGCTATAAACATCGGGGTGCACATACCCCTTCGGATCCCTACATTTGTACCTTGGGGTAAATACCCAGTAGTGCAATTGCTGGATCGATGGTAGCTCTATTTCCAAGTTTTTGAGGAACCTCCATACAGTTTCCCAGAGTGGTTGCACCAGCTTGCATTCCCACCAACATTGTAGGAGGGTTCCCCTTTCTCCAATCCCCACCAACATCTGTCATTTCCTGACTTGTTAATTTTAGCCATTCTGACTGGTGTGAGGTGGTATCTCAATGAGGTTTTGATTTGGATTTCCCTGATACCGAGTGATGTTGAGCACTTTTTCATGTGTCTGGTGGCCATTTGGATGTCTACTTTGCAGAAATGTCTGTTCATGTCTTCTGCCCATTTCTTGATTGGATTCTTTGTTCTTTGGGTGTTGAGTTTGATGAGTTCTTTATAGATTTTGGATACTAGCCCTTTATCTGCTATGTCATTTGCAAATATCTTCTCCCATTCTGTCGGTTGTCTTTTGGTTTTGTTGACTGTTTCTTTTGCTGTGCAAAAGCTTTTTATCTTGATGAAGTCCCAATAGTTCATTTTTGCCCTTGCTTCCCTTGCCTTTGGCGATGTTTCTAGGAAGAAGTTGCTGCAGCTGAGGTTGAAGAGGTTGCTGCCTGTGTTCTCCTTTAGGATTTTGATGGACTCCTGTCTCACATTGAGGTCTTTCAACCATTTTGAGTCTATTTTTGTGTGTGGTGTAAGGAAATGGTTCAGTTTCATTTTTCTGCATGTGGCTGTCCAATTTTCCCAACACCATTTGTTGAAGAGACTGTCTTTTTTCCACTGGACATTTTTTCCTGCTTTGTCAAAAATTAGTTGACCATAGAGTTGAAGGTCCATTTCTGGATTCTCTATTCTGTTCCATTGATCTATGTGTCTGTTTTTGTGCCAGTACCATACTGTCTTGATGATGACAGCTTTGTAATAGAGTGTGAAGTCCAGAATTGTGATGCCACCAGCTTTGCTTTTCTTTTTCAACATTCCTCTGGCTATTTAGGATCTTTTCTGGTTCCATACAAATTTTAGGAATATTTGTTCCATTTATTTGAAAAAAGTTGATGGTATTTTGATAAGGATTGCATTGAATGTGTAGATTGCTCTAGGTAGCATTGATATCTTCACAATATTTGTTCTTCCAGTCCATGAGCAGGGAACATTTTTCCATTTCTTTGTGTCTTCTTCAATTTCATTCATGAGTATTTTACAGTTTTCTGAGTACAGATTCTTTGCCTCTTTGGTTAGATTTATTCCTAGGTATCTTACGGTTTTGGGTGCAATTGTAAATGGGATCGACTCCTTAATTTCTCTTTCTTCTGTCTTGTTGTTGGTGTATAGGAATGCCACTGATTTCTGTGCATTGATTTTATATCCTGCCAGTTTAATGAATTCCTGTATGAGTTCTAGCAGTTTTGGGGTAGAGTCTTTTGGGGTTCCCACATACAGTATCATATCATCTGCAAAGAGTGAGAGTTTGACTTCTTCTTTGCTGATTCAGATGGCTTTTATTTCTTTTTTTTGTCTGGTATCTGTGGCTAGGACTTCTAGTACTATGTTGAATAGCAGTGGTGATAGTGGACATCCCTGTCACGTTCCCGACCTTAGGGGGAAAGCTCTGTTTTTCCCCATTGAGAATGAAATTCGCTGTGGGTTTTCATAGTTGGCTTTTTTGATATTAAGGTATGTACTCTCTATCCCTATACTCTGAAGAGTTTTGATCAAGAAAGGATGCTGTACTTTGTCAAATGCTTTTTCTGCATCTATTGAGAGGATCATATGGTTCTTGTCCTTTCTTTATTAATGCATGGTATCACATGGATTGATTTGCAGATGTTGAACCAAACTTGCAGCCCAGGGATAAATCCCACTTGGTCGTGGTGAATAATCCTTTTAAGGCACTGTTGAATCGTATTGGCTAATATTTTGGTGAAAATTTTTGCATCCATATTCACCAAGGTTTTTGGTCTATAATTCTCCTTTTTGTTGAGGTCTTTGTCTAGTTTTGGGATCAAGGTAATGGTAGCCTCATAAAACGAGTTTGGAAGTTTTCCTTCCATTTCTATTTTTTGGAACAGTTTTGGAAGAATGGGTATTAATTCTTCTTTAAACGTTTGGTAGAATTCCCCTGGGAAGCCATCTGGCCCTGGCCTCTTGTTTTTTGGGAGATTTTTGATGACTGCTTCAATTTCCTTAGTGGTAATACATCTATTCAGGTTTTCTATTTCTTCCTGGTTCAGTTTTGGTAGTTTATACATCTCTAAGAATGCGTCCATTTCTTCCAGATTATCTAATTTGCTGGCATAGAGTTGCTCATAATATGTTCTTATAATTGTTTCTATTTCTTTGGTGTTGGTTGTGATCTCTTCTCTTTCATTCATGATTTTATTTATTTGGTCATTTCTCTTTTTTTTTGATAAGTCTGGCCAAGGGTTTATCAATCTTGTTAATTCTTTCAAAGAACCAGGTCCTAGTTTCGTTGATCTCTTCTACTGTTCTTTTGGTTTCTATTTCATTGATTTCTGCTCTGATCTTTATTATTTCTCTTCTCCTGCTGGGTTTAGGCTTTATTTGCTGTTCTTTCTCCAGCTCCTTTATGTGTAGGGTTAGGTTGTGTAATTGAGACCTTTCTTGTTTCTTGAGGAAGGCTTGTATTGCTATATGCTTTCCTCTTAGGACTGCGTTTGCTGCAACCCAAAGATTTTGAACAGTTGTGTTTTCATTTTCATTGGTTTCCATGAATTTTTTAAAATTCTTCTTTAATTTCCTGGTTGACCCATTCATTCTTTAGTAGGATGCTCTTTAGCCTCCATGTATTTGAGTTCTTTCTGACTTTCCTCTTGTGATTGAGTTCTAGTTTCAAAGCATTGTGGTTTGAAAATAGGCAGGGAATGATCCCAATCTTTTGGTACCAGTTGAGACCTGATTTATGACCTAGGATGTGATCTATTCTGGAGAATGTTCCATGGGCACTAGAGAAGAATGTGTATTCCATTGCTTTGGGATGGAATCTTCTGAATATGTCTGTGAAGTCCATTTGGTCCAGTGTGTCATTTAAAGTCTTTATTTCCTTTTGATCTTTTGCTTAGATGATCTGCTCATTTCAGTGAGGGGGGTGTTAAAGTCCCCCACTATTATTGTATTGTTGTCGATGTGTTTCTTTGCTTTTGTTATTAATTGGTTTATATAAGTGGCTGCTCCCATGTTAGGGGCATAGATATTTACAATTGTTAGTTCTTCTTGTTGGATAGACCCTTTAAGTATGATATAGTGTCCTTCCTCATCTCTTATTACAGTCTTTGGCTTAAAATGTAATTTTTCTGATATAAGGATTGCCACCCCAGCTTTCTTTTGGTGTCCATTAGCATGGTAAATGGTTTTCCACCCACTCACTTTCAATCTGGGTGTGTCTTTGGGTCTAAAATGAGTCTCTTGCAGACAGCATATCTATGGGTCTTTTTTTTTTAATCCAATCTGATAGTGTGTGTTTTTTGATTGGGGCATTAGCCCATTTACATTCAGGGTAACTATTGAAAGATAGGAATTTAGTGCCATTGTATTGCCTGTAAGGTGACTGTTACTGTATATTGTCTGTGTTCCTTTCTGGTCTATGTTGCTTTTAGGCTCTCTCTTTGCTTAGAGGACCCCTTTCAATATTTCTTGTAGGGCTTGTTTCATGTTTGCAAATTCCTTTAGTTTTTGTTTGTCCTGGAAGCTTTTTATCTCTCCTTCAATTTTCAATGACAGCCTAGCTGGATATAGTATTCTTGGCTGCATATTTTTCTCATTTAGTGCTCTGAATATATCCTGCCAGTCCTTTCTGGCCTGCCAGGTCTCTGTGGATACGTCTGTTGCCAATCTAATGTTTCTACCATTTTAGTTTACATATCTCTTCTCCCGAGGTGCTTTCAGGATTTTCTCTTTGTTTCTGAGACTTGTAAGTTTTACTATTAGATGTCTGGGTGTTGACCTATTTTTATTGATTTTGAGAGGGGTTCTCTTTGCTTCCTGGATTTTGATGCCTGTTTCCTTCCCCCAATTAGGGAAGCTCTCTGCTATAATTTGCTCCAATATACCTTCTGCCCCTCTCTCTCTTTCTTCTTCTCCTGGGATCCCAATTATTCTAATGTTGTTTCATCTTATGGTATCGCTTATCTTTCGAATTCTGCCCTCGGATCCAGTAGTTGTTTATCTCTCTTTTTCTCAGCTTCTTTATTTTCCATCATTTGGTCTTCTATATCACTGATTCTCTCTTCTGCTTTATTTATCCTAGCAGTTAGCACTCCCATTTTTGATTGCACCTCATTAATAGCCTTTTTGATTTTGCCTTGGTTAGACTTTAGTTCTTTTATTTCTCCAGAAAGGTTTTCTCTAATAACTTCCATGCTTTTTTCAAGCGCAGCTAGTATCTTTAAAGTGATGATTCTGAACTCTAGATCTGACATCATACTAATGTCCATATTGAGTAGGTCCCTGGCAGTCAGTACTACCCCTTGCTCTTTTTGTTCAGGTGATTTTTTTCCATTTTGGCATTTTGTCCAGAGAATAGATTAATGAGAGAACAACAGGGTAACAACGTCCCCAAAAAATATACTCTAAAGAAATCACAGAAGGCCTGAAGCCAGGGGAAAGGAAAGGGAAAGAAAGAAAATGGGAATAGGAAAAAAAAAAAAAGAAAAAGATAAAAACAAACCAAAACAGAACAAAACAAAACAGAATATGATCAAATACGATCAGGCTGGTGCATAGATCAGTGCCACACACTAGATTTTGGGTGTATTTTGGTCTGTTAGAAGAAAGTGCCTCCCAAAATTTTAAAGAAAGAAAAACTTTATATGTACAAAATAAGGGTTAATATGATGAAGTGATGGAATATGACTGTAAAGATGAAAATCAAAAATATTTTATAAAACGAATTGATAAGTTGTTTGAAAAAAGAAAGAAGAGGATTTTAAAAAAAGAAAAAAAGGGAGAGAATGTGATCAGTCAGGAGAGTAGAACAAAACCATACACTAGAGATTTAGAGTATATTTTGATCTGTTAGAAGAAACTATCTCAAAAATTTTAAAGAGAGAACAAATTATATAGATATGCCAAAAATAAGTTTAACTACTATGAAGGGGTAGAATATGACTCTAAAAATGAAAAATAAAAATGTTTTTTTAAAAAAGGGATTGATAAGATGTTGGTTGAAAAAGGGAAAAAGAAAAATTTTTTAAAAAGACAGTTAAAAAAGAAATTAGCTTTCAAAGACTAAAGAATCATGGTAAAAAAGCCATGAATTCTATGTGCAGTATTCCCCTAGCACTGGCGTTCTGCCGTTCTCATTGATTCTTTAAACTTTGTCTTGGCTGGCTGTTCTCGCTGATCTTCTGGGGGAGGGGCCTGTTGCCATGTTTCCCTAACGTCTTTGCCTAAGGTGGAATTGCCCCGCCCTTGCCAGTAGGGGCTAAGTAATCTGCTCCGGTTTGCTCTCGGGAGCTTTTGTTCCCTGCAAACTCTCCATACAACTTTGGAGGAGGAGAGTGAAAATGGCAGCCTCCCAATCTCTGCCCCGGAGGAGCCAAGAACTTGGGGCCCCACTCCTCAGTGAGCCCCAAGAGAAAAGTAGTCAGTCACTCCCATCTCCTGGGTCTCCGCTGCACTCCGTGCTTACCTGGCCTGTGACTGAGCATTTCTATCTCTGGCACCCGACTAGGTGTGGAGTCTCCAAATACAGCAGATCCCTGCGGTGCGCTCCCGTGCCACTCCTCCCAAGGGAGGAAGGGGAGTCTCCCTGGATCTGCCGCTTGTTGGGTCCCTGCTGGAGGAGCAGTGGCCCGACTGTACCCCAGATCACGGTTTATGGCAACCCCGAGCTGAGAGCCCACACCTCGGCTCCGTCTCTGCAGCCAGCTTCCCTGCTCCAATACCTGGGAGCTCTGCCACTCTCAGGCACCCCTGGTCTTTCTGTGACCCCGAGGTCCTGAGACCACACTGTCCCACAAGGGTTCCAACCCCCGCTTAGCCACTGTAGCAACATCTCAGTGGAGCAGACTTCTAAAAGTTCTGATTTTGTACTCTGCAGCTCTATCACTTGCCAGAAGCGGCCAATGGAGGCCCCCTCCTCCGCTGTCTATCCTCCCGAATATTGCCTCGGATTCACTTCTCCGCATGTCCTACCTTCCAGAAAGTGGTCGCTTTTCTGTTCAGAGAGTTATTGTTCTTCTTTTCTTCAATCTCCTATTGAATTTGTAGGTGTTCAGAATGGTTTGATCCCTATCCAGCTGAATTCCTGAGACCAGAGGAAATCCAGGTCTCCTACTCCTCTGCCATCTTGCTCTGCTGATGGTCTTTTTTTTTAATCCATTCTGTCACCCTATGTCCTTAGATTGGAGTGTTTAGCCCATTTACTTTCTAACTAATTATCAATATATATGCATTTATTGTCATTTTATTACTTGTTTTGTGGTTGTTTCTGAAGATTTTTCTCTGATTATTTTTAAGATTTATTTATTTATTTTAGAGAGAGAGAGAGCATGAGCAGGAGGGGCAGAAGAGAGGGAGAATCTCAAGCAGACTCTACACTGGGCTCAGAGCCCAACATGGGGCTCAACCCCACAATTCCGAGATCATGACCTGCACCAAAACCAAGAGCGGGATGCTTAACTGACTGAGCCAGCCAGACCCACATTCTCTGAACTCTTCTCATATTTCTCTCTTTCATGCTTTGGCTATTTTCTTTAGGGATATATTTGGATTTCTTTATCTATATTCTTTTCATATTTATTATTGGTTTTTGATATATGGTTACCACTAGATTTGATTATAACATCTTCTCCATATAGCAGTCTATATTAAGTTGATGTTCATTACATTAGCACCTATTTTTTTATATTTTCCTTCCCATGTTTTAGATATATGTTATTATATTTTATATCATTTTGGTGAGTTCCTTGACTGAATATTTACAGAAATATTAATTTTTAGTCCTTTTTTTAACCTATATCTTCTGTTACTATTCTCTCCTTTCCACTCAGAGTCCCCCTTAATATTTTTCACAGGGCTGGTTTAGTGGTCATTAATTCCTTTAGTTTTGTTTGTCTGGGAAACTCTTTATCTATCCTTCTATTCTGAATGATAGCCTTGCTGGTTAGAGGATTCTTGGCTGCAGGTTTTGACCATTTTATATTTTGAAGATATCATGCTACTTCCTTCTGGTTTGCAGTGGTTTTTTTTAAAGATTTTATTTGTTTGTCAGAGAGACAGAGAGAGAGCACAAGCAGGGGGAACAGCAGGCAGAGGGAGAAGCAGGCTCCCCATCGAGCAAAGAGCCTGTTTTGGGACTAAATCCCAGGACCCTGGAATCATGACCTGAGCCAAAGGCAGACAGAACCACCCAAGCGACCCTGCCTTGCAGTTTCTGTTGAGAAATCTCCTGCTACTCTTATGTGTTTTCTCTTATAATTTAATGACTTCTTTTGTCTTGCTGCTTTTAAATTTTTTTCTTTATCACTATATTTTACAAATTTAATTACAGTATCTTGGTATGGATCTGCTTTTGTTGATTTTGTTGGGGGTTCTTGGTGCCTCTTGGATCTGGATATCTGTTTCCTTCCCCAGATTAGGGAAGTTTTCTGCTATTATTTCTTCAAATAAATTTTTTTTTAAGATTTTATTTATTTATTTGACAGAGACATCGAGAGAGGGAACACAAGCAGGGGGATTGGGATCGGGAGAAGCAGGCTTCTTGTGGAGCAGGGAGCCCAGTGCAATGCAGGGCTTGATCCCAGGACCTGGGGATCATGACCTGAGCCGAAGGCAGATGCTTAATGACTGAGCCACCCAGGTACCCCTCAAATAAATATTCTGCCCTCTTTTCTCTCTCTTCTTCTTCTGAGACTTTTATAATATTTTGTAATTCTAATATTAATAATGGAGTCAGTGAGTTCCTTAAATCTATTCTCATTTTGCATAATTCTTTTTTCTGCTTTAATACTTTATATTACTGTCTTCTAGTTTACTAATTTGTTCCTCTTCTTCCATTGTTCTCTTCATTCCATCAAGAATGTTTCTCATTTTGTTTATTGTGCTCTTTCTCTCTACTATGTTCTTCCTTATCTCTGTGTGAAGTTTCTCATTCATGTATTCCACTTGCTTCTCAAGTCCGGTGAGTATCTTTATGATCATTGCTTTAAATTCTCTATCAGGCATGTTATTTATATCTGTTTGGCTTAGGTTTCTGGCTGTGGCCTTGTCCTGTTCTTTCATTTGGATACATTCTTCTGCCTTCTCATTTTGTCTATATTTGTGTGCCTGCTTCTCTGTGTTAGAAATGTGAGCTACATCTCCTGGTCTTGAAGGTAAGAGCCTTTAAGAGACATCCTGGTGTACCCTGTAGTGCAGTGTCCCTTGTTCACCAGAACCTGACACTTCATGAGAGTATTCTTTGTGTGTTTATGCCCTGCTGTTGTGTTTGTGTCACTTTTCCTTTCAGTGTAGTCTCCCACACTGACTCTCTGCCTGTTGTGGGCTGTGCTTGCTCTCTGTGGTGTTAATGGGATCCAGTCAGGCGAGCTCTGAGGGGGTGTGCCCACTGTGGAACTTGGGAGCAGGGCAGCAGTGTAAGCAAAATTTGCACTGGGCTACTAGTCCAATGCCAGATCCCTTGAAGCAATGCTTTGACTTAGAGCTGTGCACTAGTGTGGCCTAGGGTGCTGTATGGGGCAGGGTGCACGAGGATGGCTGGGTGTGTCTGGATGTGGTGCACAGATGTGCATGGTGTATGCTGGTAACCCTGCACCCAGTAGCTGGGCAGGGCACATGCATGGCTTTAACAAAATTTGCCCTGAGCCCAAGGCCCAGACTAGCAGGCTTGGAGTGGGCAATTCCTCAGGAGAACTTGGAGTGGGCAATTCCTCAGGAGAACATGGTTCACTGCTAGAAGGTTAGGTAGCAAGTGTCTGTGCAGCTCTGCCTCTTGCTTCTGTCTCTGTTTATGCTGGGAGGCAGAGGAGGAAAATGGCACCTGTCAGCTCCCTCTATTTTGGAGAAGTCCCTCAACAGGCTCAGAAATCAGTAGGAACAGATCTGTCACACATTTGCCCCCAGCATTGTGTAAACTACTATTTTTATGCTGCCTCTCCACATAGGCTGCTGTCTAAGGGTGGCAACTGAGCCCTCACTGCCCTCAGAGCTTGCCCAGTGCTGAGTCAAATGACTTTTAAAGCTTCAGGTTCCAAGTCTCTGGTTTTACAAACTCATGGAATTCAGACCCTCTGGTTTTTAAAGCCAAACATTGTGGGGATTAGTCTTCCCCATCTGAGCTCCTTGGTGTGAGGGCCCATTTCTCTGCCCTCTCTTCACACATATCTCTGTCCTTCCTGTGGGCAGCCTCCCTCTGCCTTTCTGATCTTCCTAACTTTTCAGATGCAGCTTCTTTATATTTAGTTGTGGGATTTGTTCTTCCAGTCTTTGGATCACTCTAATTTATTGACTTGGATGTGGATGATATCTAGTTGAAAACATGGGACAGGGTGAGCTCAGGGTCCTCTTACTCCATCACCTTCCCAAGCTCCCCCTGAAGTCCCTTTAAAAGCATCGGATTATAATTTCAGATATGTTTTCCAAACAACTTATTTACCACTACCAAAAAAGATTTCCTTCTAGTTAAAAATGTATATTCATAGAACATTGTTGTTTATACTCAAGAACAACTTATGGCATTTTATCATTGCTTATATTGAAGATTCTCTTGATATATATTATATATATTTATTTATTTATTTATTTCAATGAATTGAAGTTATTTTTGACAGTTAATGCTTAGACTTAGAAATTTTGTGTTA
Source organism: Mirounga leonina (assembly GCF_011800145.1). NCBI lineage: Eukaryota > Metazoa > Chordata > Mammalia > Carnivora > Phocidae > Mirounga > Mirounga leonina. The sequence goes on from NW_023270513.1 coordinate 10,600,395, forward strand.
TCTATAAGAGCACATTTCTTTGGAATCTCTTCCTTTTTGTCTACCTTCCCTAATTTATTTTGATGAGGCCCTAATCTAATAGCAATTCTGACATCTGTTTAGGCACCTTTGCCTTAAAAAGTTGAAAGAGTAAGACTAATTTATCATCCTATTTTTCGGGTGTGGGGGGGAACTACTCCTGATCAATTACATGCCCTCTTTTCAGTGTTGTCTTTGAGTTTCTTAAAGCATAATTTTCCACATCTGTGTTTTTCCTTAAATAATTATTAAATTTGCTGAATGACCAACTTATAGCATCATGTCACAATTTCTCTCTCTTTTACCTGAAGTGACTTTGTTGTACAGATAAAATGTCCTGTTTACTTTTACCTCGGTACAGAATGTGAAAAAGAACAAATAGATGCATAAAATGACATCAGAGTGACTAGGATTGTTCTATTATTATTGCTAAATATCAGTGAATGTGACAAAAATAAATGTGCTGGAAGGAAGTATCCTTAGATGTACTAGTTTCTAAAAGATAATGCTACCAACATATTGGCAGGTTCAAGACCTGAACCAAATATTTATCTGCAAACCTATGATATGCCAACTAATCTAGATTAACAAGAGAGAGAAGGTCCTTGTTTTCATGGAGCTTCCAGTCTTGTGCCATGAGACAAAACACAAGTAAACAAAAATAATTCCAAATAGTGATGATTACTAGATGGAAAAAGGCTATTCTTTAGATAGGATGGCTAGGGAAGACTTTTCTTGAAGAGATAATATTTGAGCTGACACCTGAATAACAAGTAGGAGGCAGCTTTGCAAAATATGATCCAGACAGAGGGAATAGAAAGTACAAAGGCCAGGAGTTAAGAGAAAAGTTACACATATGCCAGATCATGTAGGGTCTTGTAAGCCACAGTAAGGAATGTAGATTTTATCCTGAGCTCAATTTATTTCAATATAGTTAAAGTACCATGTATAATCTACCATGAAAAATTCTAAATCTTGATTCAGGATTTTACAGAATTAAGTGACAATTCCCTAATTCCTGTTATGGAGGACAAGTCATTGGAAGTAAATTCTATTATAAGTCCAATAAGTGATCACATCACTGTACCTTTTTTTACTAGAAATTTATGTTTGGAATAATAACCTCAGACACTACTGATGAAAAGAAGGGAAAATGCCTTAGTGATATAATTGCATTTTTGGAATGATTCATGTGAATTATGTTGTAATAGGAGAAAACAGGGAATTTGATGTTTATAAACCATATGGTTTTAGGGGTCAGGCCTGAGGTACTTTGGGCCAGGGGGAGGTAGTAAACCATTTATTAATTGCAATACAAACTTAAAGGCCTCATCATGTTCCAGTTAATCCCTATTCTTTAGAACAAATAAGGTTTGGAGTTAGAGAAAGGGAATTTGGACAGTCATTGGAGTTTTGCCACTTTTATGGTCACTTCCTTACTCTTCCATCCAATTCTGTTTCCTGTCCTGTTTCAGGAGAAAGAAAGGAACAGTGAGTTTTGGTAGGTCAAGATGTGACCTTAGTAAAGGACTAGATTTCTTAATAACCAGAGGGATGATGGAAGTGTGTGGGCCTTTGAGAAATACCACTTCATCTGTTCGATGAGGCTCATTAGCAATCTCACATCACCACATTACATGATGGATGAGAACCCTCCCCCCAATATTTCCAAAGGGTGGGATATAGGAGCAACCTATCTAAGAAGGCCTTGACATTGCTGCAGGTGATGATCCTGCTGTATTTCCCAGGAAACTAGAAATGGAAATGGCTCTTGTCACAACTCAGGGTAGCTTCCTAATTATGGGAATAAGCCTCCTTCCTGCAAATAAATGATAATGATATCCTCAGGTTAATATCCCACTAATCAAGTCATTTTGGCTTGGATCTGAAGATGCAGAGCAAATATCCTTCAGTAAACTTATTTGCATTAGCTGGGAACCCATTACTATTTTCCAGGTGGAAGATATGGGATTGGGATGATGGTGGTCAACTATTAGCAGGAAAGGGCATTCTTCTAATTTGTCACTTTTGTTTTGAAGTTTTTGATTGTGAGTAGAAGAAAAATATTAAGAAAAGGTTAGAAACATGATTTAAACCTACTAAATAAAAAACTTTTAATTTTCTAAAGTTTTTATTTAAATTCCAGTTAGTTAACATACAGCATAATATTAGTTTCAGGTGTACAATTTAGTGATTCAACATTTAACACACAACACCTGATGCTCATCACAAGCGAACTCTTTAATGCCTATCACCTATTTAACCCATCCCCCTACTGGCCTCCCCTCTGGTAACCATTAATTTGATCTCTATAATTGGGAATCTGTTTCTTGGTATGCCTTTCTCTTTTTTCCCCGCATGCTCATTTGTTTTGTTTCTTAAATTCCACATATGAGTGAAATCATTAGGTATTTGTCTAACTCTGACTGACTTGTGTTGCTTATCATAATGCTCTTTAACTCATCCATATTGTTGCAAATGGCAAGATTTCATTCTTTTTTATGGCTGAGTAATATTCTGTTGTATATATATATACCACATCTTCTATATCTCTTCCTCAGTCAATGGACATTTGGGCTGTTTCCATAATTTGGGTATTGTAGATAATGCTGCTATAAATATTGGCGTGCATGTATCCCTTCAAATTAGTAATTTTGTATTCTTTAGGTAAACACCTAGTAGTGCAATTGCTGGAACATAGGATAGTTCTATTTTTAACTTTTTGAGGAATCTCCATACTGTTTTCCACAGTGGCTGCACCAGTTTGAAGTCTCAACAACAGTGTAAGAGGATTCCCCTTTCTCCACATCCTCACCTGACACCTATTTATTCTAGTGTTGATTTTAGCCATTCTGACAAGTGTGAAGTGGTATCTCATTGTAGTTTTTATTTGTATTTCCTTGATGATGACTGATGATGAGTATCTTTTTATGTGTCTGTTGGCCATCTGTATGTCTTCTTTAGAAAAATGTTTATTCATGTCTTCTGTCCATTCTTAAAGTGATTCATTCATTTTTTGGGTGTTGTTTTATAAGTACTTTATGTATTTCAGATACTAACCCTTTATCAGATATATCATTTGCAAATGTCTTTTTCCATTTCATAGGCTGCCTTTCAGTTTTTTTTGATTCTTTCCTTTGCTGTGCAGAAGCTTGTTATTTTGATGAAGTCCCAATAGTTTATTTTTGCTTTTGTTTCCCTTGCCTCAGGAGATATATCTTGAAAGAAGTTGCTATGGCTGATGTCAAAGAGGTTACTGCGTGTGTTCTCCTCTAGAATTTTAGTGGCTTTTTGTCTCATGTAGGTCTTTAATCCATTTTAATTATTTTTTTGTATGGTGTAAGAAAGTGGTCCAGTTTCATTCTGGTTTCATTTTCCTCAGGAGACATATCTACTAAGAAGTTCCTACAACCAAATGTCAAGGAGGTTAATGCCTGTATAATACTCTAGGATTTTTATGGTTTCAGGTCTTGCATTTAGGTCTTTAATCCATTTTGTATTTATTTTTGTGCATGCTGTAGGAAAGTGGTCCACTTGCATTCTTTTGCATGTTGCTGTCAGTTTTCCCAACACCATTTGTTGAAGATACTATCTTTTTCCCATTGGATATTCTTTCCTGCTTTGTCAAAGATTAATTCACCATATATCAGTGGGTTCATTTCTGGGTTATCTTGTCTGTTCCATTGATCTATGTGTCTTTTTTTGTGCCAGTACCATACTGTCTTGATGACTACAGCTTTGTAATATAGCTTGAAGTCTGGAACTGTGATACTTCCAAATTTGCTTTTCTTTTTCAAGATTACTTTCACTATTCAGAGTCTTTTGCTGAATAGGATTTTAGGATTTTTTTTGTTCTAGCTCTGTGAAAAAGGCTGTTGGTATTTTTATAGGGATGCACTAAAAATGTAGATTGCTTTGGATAGCATGACATTTTAACAATATTTGTTCTTCTGATCCATGAGCATAGAATGTCTTTCCACTTCTATGTGTCCTCAATTTCTTTCAGCAGTGTTTTATAGTTTTCAGAGTATGGGTCTTTCACCTCTTTGGTTAAGTTTATTCCTAGGTATCTTACTGTTTTGGATACAATGGTAAATGTGATTGATTCCTTATTTTCTCTTTCTGCTGCTTTATTATTGGTGTATAGAAATGCAACAGATTTCTGTATATTGAGTTTTTATCCTACGACTTTACTGAATTTGTTTATTAGTTGTAGCAATATTTTGGTAGAGTTTTTGATTTAATAGCTATTTTCAAACTATTCCAAAAAATAGGAAAGAAAGGAAAACTTCCAAATTCATTCTATGAGGCCAGCATTACCCTGATACCAAAACTAGATAAAGATGTCACTAAAAAAGAGAACTATAGGTCAGTATCCCTGATGAACATGGACACATAAATTCTCAACCAAATATTGGCAGAGCAGATCCAACAATATATTAAAAGAATCATTCATCCAAATCAAGTGAGACTTATTCTTGGGTTGCAAGGGTGGTTCAGTATTCACAAATCAATCAATATGGTACACCACATTAATAAAAGAAAGGATAAGAACCATATAATACTGTTAACAGATGCAGAAAAGGCATTTGACAAAGTACAGCATCCATTCATGATAAAAACCTTCAAAAAAGTGGGGTTAGAGGGAATATACCTCAACATAATAAAGGCCATATATGAAAAACCCACAGCTAATATCATCCTCAAGGGACAAAGACTGAGAGGTTGTCCTCTATGGTCAGGAACAAGACAGGGATATCCACTCTCCCCACTATTATTTAACATAGTACTGAACCTCTTAGCCATAGTAATTGGACAAAAGAAGAAATAAAAGACATCCAAATCAGTAAGGAAGGAATAAAACTTTCACCATTTGCAGATGTCATGATACTCTATATAGAAAACCCAGAAGGCTCCACCAAAAAAACCTTTTATTTATTAGGTTATGGACCTCTTATCCTGAGCTGCTTTCAGGATTTTCTCTTTGTCTCTGAAATTTGCAAGGTTCACTATTACATGTCGGGGTGTTGACCTATTTTTATTGATTTTGAGGGGGGCTCTCTGTGCCTCCTGGACTTGAATGCCTATTTCCTTCCCCAGATTAGGGAAGTTCTCCATTTTAATTTGCTCCAATATACCTTCTTCTCCCCCCCCTTCTTCTGGGATCCCAATTATTCTAATGTTGTTTCTCCTTATGGTATCACTTATCTCTTGAATTCTCCCCTCATGATCCAGTAGTTGTTTATCTCTCTTTCTCTCAGCTTCTTTATTCTGCACTGTTTGGTTTCTATATCACCAGTTCTCTCTTCTGCCTCATTTATCCTAACAGAGCCTCCATTTTTTATTGCATCTCATCAATCAATGTTGCTGACCCACCTAGAATTCCGCCTGGCTTTATCATTAATAGCCTTTTTTATTTTGACCTGATTCGATTTTAGTTCTTTTATTTCTTCAGAAAAGGATTCTTTTGTGTCTTCTATGTTTTTCAAGCACAGCTAGTATCTTTATAATCGTTATTCTGAACTCTAGCTCCGACATCATACTTATATCCATACTGATTAGGTCTATGGTAGTCATTACTACCTCTTGTTCTCTCTCTTTTTTAAGATTTTATTTATTTGACAGAGAGAGGTAACACAAGCAGGGGGAATGGGGGAGGGAGAAGCAGGCCTCCCATGGAGCAGGGAGCCTGACGCGGGGCTTGATCCCAGGAGCCTAGGATCATGACCTGAGCTGAAGGCAGATTCTTAATGACTGAGCCACTCAGTGCCCCAATCTTGTTCTCTTTTTTGAGATGAGTTTTTCTGTGTTGTCATTCTGTCCAGGGGAGAATAGATGGATGAGAGAACAAAATACTAAAATACCAACAACCCCAGAGAAATATACACTAAACAAATCAAAAGAGACCCAAAACAGAAAATAAAAAAAAAAAAATTAAAAAAGAGAATATAATCATACAGGTGCACAGAAAAGAGAAATACACTAGATTCTGGGTGTATTTTGGTTTGTTAGAAGAAACTACATCCCAAAATTGTAAAGAAAGAAAACAACATATATATACAAAAATAAAATTAAATACAATGAAAGGATAGAATGTAACTGTAAAAATGAGAATTAAAAAAGACTTTAAAAAAGAGTTGATAAAAGTAAGAAATTGGTTGAAAAGGAAAAAGAAAAAAAAAAATCGAAAGACTAAAGAATCCTGAGGAAAAAAAACATGAATTGTATACACTATTTTCCCCTAGCATTGGAGTTTCGCAGTTCTGTGTGATCAGTAAACTTCGTATTAGCCAAATGTTCTTGCTGATCTTCTGGGGATGGGCATGTTGCACTGATTCTCAGGTGTCTTTGCCTTGAGGAATTGCACCATCCTTGCCAGGGAAGCCAGGCTCAGGTAAGTGGTTCCAGATTGCTCTATGTGGCTTTTGTTCCCTGAAGGAAATCCGTGTCACTTTAGAGGATGAGAATGAAAATGGTGGCCTCCCAGTCTCCAGCCCCAGAACTGAAGTATTGGGCAACCACTCTTCAGTGAGCCCTCAGGGAAAAACAATCACTCTTGTCTCCCTTGTTTCTGTCTGCACTCTGTGTTCACCCAGCCTGTGACCCAGCATTTTCATCTCAGGCATGCAATCCCGATTTGAGTCTCCAAACTTAGCAGACTCCTGCCATGAGAACCCGTGCCATTCCTCCTGGAGGAGGGAGGAGGGTCTCAGCGCAGTTCTGCCACTTGCTGGGCCCCTGTTTGAAGAGCAGTCACCAGACCATGCTGAGGTTCTAGGTTTATGGCAACACCGAGCTGAAAGCCCACTCCTGGGGTCACTAATTGCAGCCAGCTTCCCCAGTCTGACACCTGGGAACTCTGCCACACTCAGGCAGCGCCATTCATTCTGTGACTCTGGGGATCCTGAGACGAGGCTGACCCACCTAGAATTCCGCCTGGCTTTACTACCTGAGCACCTTTCAGGAAGGGGCATCCCTCACTGGAGCAGACTTCTAAAAGTTCTGATTTTGCTCTCCGCTATTATATCACTTTCTGGTAGCTGGCTTATGGCCGCTCCCTCTCCCTGCAGTATATCTTCTGATATATCACCTCGGATTCACTTCTCTGTACCTCCTACTTTGCAGAAAGTGGTTGCTTTTCTATTTGTAGAATTGCAGCAATTATTTTACAGATTTCTGGTTGACTTCACAGGTGTTCAGAATGATTTGATAGCTATCTAGCTGAATTCCAGGTACCAGACAAAACTAAGGACTACTACTCCTCCACCATCTTCCTCCCCCCCCCATAAGCCAAGACCCATTGATATGCTATCTGCAAGAGACTCATTTTAGGCAGAAAAACACCTCCTGATTGAAAGTGAGGGGTAGAAAACAATTTATCATGCTAATGGACATCAAAAGAAAGCTGGGGTAGCCATCTTTATATCAGACAAATTAGGTTTTAAACCAAAGACTGTAACAAGAGAAAGAACACTATATCATAATTAAAGGGTCTATTCAACCAGAAGATCTAGCAATTGTAAATATTTATGCCCCCAACTTGGGAGCCACCAATTATATAAGCCAAGTAATAACAAAATCAAAGAAGCACATGGATAATACAATAATAGTAGGGGACTTTATTTATTTTTTTATTTTTAAAGATTTTATTTATTTATTTGACAGATAGAGACATAGTGAGAGAGGGAACACAAGCAGGGGGAGTGGGAGAGGGAGAAACAGGCTTCCCACAGAGTAGGGAGCCCGATGTGGGGCTTGATCCCAGGACCCTGGGACCATGACATGAGCTGAAGGCAGACGCTTAATGACTGAGCCACCCAGGAGCCCCAATAGTAGGGGACTTCAACACCCCACTGACTGCAATGGACAGATCATCTAAGCAGAAGATCAACAAGGAAAAAAGGGCTTTGAATGACACCCTGGACCAAATGGACTTCACAGATATATTCAGAACATTCCATCCTAAAGCAACATAACACACATTCTTCTCTAGTGCCCATGGAGCATTCTCCAGAGCAGATCATATCCTGGGTCACAAATCAGGTCTCAACCAGTACCAAAAGATTGGGATCATTCCCTGCATATTTTCAGACCACAATGTTTTGAAACTGGAACTCAATCACGAGAGGAAATTTGGAAAGAACTCAAATACATGGAGGCTAAAGGGCATCCTACTAAAGAATGAATGGGCAACCAGGAAATTAAAGAATTAAAAAAATTCATGGAAACCAATGAAAATGAAAACACAACTGTTCTAAGTCTGTGGGATGCAGCAAAGGTGGTCCTAAGAGGAAAGTATATATCAATACAAGCTTTTCTCAAGAAACAAGAACAGTCTCAAATACACAACCTAACCCTACACATAAAGGAGCTGGAGGAAGAAAATCAAGTAAATCCTAAACCCAGCAGGAGAAGAGAAATAATAAAGATCAGAGCAGAAATCAATGAAATAGAAACGAAAAGAACAGTAGAACAGATCAATGAAACTAGGACCTGGTTCTTTGAAAGAATTAACAAGATTGATAAACCCCTGGCCAGACTTACCAAAAAGGAAAGAGAAAGGACCCAAATAAATAAAATCATGAATCAGAGAGGAGATCACAACTAACACCAAAGAAATATAAACAATTTTCAGAACATATTATAAGCAACAATATGCCAACAAATTAGGCAATCAGGAAGAAATGGATGCATTCCTAGAAACATATAACCTACCAAAACTGAACCAGGAATAAATAGAAAACACAAACAGACCCATAACCAGCAAGGAAATTGAAGCAGTAATCAAAAATCTCCCAACAAACAAGAGTCCAGGCCAGATGGCTTCACAGGGGAATTCTACCAAACATTTAAAGAACTAATATCTATCCTCCTGAAGCTGTTTCAAAAAATTGAAATGGAAGGAAAATTTTCAAACTCTTTCTATGAAGCCAGCATTACCTTGATCTCAAAACCAAAGACCCCACCAAAACACAGAATTACAGACCAACATCCCTGATGAATAAGGACGCCAAAATTCTCACCAAGAGCCAGTAGGATCCATTAAGAGGACTATTCACCACAACCATGTGGGATTTATTCCTGGGCTGCAAGGGTGGCTCAACATCCACAAATTAATCAATGTGATACATCAAATTAATAAAAGAAAGGACAAGAACCATATGATCCTCTCAATAGATGCAGAAAAAGCAATTGACAAATTACAGCATGCTTTGTTGAGTAAAACTCTTCACAGCATAGGGATAGAGGAAACACACTTCAATATCATAAAAGGCATATATGAAAAGCACACAGTGAATATCACTCTCAATCGGGGAAGAACTGAGAGCTTTTCCCCTAAGGTCAGGAACACAGCAGGGATGTCCACTATAGGGATGCCTATTCTCGCCACTATTGTTCAACATAGTACTAGAAGTCCTAGCCTCAGCAATCAGACAACAAAAAAATAAAAGGCATCGAAATTGGCAAAGAAAAAATCAAACTCACTCTTTGCAGATGACATGATACTCTATGTGGAAAACCCAAAAGATTCCACCCCAAAATTGCTAGAACTCATACAGGAATTCAGCAATGTGGCAGAATATAAAATCAGTGCATAGAAATCAGTTCCATTTCTATACACTAACAATGAGAGAGAAAAAAGATAAATTAAGGAGTCAATCCCATTTACAATTGCACCCAAAACCATAAGATACCAAAGAATAAACTTAACTGAAGAGGCAAAGGACCAGTACTCAGAAAACTATAGAACACTCATTAAAAAAGTTGAGGAAGACACAAAGAAACGGTCCATGGTTATGGATTGGAAAAACAAGTATAGTTAAAATGTCTATGCTACCTAGAGCAATCTATATATTCAATGCAATCACTATCAAAATACCGCTATCAACATTTTGCAGAGAGCTGGAAAAAATAATCCTAAAATTTGTATGGAACCAGAAAAGACCCCGAATAGCCAAAGGAATGTTGAAAAAGAAAAGCAAAGCTGGTGGCATCACAATTCCAGACTTCCAGCTCTATTACAAAGCTGTAATCATCAAGACACTATGGTACTGGCAGAAAAACAGACACATAGATCAATGGAACAGAATAGAGTGCCCAGAAATGGACCCTCAACTCTATGGTCAACTAATCTTTGACAAAGCAGGAAAGAATATCCAATGGAAACAAGACAGTCTCTTCAACAAATGGTGTTGGGAAAATTGGACAGCCACATGCAGAAGAATGAAACTGGACCATTTCCTTACATCATACACAAAAATAGACTCAAAATGGATGAACGACCTAAATGTGAGATAGGAATCCATCAAAATCCTAGAGAACACAGGCAGGAACCTCTTTGGAACCTCTTTGACCTGGGCCACAGCAACTTCTTGGTAGACATGTCTCCAAAGGCAAGGGAAATAAAAGCAAAACTGAACTATTGGGACCTCATCAAGATAAAAAGTTCTTGCACAGCAATGGTAATAATTGACAAAACCAAAGACAACCTACAGAATGGGAGAAAATATTTGCAAATCCTCATCATTTAAAGGGCTAGTATCCCAGTCTATAAAGAACACACCAAATCAAAATCAACACTCAATGAACAAATAATCTGATCAAGAAATGGGCAGAAGACATGAACAGAGATTTCTCCAAAGAAGACATACAAATGGCCATCAGACACATGAAAAAATGCTTCACATCACTTCACATCAGGGAAATAGATTTCAAAACCACAATGAGATACCACCTCACACCAGTAAGAATGGCTAAAATTAACAAGGCAAGAAACAACAAATATTGGGAGAGGTTGTGGAGAAAGGGGAACCCTCCTACACTGTTGGTGGGAATGGAAGCTGGTACAGCCACTCTAGAATACAGTGTGGAGGTTCCTCAAAAAAGTTGAAAATAGAGCTACCCTAGGTAGGGCCCACGAATTGCACTACTAGGTATTTACTCCAAAGATACAAATGTAGTGATCCAAAGGGGCATGTGCACCCCAATGTTTATAGCTTCAATGTCCACAATAGCCAAACTATGGAAAAAGCCCAGCTATTCATCGACAGATAAATGGATAAAGAAGATGTGGGGTGTGTGTGTGTGTAATGGAATATTACTCAATGACCAAAGATAATGAAATCTTGCCATTTGCAATGACATGGATGGAACTAGAGGGTATTATGCTAAGTGATATAAATCAATCAGAAAGACAGTTTTCATGATTTCACTCATATGTGGAATTAAAGAAACAAAACAGGATCATAGGGGAAGAGAGGGAAAAATAAAAGAAGATGAAACTAGAGAGGGAGACAAACCATGAGACAATCAAAGGAAACAAACAGGGTTGTTGGAGGGGAGGTAGGTGGGGATGGGGTAACTGGGTGATGGATATTAAGGAGGGTATGTCATGTAATAAGCACTGGGTGTTATATAAGAGTGATGAAGCACTGAACTCTACCTCTGAAACTAGTAGTAGAGTATATATTAATTAATTGAATTTAAATTTAAAAATAGTAAAAAAACAAACAACAGTTTTACTGCCTTAAATTACTTGACTACACAAAACTCCAAATATAAATTAACATGTTGCTATATAAATTCTACTTAGGGTTGTATCATGATAAACCACAAAAACACCCTTAACAATAAATTCCACCAAGTAGTATTAGTAACCTAAATCAAGCAATCTGAAATGTTTTGATTTCTTCATATATTTACTACAAAATGTATTCTCTGAAGAGAATCATAAAGATGCTGAGCAGGAAAGTTGACAGTTCAAAATTTATGCATTAATGAAAAAATACTAGCTTTTGAAAATTTTTTTTTAAATTCTCTAATATCAAATTAAACTTTGTTAATAACAGTTAAAATTACTAGATGTTTATAATCTCCAGATGAAAGGTAATGTTATTAAAGCAATTGCCACAGCTGGCAAAGGAAAACATTCTAAAATTGCAAAGAAAGAAAAGAAAAAGAGAAAAAATTCCTCAAAACTTTGGGAAAACATTGGTAGCATAAAAAGTTTATTTTATTTAATATTTTTTGTTTTTCCAGCAACATGTAGCAGAAAATATCTTTTAAGTAGTAATATAAAAGACCCAAGATAGCAAATGTAAGTGTATGCGCTTAAATATCCCATGTAAACCAACTCACAGGCTCAATATATATCGACTTCAATTTATTTTGTGTATTTTTGGCAAGTAGCTTTAAAATTGTAAGGGACATATAACTGAGAAAGAAGGTAGAGAGTACTTTGTTTTTGACTTTGTCAACTAGGAAAAGATGGATCTTCTTCTGAATATTGCTATAATATTTTGTCATAAAAATTCTTTAAGAAAACTAGCAGATGAAGTCAGAAAACGTCAAAGCCCACTAATACAGAATTTTTAATGTACATTTTTGTATCTTTACTTTTTTTAAAGATTTTATTTATTTATTTGAAAGAGAGAGACTGAGGGAGAGAGAGAGAGAGCGAGTGAGCATGAGCAGGGGAATGGGGAAGGGCAGGAGGGAGAACTAGACTCTCTGCTGAGCAAGGAGCCCGACACAGGGCTCGATCCCAAGACTCTGGGATCATGACCTGAGCCAAAGGCAGCTGCTTAACCAATTGAGCCACCCAGGCACCCCAATTTTTGTATCTTTAATAATGCTATCTTTAACCAATCAAGCAACTAAACACAAATATCAAACAATATATATTTGCCTCACTCTCCAAATGTGAAAATTTGGGCTCCTTTCATAGTCATAGGATACCATGTAAGAAGTCAAGGATGGTATTTTTTTTCTAAATACCTTATTTCTTGATTCTGAATAATTAAAACAGACAATATATATATAAAACATGCAGTCCAGTCTTTTGCCGGCTTACTTACCTCGAACCAAGTGAAGTTCTTGCCACTGGGAAGAAAATTGCCAGTGCATAAGTTGAATAAAAGTTCCTGTTAGGGCTTTCAATTCCTGGATCAAAAATTACCTTTCAGTTGACTTTTCGCCTTCTTCATGTACATTTATAATATAGTTAAGCCTCTGTGGGCAATATTACTATAAATAAAGATGCTATGCATTCACTGCTCAGTTGCTAAAACTTATAAGTCATAAAGACATTAGAAATCTATTCATTTCAAAACAAAATGTTGACTAAAGCTTTGCAGGCTGTTATTTAATGCACCAAGCAGCCCACATTTAAAATGTTAAAACATTTATTACCTAAAAGTGACCCAAAGAATATCTGCAATGACTAAGGCAAAAAAAAAAAAAAAAAAAAAAACCTTAATTTTCTTTGATAAGCACCCTAGTTTTTCAAGTAAAAAACAGTAATAAAATATTATATGACAAAGAAACAGAAAAGGAAAGACCCAAGAGTTACATATTAAAACCTCTGAAGCTGAATAATGGAAAGGAAACTCCTTATTTCTTTCTTCTTGTTAATTTATCTCCAGTACCTGAGTTAAAGCATAAAGCAGCAAGAGTGCAAGTGATTCCAAACAACTTGGAATTTTATTGTAAACATCCCATAAAGAATGGCAACAAATTAATCGTTTTTTGTCTTTGAAGATAATTGCTTAAATGACTGGTAACTGCCAAACAAAACATCTTTTATAAACCAAGACAGTTAGTTTACCTTTCTTTACTGAATTTTAGTTTAATGGACATTTTGTCCATATATAGCATCGCATCAACTATTAACTCAATGACTTTCCATCTTAAAATTTTATGGATACTAAGAACAAACATAAGGTACAGTTTTGTTAATACTTTGTAAGGGATTACAAAAGACAAAGATGGTAAGTTACAGGACAAAGAAATAAATTACTGATTGCCATCACCACAGTATTGTTTAAAGAATTAACATTTCTAGTACTGCCTGCCTAATGTGCATCTGGTGACATATGTAAAAACACATTTCCCAACTGGGTTTCTAAATATTTTTGTATGTGATTTTAAAAGTCAATTACCAATGGTGATTATATGTATCAATAGTTTTATTTTTTAGAAAATACTTATCATGCTTTTATATGTCAAAGTCTCATATTATAGATTTAATTAAGATAGGTATAAGAATAACAAATGGGCATACATATAAATAAACACACCTTAACTCTAAACTGCAGGGCCTTTCTACTGTACTTCTCCCATCAGTGATTCATAAATTGCCAGTCTTGTTGAAGTATGCTAAATTAGATGCAGTCTTCATTGCAGTAAGAGAAGTGAGGATAAAAGTAAGCAGGAATGATTGAAAAGAAAATAATCAAGGATAAGGCTATATAAGAAATAAATGTCTAGGAACTTGAGGGCAATTCATATTTCACAAAATACAGCACCATGAAAATAATTAACTTTATATTAGAATTTAAACAAAACTTGGTAAACTTTGTAATTAAAACTTAGTAAAGAAACTTTACTAAGAGATAAAAATTTAAAAAAGCATGAAAATATTTTCACACTAATTTTTAAAACAAGCCTTAAAAGTGATCATACTCTATTTCAATAAAACTTTTGTAAAACCTCGTGTACCACAAAAATGTTGGGGATGGGGTTAACATTTAAAACTGAATTTTAAATGTCAAAAGTTCCATTCCCTCCCCCAGAACTGAACTATATTCATTTTGGAACTCAAAATGTTAGTAATTGTTTAAAAGGCTGGATATCAAAGTAAACTGAAAATTATACAGGATGTAAGTTTCCCTTTTGTGGATGTGAAAATTCCAACGTTAAAGTACCAGTTGGTAAATGTGCATAAAATAATTCCCAAGATATATACGCAAGTAAAAAAGGTGTTTATCACTACCACAAACATACAAATTTTGAAAAATGCTCAAAAAGTTTTTATCAAAAACTAAGAAGTGGCATTCACATTTTTCTTTTCAATCACTCTGTTATTGTCTGATGACAACCTATAGGATTACAACAAAAACAACAAAATAACAAATCACTCAAATTTACTTCAAAGTATTACAAGGCTGAGTTAGATATCTGAGCACACAATTGTGCATTATGAGATTTATGAATTTTACTCAATTTCTTAGCCTCTGGGTGAAACAAAGTGCTGTATGAAGAATTCTAGCACAAGCCTGATCTCTGGGAAGGGAAACAGAAAAAGAAACAAGTGAAGGAGAGATAAATTAAAAAAATAGAGGGACACATGTACATGATAAAAACCTAGTTTATCTAGAAGGCATAATGAAATGGATGATCAAGCAGTATATATACAGGCTAAGTGCTTTAAACAGAGGCAAAGAATTGGTAGGCTGTGAATACAGCTGTCTTCCATACAAAATATTCTTTTTTTAATGTCCAAGACAAAGTGTGTCAAGTTGGAAAAAAATCTACACACACACACACACACACACAAATTTAGTAATTAGGCTGATAGGCTAGTGAATGTTTTGGAAAGCATCCTATTGCTGGAAGAGTTACACACAACAAGACATAGAACACACAATTCTGTTTTCATAAACAGATACACATGTTAAGATCTTAAAGCTGGGAATTAAAAGATTATTAGCATTTATGAGAAATATTATAGTTCAGTGACTATTAATATCCAGCATAGGATTAGGTTTATACATGTGTATGTTCTCATGGACCTAAATATAAGTTTATTTCTTAGCAATTCATTTAAGATTTAGACTTTTCTTCAAAATTTTCACCTCATTTCCTACTTGCTTTGCTATGCCTGAACCTGGTATTATTTAGGTTTAATGATACACTAAAAAATTAAAGTGTACAATATTCAATGTGATACAAATTACAACACATTCACAGGAGGCGGCGTTACAAACAAGCAAAGTATAAATTGGGGGGAAAGTGTTCAGATATAAAAGTAAAAATACTATCTTCCAAACTTTTATTTTCACACGTATTAAAATAATTTGCATGCAAACAGAAAATAATCTGTTTGTTTTGTAATAAATGGTAAATATGCTCATCTAACATACCCTGGTGACTTTTAAATCCTAATAACTGAAATCAATATTATAGCAAAATGCTGTTCACTAGTATTTTCACAGTATTTCACTACATATAAAATGTGCTTACAAATGTCTTCAGCCTTATTATTCTAATCATCTAAACCTAGAAAATCTTGACATATGGGAAATAAATGTGGCATTTTTATTTTTCAAAATAAATTATAAATAAAGCTTGAGATAGCTAAAATCACACAAATGGCAATTCTTCTACATTTGGAAGGGTCAGCTCTTCATAGAAGAATGTCAACAAAAAATTTCACACTAAAATGATACACGTAATACATGTTTGGGTATATCCATGAATTTAAGTAACTATGTTACTTTGATTAGGGTAAGTCAAAGTATTATTGGTTCTAGGAAAACACAGACACAAATTTAGTCTAAATGACCATGAGATGAATAATTAAAATAGTACATTTTAGCAAAAATCAAATGCAGAGTTTCAAATGTGAATGTTTTTGAATCTATAGTATGGTTAAAAGTGTCAGCTGAGTTTAACCAGCAGTAGTTTTGGTTTAGTGAAAAACAACAACAACAACAACACTACAACAACAACAAAAAAATCAGCTTGATCTACTGTTCAGTAACAGAAGTTAGTGCCATTAACAATTCACAACAATACTTTCTTAAAGCCTGAACATCATTTCTACTGCAAGTGAAAATTGCTTAAAGTTAGTACAGGACCAACCCCCACCTGATCCAAACAAAAAGAGCAAAGTTATGTGTGTACTCCTTCCTTTGCACTTAAGGATTTTCAGATGCACAAAATGATTGGAAACATGAAACAAACACATTAGTTTAAGAAATATCCTGGGATTACTAGGCATACATGAAGTTTGTTGTTTTTTTTTTTTTTTTTAATCTCCAAAGTCTGATCTAAGTGCAACAAATCTGCTGTTACAGTAACAGAGATTAATATTATCCCACTCACCTTAACAAATTAGTGAATCTGCAATTTCTCAAATTTGAGGATTAAAATTCATCTTGGAACTCAAGCTCATTTATGGAATCATGTGCACTCTACTGCTGTAAACAAGACCATAAGGGTTTTAAAAATTTTTTTAATCTATAAAATAATGACTTGAATATCAATGTGCAGTGAAATGAGGTTCTTTTCTAAAAGAATATAACAGAAGAACCCTTTGGAATGGTATGAGCAAAACCTATTAAAGTTGCCTCAAAATATTTGCTAGCCAAAACATTCCAATTCAAACTAGCTGTTTTGTTACATTTTAAAATTCAAATGAAAACCAATCACTCACAGCTGTAAATAGCAAGTGGTAGCAGAGATACATAAGCAGTAGACCAAGTCTACTTACACAAGTATGTACTAAAAAAAGCCTAAGGTACAGCATACTACACTTATGAAAGTTTGTTAATTACAACTATTAATTTGAGAACCAATACAATTATTAACAACCTCTCAGCTTATAACATATGAGTATTCATTCCTACCAAGCTTGTTCTATTTTTTTAGTTAGTAATGAATAACAGCATCTATTTTCCTTAACGTTTCCAGTAGTTGTAGTTAATAGAGGTAGCTGAGCTACTATTCAAAGAAATTATTCTTTGTGGATGAGGATTTTTTCAAATGTTTAAGTTATTCTTTAAACTACACAAGTTCTATTAATGCAATAAAATATAATAGGAAAAAGAAAATGGATGCAAGAAACTTTTGCATTTGGCACCTTGTCTAGATTGATACCTCAAATATTCTTTTTTAATAAAGTTAATGCAAACATCAGGACACACCACAAAGATTTGCTACATATTTACAAGGCACCAACCCTTTCTCACCTTTAACATGAATTAAGCAAATCAATGAAAAGCATATCAAGATCCCCCCCACCCCCAAAAAACTGTAGTATAAATATATACTTCAGTTCAGTACAATTCATGAAAGTTTGGCCTGGGAAGAGTAAAATAATCCAGATCGTTCTTACAATATAGAAACTGTAAACATTTAATAGCTGCCTATAGGATTGGTGTATTGTGCAAAAGTTATTATTACTGGGTACAAGAATTAAAATGGCAAAAACAAACTATATAAAACTCTGTAAGAAGGTGCTATACTTCTGTGATACAAAAGCAAAAGAGGGATATTCAATTGAGATAAAAATGTCATGCTACTCTTAAGAAGCTGAATGCTCCTTTAATGTAGTAAATCTGTAGTGTGTTTGTGATGTGTTGTGTGTGTGTGTCTATATGTGGGCAGAATTTTTTTTTTTTAATTTAAGGCCTAATGAGTAAGGCTTGTTTGAACAAATGAAGTGTGGAGATCAAAAGTCTTGAAACAAATGTATACTGGCATAATGGAAAAGCACCAATGTGAAAGGAAGCAGAAGTCCCCACACAACTTGCTTTGTAGATTTCCTAGTAAATTCCCTGCAGTAGAAGGCCATTGAGTTTTTTTAAATTACTCTAAATTTATTAACTGTTAATAATTCCATCCCATGAGATGGCTAACCCTGGCTTTTTCTGTCATTTTACGCACTCTGCCTGATCTGGATGTACCAAGATTCAGAGGATCTTCAGTGGACACAAAATTGTCATTATCAGAATCATCATTATATAAAACAGTCCTCCTGCCTTGGTTTCTTGTTTTGATTCGAGGCAGTCTACTGAAACGTCCTGAAAACATGGTATCAAATTCATCATCTGCAATACGTGCACGTTTGGCTCTGGTGGCTCCTCTAGAAGCACCTCTTCCTCCTCTCCCTCTCCCTCTCCCTCTAGTGGCACCTGCACCTCTTCCTCGACCTCCTCGTCCCCTGCCTCCTCTTCCTCGGCCTCCTCTACTCCATCTACCCCATCTGCCCCATCTGCCCCTTCCTCCTGTGCCTCTTGTCTTCCAGTTTCTTTTTCCATTGGCATATTGCTTTCTGAGTTTTCTTTTAGGCCTGGTTTGTATGAATTTGCTATAGTCATGGTCTCCATCTACGTAATCTTGATCTGTTCTGGAAGTTGATTCAGAATCAGAATCAGAACCACAGGTACTTTCAGAACTTAAACTGGATCCTAACTCTCCACTCTCTGAGGAGGACAAATGTGATTTCTCTTTTGTTTCTTTTTTCTCTTTCTCTTCTCTTCCCATGCTTTCATCTTCTTCTGATGCACTAAGTAGTTTTCTTTTGATTCCTGTCCGAGGTTCTCTGCCATCACCATTTGTAAGGGGTCCATCAAGGGAGTGATCTAAATCAAGATGAATAATTTTTTAAAGTTAAGCTTTGACACTGAAGATGGTTATTTAAGTTCAAAAGTAAAATAAAAGTTCCATCAAAAAATACTTAGCACCCAAAGATAGGGTAAAATAATGGAGAGTATTGGAACATAAATTTAAATCTGTTAGAAATGGAAGATACTAATGTTCTGAGTTTTGTCTAATTGTGTTTTTTGGGGGGAGGCAGGGAAGAGAGTATGGAGGGATGATGGGTGGTGAGGAAGTTGGGCAGAAATTTCAAGGGCTTGAGCTCTATAAAGAATTATGTAAGAACATGTATCAGAATAATTTCATTAATTCAATGAACAAATATTTACTGATTACCTACTATATGGCTGGAAGTTTGAAATATGGCAATAATGAGACAAAGTCCTTGCTCTTTGGATTTATATTTTAGTGGGGAAAGCTTGATAGACAATAAAATAAATTAAAAAAATTAATATAATTTCAAGTAATGATACATGATATAAAGAAAAAAGAGAGTAATAAAAAATCTCAAGTATATACATGGTGGGTATTTTAGATAAAGACTTTCATGTAGAGGTATTATCTGAGAAAAGAACTGAATGAAATGAGATCTAGGAAAAGAACATTCCATTGGAGGAAACAGAAACCCAGTGAAATTGGAGTGGAAGAAAAAACAGAGTAGTGGGAGATAACTGCCAGTGGTAAAGGGTTTTAGAACAAGAGAATGACAGGATCTGATTTTTTTTTTTCACAGAGCACTATGGTTCTTTTACATAGAATGAATTATGGAAGGGATTAGAAGCAGAGACCAGTTGAGAGACCATTGCAGTAGTCTAGGTAAGACATGATAAGGGATGTACCAATAGAGGTGATGAGAAGTGATTAGATTTGGAGTGTTTCCTTCTAGAGGAGCCATCAGAGCCAACCTTTTATTTTTCAAGTTTGAACTGACAGGAACTGCTGATGGATTGGATGTCAAGTGTTAAGCACAGAATGAAGGTCAACTCCAGGGTTTTATGGCCTGAGAAACTGGTTGAATGGAAGGCAGCTATGCTAACCACTATACCACCAATGCGAAACTGGTTGAACGGTAGAGATATTATGCTGAGTTGGAGAACACTGAAAGAGGAACAGGTTTAGGCAGTATGGTAGAAAAAAAAAAATCAAGATTACAGTTTTAAATACTACTAGAGTTCCAAGCAAAGACAATTAAAAAAAAAAGAAAAAGAAAAAAAGCAGGTAGATACACCTGTCTAGAGATCAGGGGAGACTCATATATAGGTAGAGATATAAGTTTGGAAAATTTCAGTAAGAGATAACATTTAAGGTCAAGAGAACTTATGGTGCTTATTAAGAGAGCAAACAAAGAAAGAGAATGTAGCTGATGACTGAGACTTGGGATATTCCAACATCTAAAGATAAAGAACAACTGGCAAAGATAACTGAGAAGGAACAGCTAGTGAGGTAGGAGGAAAACAGGAGAGTGGACTGAAAAGCTTGGAAGGAGCAAAGATTAGGGTTGTATGGTAACTATAGTGACAAGATTAGTTTAATAGTCTAGGTGTTATAGACTGGATTGTGTTCCCCTCTCAAAAAAATACATATATTGGTTTTCTGGAGGAAGATGGAGGTGGAATAGGAGGACCCTAGGCTCACCTTGTCTCACAAACACAACTAGATAACAATCAAATCATCCTAAATACCCCAGAAATCAACATGAAGACAGAACAAACTCCACAACTGAAGGGAGAGAAGAGGCCATATTAAATTAGGTAGGAAGTATGCAGATGTGGTTTAGGGGAGAAATGGATCATGGGTACAGCAGAGGGGAGGGAGCTGTGGTCACAGAGAAGGGTGAGAGGGAGTAGAGCACCCAGCAGAATGCACAAGAAGAACATTTACCCAAAGCCATTGGCTTGGAAAATGAGAGGGGCCGATTTTCATGAGTTCTTAAAACCAGTGAGGCTTAAAGCCCAGAATTTTAAAGGTTGGCAGGCTTGACTGGGACAAAGCCTTGAGGGCACTGCTCTGCTCCTGGAGAGAGAAGGCACACAAACAACCTGGGGACAGAGCATGGAAACACCTGGGACCACAAGAGGGAGATTATTCACTCTCCTTCGAGGGCTTCCCTGAGAGGCAGCTTTCATAGAGACGCCTCTCTAGAGACAAAGGAGCTGGCCAGAGCCATTTCCCTCCAGTACCCCTCAGCATAAACCCAGAGCTACCAGTGGGAAGCAGTGTAGCCCTGACACTGGCTAATTAACTTGCTTACACTAAGCCTCACACCCCTGCACTCTAGTGGGATGGCCCTTCTCAGTCAAGCTTGCCTAAGTCCCAGCATGGTGGGCCCATCCCCCAGACGACCAGCACAAGCCCCTACCACACCATGTCTCTAAAAGCCTGCTGCAGTTTTAAAGGTCACCAGGATTATCTGGGATACAGCCTGTAGGGCACTGCGCTGCTCCTGGAGAGAAGGTAGGCAAAAAAACCTGGAGGCAGACAGCTTGAAAACAGCAAACTAGAAAATGCTTGGGGCACACAGGTGGGAGATTATCTGCTCTTCTCAGAGTGCTTCCCTGAGAGGCAACATTCATAGAGACTCCTTTCAAGGAACAAGCGCTGACTGGTGCCATTTTTCTCCCCTGCCCCTCAGCATAAACACAGAGCCAGCTGCAGGAAGCACTGCAGTGCCTATACTGGCCGCCTAGCATGGCTACACCGGGTCCCATACCCCAGCTTTCTGATGAGACTGCCCTTCTCAGTCAAGCTTGCCCCAGTACCAGTGTGGTGGGCTCCTCCCCCAGAAGATAGCAGAAACCCCTGCCCAACCATGTTTCCCTACAAGAGTTCTACAAGGCTTCAGTTCGAGTGGAAATAGTATCAGGTCTCATTTAACAAGCAGACTAGAGCACTAGTTAAAACTTGCCACCTTTATGGGGCGCCTGGGTGGCTCAGATGGTTAAGCATCTGTCTTCAGCTCAGGTCATGATCCCAGGGTCCTGGGATCAATCCCCACATCGGGCTCCCTGCTTGGCAGGGAGCCTGATTCTCCCTCTTCCTCTGTGTACACCTTCCCCTACTTTTGCTCTCTCTCTCTGTGTCAAATAAAAAAAAACACCAAAAAACAAAAAAAACAAAAAAAACAAACGCCAAATTTTGGCCAAGGAACAAATACTGTACACTGCAAGCAGGGAGAGCCTCTGCAGGTAACTGGGCTGAAGGACAGTTCAGCCAAAACACAACAGCAGAGCATATGTAGCACAACCAGAGAGAAATCTCAGAAGTGACAGGTACTGGAAACTATATGACTGCTTCTTCATAAAGCCATTAATTTCAGGAGCAGGAAACATAACTAGTTTCCTAACACACAGAAAAAGGCAGAGACCTAGACAAAATGCCAAGATGGAGGAATTCATCCCAAATGAAACAACAAGAAAAGGTTACAGGCAGGGATCTAATCGAAGCAGATATAAGTAATATGCCTGGTCCAAAATTTAAACAACAATCATATGGTACTTACTGGGCTTCAGAAAAGAATGGAAGACATCAAAGAGACACCACAGAGATAAAAGAGCTAGAAAACAGTCAGAAATGAAGAATGCTATAAATGAGATTGGAACAAGCTTGATGCAATGACAAGCAGGCTGGAAGAAGCAGAGGAATGATTTAGTGATATAGAAGACGAAATAATGGAAAATAATGAAGCTGAACAAAAGAGAGAGAGAATTATGTAATATGAGAATAAACTTAAGGGACTTAGTGATTCCATCAAATGTAAAATCATTCTTATTACATGAGTCCCAGAAGAAGAGAGAAAAGGAGGCAGAAAATTTATCAAGAAATAATAGCAGAAAACTTCCCTAATCTGGGAAAGGAAACAGACATCCAGGCCCAGGAGGCACAGAGAACTCCCATCAAAACAAAAGCAGGCCAACACCAAGACATATTGTAATTAAACTGGCAAAATCTAGTGATAAATAAAAAATCTTAAAAGCAGTAAGACAAAAGAAATCCTTAACTTATAAGGGAAGACCCATAAGGCTGGATGGAGATTTCTCAACAGGAACTTGACAAGGCAACAGGAAAAATCTGCAGCAATGAACACTATCCAGTAAGGCTGTCATTCAGAATAGAGGAGACATAAGGAGTTTCCCAGATAAACAAAAACTAAAGGAATACATGACCACGAAACCAGCTCTGCAAGAAATATTAAAGGGGAATCTTTGCATGGAAAGGAAGGACCAAAAGTGACAAAGACTAGAAAGGAACAGAGAAAAATCTCCAGATACACTGACAAAACAAGTAATAAAATGGCACTAAATACATATATATCCATAATTACTCTGAATGTAAATGGACTAAACACTCCAATCAAAAGACAGGCTGTCAGGATGCAAAAACCACAATAAAACCCCAAAAAACCCAAACAGACAAGAACCATCTACATGCTGCCTGTAAGAGACTGTTATTTAGACACAAAACACCTGCAAATTGAAAGTGAGTGGATGGGGAAACATTTATCACACAAATGCATGTCCACAGTAAGCTGGAGTAGCAATACTCATATCAGATAAACTAGACTTTAAAACAAAGGCTGTAACAAGAAATGAAGAAGGTTATTATATCATAACAAAGCAGACAACACAACAAGGAGATGTAACAATTGCAAATATTTATACACCTAACATGTGATCACCCAAATATATATAACAATAAATAACATAAGGAAATTAATAATAACACAGTAATAGTAGGGGACATAAACACTCCACTTACATCGAAAGACAGATCATGTAAACAGAAAATCAACAAGGAAACAATAGCTTTGAGTGCCACACTGATTCAGATGGAGTTAACAAATATATTCAGAACATTCCATCCTAAAACAGCAGAGTATAGAGTCTTTTCAAGTGCACATGGGACATTCTCCAGAATAGATCACATCCTACATCACAAATCAGGCCTCAACAAATACAAAAAACACTGAGATCACACCACGCATCTTTTCTGAATACAATGCTATGAAACTTGAAGTCAAGCACAAAAAAAATTTGGAATGACCACAAATACATGAAGGTTAAACATGCTACTAAACAGTGAATGGTTCAACTAGGAAATTA
Source organism: Mirounga leonina (assembly GCF_011800145.1). Classification (NCBI taxonomy): domain Eukaryota; kingdom Metazoa; phylum Chordata; class Mammalia; order Carnivora; family Phocidae; genus Mirounga; species Mirounga leonina. The sequence goes on from NW_023270513.1 coordinate 10,624,676, forward strand.
AACAAAATGTATAAAAACAAATGAACATGAAAACACAAAAGTACAAAACATTTGGGATGCAGCAGAAGCAGTCCTAAGAGGGAAGTATATAGCAGTACAGGCCTACCTCAAAGCAAGAAAAATCTCAAAGAAACAACCTAATCTTACACCTAAAGGAGTGAGAAAAACAACAAATGAAGCTTATATCCAGAAAAAGGAAGAACATAATAAAGTTTAGAGCAGAAATAAATCATATAGAAACAAAGAATACAATGTAACAGATCAATGAGACCAGGAGCTGGATCTTTGATAAAATTAAAAAAATTGATAAACCTCTAGGCAGACTTATCAAAAAGAAAAGAGAAAGGACCCAAATAAATAAAATCACAAATGAGAGAGGAGAAATAATGAGCAACACCACAGAAATACAAATAACTGTTAAGAGAATGGGTTAGCCCAGTGATGGGTATTAAGGAGGGCACATATTGCATGGAGCACTGGGTGCTATATACAAACAATGAATCATGGAACACTAAATCAAAAACTAATTATGTACTGTATGGTGACTAACATAACATAATAAAATTAAATTAAAAATTAAAAAAATAATATTTTGAAAAACTATAGTTCAACAAATTGGACAACTGGAAAGAAATGGATAAATTCCTAGAAACATTTAAGCTACCAAACTGAAAAAATAAGAAATAGAAAACCTCAACAGAAAAGTAACCAGCAAAGAAACTGAATCAGTAATCAAAAATCTCCCAAAAAATAAAAGTCCAGGACCAGATGGCTTCATAGGCGAATTCTATGAAACTTTTACAGAAGAGTTAATACCTATTCTTCTCAATCTACTCCAAAAAATAGAAAAGGAAGGAAAACTTTTAAATTCATTCTATGATACCAGCATTACCCAGATGCCAAAACCAGATGAAGACTCTACTAAAAAAGAGAACTGTAGGCCAATATTGCTGATGAATATGAATGCAAAAATTCTCAATAAAATAGTAGCAAACTGAACACAACAATAAATTAAAAGAATCATTCACCACGATCAATGGGATTTATTCCTGGGTTGCAAGAGTGGTTTAATATTTGCAAATCAATCATCATGATACACGACATTACTAAAGGGAAGGATAAGAACCATATGATCATCACAATATATGCAGAAATAGTATTTAACAAAGTACAACATCCATTCATTATAAAAATGCTCAACAAAGTAGGTTCAGAGGGAACATACCTCAACATAATAATGGTGATATATGAAAAACCCACAGTTAATATCATCCTCAATGTGGAAAAGCTGAGAGCTTTTCCTCTAAGGTCAGGAATAAGACAGGGATGTCCACTCTCACTATGGTTATTTAACATAGTACTGGAAGTCCTAGCCCTAGCAATCAGACAACAAAAAGAAATTAAAGGCATACAAATCAGCAAGGAAGAAGTAAAACTTTCACTATTTGCAGATGACATGATATTATATATAGTAAACCCAAAAGATTCCACCAAAAAAAACTGTTAGAACTGATGAACAAATTCAGTAAAATTTCAGGATACAAAATCAGTGTACAGAAATCTGTTGCATTTCTCTACACCAATAATGAAGCAGCAGAAAGAAAAATTAAGAAAATGATCCCTTTTATAACTGCACCAAAACTATGATACTTGGTATAAACCTAACCAAAGAGTTGAAAGACTTGTCATCTGAAAACTATACATCACTGATGAAAGAAATTAAAGATGACACAAAGAAATGGAAAGATATTCCATGCTCATGTAACAGAAGAAGAACAAATATTGTTAAAAAGTCTATATTACTGAAAGCAATCTACACATTTAATGTAATCCCTATCAACATATCAACAGCATTTCTCACAGAACTAGAATAAACAACACTAAAATTTCTACTGGACCTCAAAAGACCTGGACAGGCAAAGCAATCCTGAAAAACAAAAGCAAAGCTGGAGGCATCACAGTTCTAGAATTCAAATTACATTACAAAGCTGTAGTGATGAAAACAGTATAGTACTGGTACAAAATTAGACACATAGATCAATGGAACAGAATAGAGAACCAGGAAATGAACCCACAATTATATGGTCAATTAATCTTCAACAAGGGAGGAAAGAATATCCAATGGGTAAAAGACAGTCTCTTCAAAAATGGTGTTGGGAAAACTGGACAACAACATGAAAAAGAATGAAACCAGACCATTTTCTTACACCATACACAAAAGTAAATTCAAAACAGATGAAAGACCTAAAGGAGAGACAGAAAGCCATTAACATCCTAGAGGAGAACACAGGCAGTAACCTCTTTGACATCAGCCATAGCAACTTCTTTCTGGCTATACCTCCTGAGGCAAGGGAAATAAAAGCAAAAATAAACTACTGGGACTTCATCAAAATTAGAAGCTTCTGGGGGGGGGGTGCCTGGGTGGCTCAGTCAGTTAAGCATCTGCCTTTGGCTCAGGTCATGATGCCAGGGTCCTGGGATTGGGCCCCACATTGGGCTCTCTGCTCAGCTGGGAGCCTGCTTCTCCCTCTCTCTCTGCTGCTCCTCCTGCTTGTGCACACTCTCTCTCTCAAATGAATAAATAAATACAATTAAAAAAATAAAAATGAAAAACTTTTGCACAGCAAAGGAAACAATAAAACTAAAAGGCAACCTATGGAATGGGATAAGATATTTGCAAATGACATATCTGATAAAGATTTGGTATCCAAAATATATAAAGAAGTTATAAAACTCAACACCCAAAAAAACAAACAATCCAATTTAAAACTGGACAGAAGACATGAATAAGTATTTTCCAAAGAAGACATACAAATGGCCAACAGACACATGAAAAGATGTTCAACATCTTTAACATGGAAATACAATTCAGAACTGCAATGAGATATTACCACACACCTGTCAGAATGGCTAAAATTAACCAGAGAGGAAACAACACATGTTTTGAGGATGTGGAGAAAGGGGAATCCTCTTACACTACTGGTGGGAATGCAAACTGATGCAGCCACTGTGGAAGAGTATGTAGGTTCCTCAAAAAGTTAAAAAATAGAACTACCCTATGACCCAGCAATTGCACTACTAGGTATTTACCCAAAGAATACCAAAATACTAATTTAAAAGGATACACACCCCCCCATGTTTCTAACAATATTATCTACAATAGCCAAATTATTGAAAAAGCCCAGATGTCCACTGAAAGATGAATGAATAAAGAAGATGTGGTATACATAAACAATGGAATATTACTCATGCAACGACATAAATGGAGCTAGAGAGTATTATGCTAAGCAAAATAAGTCAAAGACAAATACCATATGATTTCACTCATACATGGACCTGAAGGAACCAAACAAATGAGCACAGGGAAAAAAAGAGAAAGAGAGGCAAACCAAGAAACAGACTCTTAACTGTTCAGAACAAACTGATGGTTATCAGAGGAGAGTTTGGTGGGGGGATGGTTAGGTGATGGGGATTAAGGAGTGCAGTTGTGATGAGCACCAGGTGTTGTATGGAAGTGCTGAATTGCTATACTGTATACTGAAACTAATATAACAGTGTACATTAAGTAACTGGAATTTAAATAAAAACTTTAAAAAGTTACATATGGTAAAGCCCTATCCCCCAATGTATCTGTATTTGGAGACAGATCCTATAAGGAAGTCGTTAAAATTAAATGAAGTCATAAGTGTAGGCACTAAAGTACTAGAATTGGTATCCTTAAAAGAAGAGAAAGAGATAGCAGTGCTCACTCTCTCTTCCTGTCTGTGGATATACAATGAAAAACCCATGTAATGACACATCAAGAAGGCAGCCATCAGCAAGCTAGGAAGAGAGTCCTGACCAGATGCCCTGTTGGCACCTTGATCTTGGACTTTGAGCCTCCAAAACTGTGAGGAAATAAATGTTTATTGTATATATATGAAAAAGTGATCAACATCTCAAATCATCAGAGAAATGCAAATCAAAACTTCAATGAGTTATCACCTCTCACCTATCAGAATGGCTAAAATCAACAACACAGGAAACAACAGATGTTGGCAAGGATGTGGAGTAGAAGGAACCCTCCTGCACTGTTGTTGGGAATGCAAACTGATGCAGCCATTCTGAAAAGCAGCATGGAGGTTCCTCAAGAAGTTAAAAATAGAACTACCCTATTATTCAGCCATTGCACTACTAGGTATTTATCCAAAGAATACCAAAATATTAATTCAAAGGTATATATGCACCCTTACATTTATTGCAGCGCTATTTACAATAGCCAAATTATGAAAGGAGCCCAACTGTCCATTGATAGATGAATGAATAAAGAAAGTGTGGTATATATGTATAATGGAATATTCATCAGCCATAAAAAATGAAATCTGGCACTTACAATGACATGGATAGAGCTAGAGAGTATAAGGATACACAAAATAAGTCAGTCAGAGATAACCAAATACCATATAATTTCACTCATATGTGGGATGTAAGAAACAAAACAAATGAGCAAAGGAAAAAAGACAGAGAGAGAGACAAAACAGGAGACATTTAACTATGGAGAACAAACTGATGGTTACCAGAGGGTGGGAGGACGGGTGAAACAGGTGAAGGGGATTAAAGTACACTTATCATGATGAGCACTGAGTAATGCATAGAATTCTTGAATCACTATATTGTATACCAAAAACTAATGTAACACTGTATGTTAACTATACTGGAATTAAAACAAAACTTCATATAGAAAAAGACAGGAAAAAAAAAAGACAAGAGGAGAGAGGAGGTTGGGAAGATTGTGGAGTAGGAGAACCCTAAGCTCACCCTGTTCCATGTTTTCAGTAGATATCATCCACATCCAAGTCAATAAACAGGAGAGTGATCCAAAGACTGGAAGAACAAACTCCACAACTAAATATAGAGAAGAAGCTGCATCCAAAAGGTTAGGAATGTCATAAATGTGGAGGGAGACTCCTGCCTGGAGGAAGGTAGCTATGTGAGTGGAGATGGCAGAGAAATGGGGCCTTGCCCCAAGGAGCTCACATAGGGAAGACTAATCCCCATAATGTTTGGCCTTGAAAACCACAGGGGCTGAATTCCTATGTTTGTTTAACCACTGGGACCTGGAGCCTGGAGCTCTAAAAGTCAGTTGACTCCACACTGGGCAACTCTGGAGGGTGAGTGATACCTGGGTAGCCACACTTAAAGAGATAGCAGATTGCACCAGGAGGCAACAGGAAAACAGGTTTATACAACCCCGGGGGGCAAAAAGGAGACGTGTTCATACTGATTTTGGAGCATGTTGGGGGACTTCTCCAAAAATGAGGGAGCTGGCAGGTGGCATTTTCCTCCCCTGCTCCCTAGCATAAACAATGGGCCACGTGCAGGAGGCGGGACTGCACAGATACTTGCTACCTAACCCACTAGCAGTGCACCACGCCCACAAGTTCTCCTGAGGACTTACCCACTTCAAGCCTGCTGGCCTGGACCCTTGACTAAGGGCAAATTTTATTAACATTGCGGGGACTCACCCAGCCACCAGGTGCACAGCTGCCAAAGCACACCATGTTCAGCTGCCGAGCCCTGACATGTTGCCTGGGCACACTGAGCCACAGACATCGTGATGCACCCAGCTACCCTGGTGCATAGACCCAGCTGCTGTAGTACCTCAGGATTCCAACTTAAAACTAGTAGCCCAGCACAAATTTTGCTAACACCCCTGTTATGCCCCTAGTTCCCTGGAGGGCACACCCCCTCAGAGCTGGCCTGCCTGGGTCCCACTAATACCACAGAGAGCAGGCACAGCCCAGAAAAGGCAGAAAGTTAGTTCAGATGACTGTACTGAAAGGAAAAGTGACTCAGACACAACAGCAGGGCATAAACAACACACAAAGGATCCTCTCATGAAGGGCCAAGTTCTGGTGAACAGGGGACTCTGCACTGCAGGGCATTGCAGGGGCTCTTCTTCATAAAGTCACTACTTTCAAGAGCAAAAGACATAGGCAACTTTCCTAACACACAGAAACAGACACAGAGAGGTAGACAAAATGAGGAGAAAGAGAAATTTATCCCAAATGAAAGAACAGGCCCAGGCCATGGCCAGAGATTGAAGCGAAACAGATATAAGTAACATGCCTGATAGAGAATTTAAAGCAATCATCATAAGGATCCTCAATGGACTTGAGAAGAAAGTGAAAGACATGAATGAGAAACTTAACACAGAAATAAAGAAGAACATAGCAGAGATGAAGGGTACAATAAATGAAATGAGAAACACTCTTGATGGTAGTGTGATAAAGAGAAAATTTTTAAATCATCAAGACAAAAGATAGTAACATAGAAGGAAAAATGCCTAAGACTAGCAGGAGATTTTTCAACGGACGCTTTCCTAGCCAGAAGGGAGTGGAATAGGAAAAATCTGCAGCCAAGAATACTCTATTAGCAAGGCTATCATTCAGAAGAGGAGGTAGAATTTCCCTTTCAAGAACTAAAGGAGTTTCATAAGCATTAAACCAGCCCTACAAGAAATATTTAAGGGGACTCTGAGTAGAAGGGAGAGACCAAAAGTTACAATATAAAGGTAGGAAACATAAAAGCAGTAAACATGGATATTTCTGTGAAAAAATCAGGCAAGGAATTCACAAGATAAAAGGATATAAAATATAACAGCATATATTTAAAGCATGGGGAGGGGGGTAAAGAATGTGTCCAATCTTAAGGATTATCAGCTTAATATATACTTGTATATACAGAAGAGTATATACAAAGTATATACAAATGTACTGGTAACCATATATTAAAAACCTCTAATAAATATGCAAAGAATAAAGAGAAATATATCACTTAAAAAATCAGCAAGACATGAAAGAGAGAAAGACAAGAAAGGATCAGAGAAAATCTTCAGAAACAACCATAAAACAAGTAATAAAATAGCACTAAATACATATCTACAAGTACTTTGAATGTAAATGGACTAAATGCTAAAATCAAAACACACAGGGTGACAGAATGGATTAAAAAAAAAAAAAACAAGATCCATCTACAGTTGTAAGCAGCTTACAATGAGATTCATTTTATTTATTTATTTATTTATTTATTTATTTATTTATTTATTGTTATTTCATATTTTATTTATTTTTTTAAAGATTTTACTTATTTATTTGAGACAGAGAGAATGAGAGACAGAGAGCATGAGAGGGAGGAGGGTCAGAGGGAGAAGCAGACTCCCTGCCGAGCAGGGAGCCCGATGCGGGACTCGATCCTGGGACTCCAGGATCATGACCTGAGCCGAAGGCAGTTGCTTAACCAACTGAACCACCCAGGTGCCCTCGTATTTTATTGGACTGATGCACATTTCACCATTTTTGAGATGTGAAGCTAACACAGGACTAAGAATGTAGAATGGGAAAGGGGGAGAAGCCATCCACAAATTTGACTAAACTAGAAAGGCACATAATTCTTTGGGTTAGAATTAAGGGAAATACCTGTTCAGAGCTGAAGGGAGGTCCTTGGTTTCTATCAAAAAATCTCCTAAAGGCTCTATTAATACAAGGGTCAACTTATGGAAAAACACCCGAATTGCACAAAACCCCATTAGGCGGAAGAAATGGGCAGGATAGAGGGACGTGGGCTTTGGGGGCAGCCAGTCTGCAGCAGGGACAGAGGGCTGGGCTGGAGACCATGGCTTGGGCCCAGGACCTGGAGGTAGGAGCAGGCTGGGAAGAAGTCTAGAGGTAGAGGTTAGTGCATTCACCCAAAGCCAGGGCTTCCCAGATGGTCTCTAGGATGCGGATGCTTTCCTCAGACAAAGGAGATTCATTTTAGACCTAAAGGTACATGCAAATTGAAATTAAAGGGATGGAGAAACATCTATCACACAAATGTATGTCAAAAGAAGGCCAAAGTAGCGATACTTATAAGGACAAACTAGTTTTAAAACAAAGACTGTAAGAAGAGACAAAAGATACTACACAATAAGGAATTCAACAAGAATATAAAACAATTGTAAATATTTATACACCTAACATAGGAACACCCAAATACATATAACAATTAATAACAAACATAAAGGAACTAATTGATAATAATACAACAATAGTAGGGGACTTTAACAGCACATTTACGTGAATGGACAGATCACCTAAACAAAAAATCAATGAGGAAATAATGGCTTTGAATGACATACTGAAACAGATGGATTTAACACATATATTCAGAACATTCTATCCTAAGACAGCAGAATATACATTCTTTTCAGGTGCACATGGAACTGTCTCCAAAACAGATCATGCATTAGGCCACAAAAGAAGCCTCAACAAATTCAAGAAGATCAAAGTCATACCATGCAACTTTTCTAACCACAATGCTATGAAACTAGAAGTCAACCACAAGAAAAAATGAGGAAAGGCCACAAATATATGGAGGTTAAATAACATGCTATTAAACAATGAATGGTCAACTAGGAAATAAGAAATAAAAAATACATGGAAACAAATGAAAATGAAAACAGAATGGTCCAAAACCTTTGGGATGCAGCAAAAGTGGTCCTAAGAGGGAAGTTTATAATAATATATGCCTACCTAAAGGTGAAAGAAAAATCTTAAATAAACAACCTAACCTTATACCTAAAGGAGCTAGAAAAAGAAAAAGAAAACCTATAGCCAGCAGAAAGAAAGAAATAATAAAGACTAGAGGAAAAATAAATGATACAGAAACTAAAACAATAATAGAACAGATCAATGAAACCAGGAGCTGGTTGTTTGGGAAAAAAAAGATCAATAAAATTGATAAATCTCTAGTCAGAAGTACGATGAAAAAAAGAGAAAGGACTCAGATAAGTAAAATCACAGAGAGGGGAAATAACACCCACTATCACAGAAATACAAACAACCGTAAGAGAACATTATGAAAAACTATATATACCAACAAACTGGACAACCCTGGAAGAAATGGATACATGCCTAGAAACATATAAACTACCACAAGTGAAACAGGAAGATACAGAAAATCTGGAGATACTGAAACCAGCAAAGGAATTGATTCAGTAATCAAAAACTCCCAACAAACAAAAGTCTAGAGCCAGATGGCTTCACAGGGGAATTCTACCAAACAGTTAAAGAAGAGTAAACACTCATTCTCTTCCAACTACTCCAAAAAATAGAAAAGGAGGAAAACTTCCAACTTCATTCTATGAGGCCAGCTTTACCGTGATACCAAAACTAGATAAAGACACCACTAAAAAATAGAACTACAAGCCAATATAATACCTTTGATGAACATGGATGCAAAAATCCTCAATAAAATAGTAGCAAAATGAATCCAACAATAAATTAGAAGAATCATTCACCAGCATCAGGTGGGTTTTATTTATGGATTGCAAAAGTAGTTAGTTCAACATTCACAAATCAATCAATGTGATACATGACATCAGTAAGAGAAAAGATAAGAACCATATGATTATTTCCATACACACAGAAAAAACATTTGACAAAGTACAACATCTATTCATTATAAAAGCCCTCAACAAAGCAGGTTTTGAGGGAACATACCTCAACATCATAAAGGCCATATATGAAAAATCCACAGCTAACATCATCCTTAATATGGTGAAACTGAGAACTTTTTCCCTAAGGTCAGGAACAAGACAAGGATTGTCCACTCTCACCACTTTTATTCAACATAGTGGAAGTCCCAGACAAAGCAATCAGAAAACAAAATGAAATAAAATTCATCCAAATAGGGAAGGAAGAAATAAAACTTTCACTATTTGCTGATGACATGATACTGTATAGAGAAAACCTGAAAGACTCCACACACATACACAAAACTGCTATAACTGATAAATTTAGTAAAGTCACAGGATAAAAACATCAAAGTACAGAAATTTGCTTCATTTCTATATAAGAAAATAATCCCATTTATAATTACACCAAAAATAATAAGATACCTAGGAATAAACCTAACCAAAGAGGTGAAAGACCTGGACTCTGAAAACTACAAAACACTGATGAAAGTAATTGAAGATGACACAAAGAAATGGAAAGACATTCCATGCTCATGGATTGGAAGAACAAATATTGTCAAATGTCTATAGTACCCAAAGCAATCTACACATTTAATGCAACCCTGATCAAAATGCCAACAGCCTTTTTTACAGAACTAGAACAATCCTAAAATTTGTATGGAACCATAAAGACCCCAAATAGCCAAAGCAATCTTGAAAAAGAAAAGCAAAACTGGAGGCATCAGTTTTAGACTTCAACTACATTACAAAGCTGTAGTGTTGAAAACAGTATGGTACTGGCACAAAAATTGAAACACAGATCATTGGAACAGAATAGAAACCAAGAAATGAACCCACAACTATATGGTCAATTAATCTTTAATAAAGTAGGAAGAAATATCCAATGGGGAAAAGACAGTTTCTTCAACAACTGGTGTTGGGAAAACTGGATAGCAACATGCAAAAGACAGAAAGTGGACCACTTTCTTAAAACATATATAAAAACAAATTCAAAATGGATTAAAGACCTAAATGTGAGACCTGAAACCATAAAAGTCCTAGAAGAGAACACAGGCAGTAACCTTTTTGACATTGGTTGTAGCAACTTCTTACTGCATATATCTCCAGAGTCAAGGGAAACAAAAGCAAAAAGAAATTATTGGGACTACATCAATAAAAAGCTTCTGCACAGTGAAGGACATAATCAAGAAAACTACATGGCAACCTCCTGAATGGGTGAAGGTATTTGGGTGATCCATTTGTGATAATATGTTCAGAGCTGGGAAGACATTTGCAAGTGATATCTGATAAAGGGTTAGTATCCAAAATATATAAGAACTTACAAAACTCAACACCCCAAAACAAATAATCTAATTAAAAATGGGCAGAAGACATGAACAGACATTTCTTCAAGGAAGACATCAAGGCATCCAGATGGCAAACAGACACATGAAAAGATGTTCATCATCACTTACTGTGAGAGAAATGCAAATCAAAACTATAATGAGATACCACATCACACCTGTCAGAATGTCTAAAATCACCAACACAAGAAACACAGGTGTTGGCGAAGTTGTGGAGAAAATGGAACCCTCTTGTACTGCTGATGGGAATGCAATCTGGTATAGTCACTGTGCAAAACATTATGGTTCCTCAAAAAGGTACAAATAGAACTACCTTATGACCCAGAAATCACACTACTGTGTATTTACCCAAAGAATACAAAAACATGGGCGCCTGGGTGGCTCGGTTGGTTAAGCGACTGCCTTCGGCTCAGGTCATGATCCTGGAGTCCCAGGATCGAGTCCCACATCGGGCTCCCTGCTCAGCAGGGGGTCTGCTTCTCCCTCTGACCCTCTTCCCTCTCGTGCTCTCTGTCTCTCATTCTCTCTCTCTCAAATAAATAAATAAAATCTTTAAAAAAAAAAAGAATACAAAAACATTATTACAAAGGCATACATGCACCCCTGTGTTTATAGCAGCATTATCAGCAATAGCCAAGATATGGAAGGAGCCCAAGTATCCACTGAATAATGAATGGATAAAGAAGATGCGGTACATGTACACACACACACAGAGACACACAAAGACACATACACACAGTGGAATATTATTCAGCCATAAAAAATAATGAAATCTTGCCATTTGCAATGACATGGATGGAGCTAGAGAGTAATACACTAAGTGAAATATGTCAGTCAGAGAAAGACAAATACCATAGGACTTCACTCATATGTTGAATTTAAGAAACAAAACAAATGAGCAAAGAGAAGAAAAGAGAGAGAGACAAATCAAGAAACAGACTCTTAATTATAGAGAACAAACTGATGGTTACCAGAGGGGAGGCGGGTGGGGGGATGGGTTAAATAGGTGATGAGGATTAAGGAGTGCACTTGTCATGACAAGTACCAGGTGATGTATGTAACTGTTAAATCACATATTGTATATCTGAAACTAATATAACAGTGTATGGTAACTAACTGGATTTAAAATACGTTTTAAGAAAGGACAGCATCCAATGTGGCTGTGGGCATGACACCACATGTCTATGTCCTGTTTCTTCCATCCTCCATCGGCACCCTGCACCAGCACCCCTCATCCTTCCCAGGTCTCATGCACAGTGCTCCTGAGGGAGGAAATGCAGAGCATTGGAAATGTCTGATGCACATGGTCCTGTGGTGGTCTTTTTGTACACTCACCTTGTTTTATAGAAATAAATATTACTGGCCAAGTTCTCTTTCTTTGAAAAAAAAAAAAAAAAAGACAAGAGATAACAGTTGTTCGCAAGGATGTGGAGAAAAGGGAAAATTAGTATAGCCATTATGGAAATATTTATGGGGGTTCCTCAAAAAATTAAAAATACAACTATCATTTGATCTAGTAACCCCACTTCAGAAAATATATCCAAAGGAATGGAAATCAGGATCTTCAAGAGATATTTGTACTCCCATGTTCACAGTAGCATTATTCACAATAGCCAAGATATGGAAATAATCTATATGCCTTTCTACAGATGAATGTAAAAAAATGTAATACACACACATACACACACACACTTACACCCCACAGTGGAATATTACTGAGACTTTAAAAAGAAGGAAATTTATCCATTTGTGATAATATGTTCAGAGCTGGGAAGACATTATGCTAAGCAAAATGAGGAAGACAGGGCAAGAGAAATACTGCATGTCACTTATATATATAATTGTAAACAGTCATACTCATAGAAACAGAGAGTAGGATGGTGGTTGCTAGGGGCTGGAGGAAGAGGAATTGGGGAGACACTGGTCAAAGGGTATAAAGATTCAGTTATTCAGAATGAGTAAATTCTGGGTATCTAAGGTACAGCACGGTGATTATAGATAACAATACTGTACTGTACTGTTGAAATTTGCTAAAAGGAGAGATCTTAACTTTTAACACACACAGGGTAACTATGTAGAGTGATGGATATGTTATAATTAGTTTAATTGTGGTGACCATTTCACAATGTATATATATATCAAGACATCAAGTTGCACATTTTAAATATATACAATATTTTATATGTCAGTGATATCTCAATAAAGTTGTTAAAAATAAATATCTGCTTTTAAGCCACCCAGTCTGTGATATCATATTGTAACAGCCCAAGCTGACTAATATAGTAGGCTAGAGACTACGGTGATAGCAATAGAAACTGTAGACAAAAGGTTTAAGTTGTATTAGAGTTTTAGAATTCACAAAACTTAGCAACTGACTAGATATGAGGGGTAAAAGAAGTGTCTAAGTACACTGCAAGATTTTAAGTTGGGTGACTAGGAAGATGGTGGTGGCATTAACTAAAATAGTGAGTGCAGAAATAGAAGTAAGCTTGAGACAGAAAAGATGGATAATAAGCACCCAAGGAAATTATCTTAGGAAGCACTTGGAAATGAGATGGGTAGAATAAAGAGATGTTAGGGCTAGATATGTGAATTTGGAGAGTCATCAGCATAAAGATGAGTGATATATTTATTAGATTATTTGTAGACGACCAAAAGAAAAAAAAAAAAAGCCTAAAACAAATCAAGAAACCTGTCGGAAACTCTGCAAATAGGAGGTAAGTACAGCCAAAGAAAAGAAACAGAAAATATAGAAATGTGAGAAAAACAGAGATGTAGGATAATCAGGAAAGAAGCCTGGCAGTAGAGTTCCTAGAGGGGGTATTTAATAGTATGTAAAGATAGAGAAAATCAAGGAGATAGGGACTAAGGAAAGAACACTGGTTGGTTACTAAAGAGAACAAGTGATTCTGGGGAGAACAGTTTTGGAGAATGGTGGGGTCAGAAGCCAGACAATAAAGGATAAAGGGAGTTTTAGATGGAAAGAAAATAAAAGTAAGAAATATAAGCTATTCTTTCTAATTGCTTGACAGTGAAGGGGAGGGGAAAAAAGAGAAGAAAGTGGCATGAGTCAGCAACGTGCAGCATGATCAGAGAAGAGAATAAAGATACAAATTAGGAAAAATAAAGGTACTAATATTTTAAAGTAATCAAATGTTTCAATATTTTTCATATAACCAATTAAAATATATCTTTAGAAAGTCCATTTTTAAGTCATTTGATAGTTCAACAACAATGGATATGCTACTTAATCTTTCATTAAAATTTATAAAAAATAAAAACATATTTCACATATTAAACTGTATTAATAACAAAGGAAAAAAAAACATTCCAAAATCACCTTTAGGTAGGTCTTATATTTTTAAGGGCTATCTCAATTTTAAAAAAGGGTTTGGTTTGAAATCTCTTTTCCTCCCTATTCATTTCATATTTTATTTTATTTTTTATTTTATTTTTTTTTAAATTTTATTTATTTGCGAGAGAGAGAATGAGAGACAGAGAGCATGAGAGGGAGGAGGGTCAGAGGGAGAAGCAGACTCCCTGCCGAGCAGGGAGCCCGATGCGGGACTCAATCCCGGGACTCCAGGATCATGACCTGAGCCGAAGGCAGTCGCTTAACCAACTGAGCCACCCAGGCGCCCTCATATTTTATTTTAAAAGACCTAAAATATGTTTTGAAATAGTTATTGGAATATGCTAATGGCCTGTTCCTGATTGTGGATATGGAATCCTATCTTACTCAAATTTATTTGACAACATCAAAATTGTCATTAACTATAATTAAGCTAATTTTTACTACGTAAATATATCAGCTTTTAAATGATTCATCTGCCATCATAAGAGAACAAAGAATAAATGCCCAGTCCATATTTATTTCCTACCTTGTTTAATTGGTAAAACTCTATTCCGAAATGATTTGGCTTTCCCTGGGTCATGGCTATTTCCACTTCGGCTATATCCACTGAAGCTCGATGAAGAAAATGGCCCATCCAGTTCATCATCAAGTAAATATAATGAAAGGCCTTCAGCAGCATCTGAAACTTATATTTAAAAAGACTGTAATATTAACATAATTATCATGTTTTCAGAAAAATTAAACAGGCTGTATTTTAAAACTATATCTCACTCAGTTATTGTACTCCAACATCAAAAATACAAGTTGTTTGAAGAGGGAAATATGAATGTATTAAGAACAAATGTTTCATCACATCATTAAGTTTTTAAGCACAGAATGTCAGAAAAACTTGTCCAAGAAAACCACCTCCCCAGATAACGAATCCTCAATTTTTGTGTTTGCAAATATGTTGTAAATGAGTGCTCTATTACAGAGTTAAAAATTATAGTTACAGAATTTTAAAAATAAGACACTTTATTTTTTTTAATTTTATTATTTTTAAATTATTTTTTAAATTTTATTTATTTGTCGGAGAGAGCACAAACAGGGGGAGCAGCAGGCAGAGGGAGAAACAGGCTCCCCACCGAGCAAGAAGCCAGATATGGGACTCGATCCCAGCACCCCGGGGTCATGACCCGAGCCAAAGGCAGACGTTTAACTGACAGAGCCACCCAGGAGTCCCAAAACTAAGAGACTTTATAATTCATCTAGTCTCAACACTTTCATTTTAAAAATGAAGAAACTGAATTCTATGGCCTAATGTCTTACCCAGGGCCACACAGTTAGAAGAATTGGGAATAAAATACAACTTTTCTACATCCAAATCCATTGCTCTTTGTACTATAAATCATGCTGCCTCTTCTACCTCTTTAATATCAGTATTAAACTGAAATATAGAACACTAAAAACAAAAGACATTTACCGGGAGACGAGAAAGGAGAGCTAGTCCTTGCATAAGACACTGAGGTATTCTGGTCAATTTTAGGCTGCAACTTCATTTGTTTCTGCTTCCCTTTGGGACTACAATTTAAAATATATAACAATGAACATTTTTTTTCTATTAGCAACATATTATGATAGACAGTATGATACAAAATGCTTATGTTGACCAAAGAAATGCCTTATAATTTAAGTGAAATGCTTCAAATTGGTAATATGACAAAGTTAAATTTCAATCATTAAAACTAAAAAAAAAATAGTTTTTGGCATAATAAAATCCATATAAACAAAGCTTTGGGTTACCAACTCCATCTTTACACAAGTACAAGAGTTCTTTAAAAATCTTTTTGATCTTTGGATCTTCTAAAACTATTCAATAAACTTTAAGAAATGAGGTAATATACATAAAATGCCTTAAAACATAAAATTCTACATCAGTGTAACATACCTAGGAGCTCTGCTACTAGATAATGAACTGCTGCTGCTTCTTAGACGTTTTCTGTATCGTGGCCTTCTCCTCTTCTGACTCTGCATTCCTGACTTATATTCAGAGATGATATTTTTAATATGATTTTCAAATAAGGCAGATAATCGCAGTGTCATGCTATAGATCTGAAAAGGTAAAAAACAACTACTTTAATTATATGAAAATAAAAAGTATAAACATGCCTGGACTAGTATCAGCATTATCCTTTCAGACAAAATATAAGTGCAATTTCATACACTTGAAAAACTCTTCCTAAATAATTAAAATAAGATATCATTTTATCCTAGAAATTAACAAAGATTTTTAAAAGATCATATCCAATGTTGGGAAGGGTAGGAAAAAGTTTCTTATATATTGCTAGTGAGTATTTTAACCGGAACAAGATTCTAAAACAACAATTTGCATTATGTACCAAAAATATTAAAAATATATCTATCCTTTCAGTAATAATTTTGCTTCTGGGAATTTATTGTAAGTATATATCAGAGAATTGCACACACAAAATAATTATGTTCAAAGATGTTAAAGATGAAGGCCACAACATTATTCATGTAATATTAAAAATTAGAAACCACCTAAATCTCAAGCACCAGGGCACTGGTCAAATAACATAAAACAACCATACAATAGAATACTATGGAGACATTAAAACTGTTTTCAAAGAGTCATAACAACATGGGAAAATGTTCATAATATATAAGCTGAAAAAAGGCTTCAAAATATGAAACTTACAGTTTCAAATAGTATGTAAACATATGTAAATGTATATGTAGGAAGTAAACCAAAAGTGAAAAAATTATGCCTGCAGAAATTAGGGAAAATTCATCTTATATGAAGTGAAAGTGGGCAAGTATATATTTAGTGCACAACTGATTTAAAAGTTAATCAGATACCAGTGATTACAAAAACCAAAAAATATTATTACTAATTTTTTGTTCTTAAGATATTTAAGTTCTGACAAAACAAGGAAAATATCAAATATCAGTAACCATGTCATAACTGTAATATATACTTTTTTAGTAGTTTTAAAACTGATGAAAGAAAACTACCTGATATACATATATATGTAAATGCTTAAGTAATTAATCCACCTAATATTGTTTTTTTCATACCCTTGACTTTTTATTAGAGGTATAAGCTTTGGAGTTGCTGAATATTTGGCGAACATCCTTATAAAATTCCAGAGGACTACTGTAATTTCCTGCTTCCAAAGTTTCTTTCACAGTGCTGAAGTCCATAGGAGTGTCTATAACATTTGGATAATCCTACAAAGAAGAATGTGTTATTAAATACACAGGCTGGGTAACAATACTACATAATACAATGGTACTGAGATTTGCATCACCAATCCACCATGAAATAAACACACTGCTTTTCAATCTGCCAACTATCTACCCCAATCAAAACCATTCATTTAAACAGAGTTCCTTTGGTAACTCAGGAAAACAGCAGGGGTCTTTGGGAGAGTCAGCCTTCACCCTGAAATTGATAACCATATGATTCTCTCAAAAGACAAAATAGAAAATGCACAGCCACTGGCTTTATCCCTACAGAATACATAATTCCATTTTTTGCTTAAAGGCTGAAGCAGCCTCCAATTCCCTGGCAAAGTGCTCAATGAAGGTAGAAGATGGGATTATTCACATATAATTAAATAGTTCCATGACACAAATTAGCTACATATTTCCAAGATATTCCCAGCTAGGAGGGCATTCTACCTAAAACATCATTAGTTGAAGGTCAAAGTCAAACTGGCCATGTCTGTGCCTAGCATCTATAGTTTTGCTTTTTAATGAATATGACACTTGTGCTTCATTGGAAGTCTGTAGTCTCATAAATTTTGAATTAGTTTGATTTTGATTAGGGAAGAGAGAAGATTCTCTCTATTTTAACCTAGATCTGTCAAGTCTAGTTAAGATATGCCTACATTTATCATATGGAATGAAATCTAAAATTTATACTTACATATACCATAACCATCAATAAATAACCATTTTGGAATGAAAACCATAGTATTAGATCCCACATCCCATTTAAAATCATTCAGTAACAATCAGCACATTTCTTTCAAAGAAGCCAAAGAGCCAGAAGAATGGGCAGAGGGAAAGTATTATAAAAAAAGAGAAAATATTTTTCCAAGTGTAAGAGACCATGATTGCTCTTAATCTATCTTTAAAAATCTTTTTCGTCTTAAATCATAACAACCAAAAGTATATTCCAACATAGCATAGCTTATGAAGCAAAGATTTTCATAGAGGAAATATGTTGGAACTTGTATAATGTGACCAAAACTCAAAAGATCCAGTAAGGTTGCTGAATGAAGTCCCAGTGGGTACAATCAGCTGCAATACAGACATACTGTGCAATTAATGTTTTCTACTCCCCTTCAGTAACTTTAGATCTATAGAAACAAATAAACATATATGCAGATGCCACAAAGAACACACCTGGAAACACGTGTTGATTTAAAAAACAAAAACATAGGGGCACCTGGATGGCTCAGTTGCTTACGTGTTCAATTCTTGGTTTTGGCTCAGGTCATGATCTCAGGGTCTTCAGATCGAGCCCTGTGTCAGGCTCCCTACTCAGTGAGGAGTCTGCTTCTCTCCCTCTCCCTTTGTCCCTCCCCCCCTGCTCATGGTCTCTCTCGCTCTAAACAAAATAAATAAATCTTAAAAAAAAAAACTTAAAAAAAAAACACAAAAAACAAAACAAAAACATAAACAACCAAAAAAATCAAAGATAAAAAGAGAGTGAGAAGAATTGGAAAACAGCTTTACGAATTATAAAAGTTTCATTTATAGTATGGAAATTTTAAAAAGTAAAACACTGCAAAAACAACCAGTGTATGTCTTTTAAGAGAATACTAGGTCTACCTCAGAAAGAGATGGATCTTGTCTTTCTGGGACAACTGACTCTGAGGATTCTCCCTCTTGCTCTTGATGGCCCTATTAGGGTAAAGAGGATATATTGTATCTCCAGACTACTACAACAAAATATCAAGATTTGCAATGCAATTATGATTTTAAAAGCTTTAAGTTCCATAAATAGGAATTAGGTTTTTACTGACTGTACTTTAAGATGAAGGAATTCTGCATTCACCATTGTCCTCTACTACGAGAAACACAAGACTAATTTATTCTACTCAAACTCCCTACAAACAAAATGAGCTTTGTTGAACATAATTCTGTTTTTTATTTCAATATTTTTCCCAACTAAAACCTGTGTATGCAGAAAATATTAATGTTTACTAATTTCAGAGGATGGTCTGATGCATTTCTGAAATACTGCTGTAACTTTTCTCTGAAAAAGTTAAGACAGATTTGCTATCTACACTAAATGGTTATTCAACACATAAATAGATACACTCCCAAAAAAAGAATCCTATAATCTAAATTCTCATGTTTTTATCTTTTATGAAAGGTAATATGGCATACATTGATTACTCTAAGTGATCATATTGGATAACACATTTAGTATAAATTAAACAGGGCTGACATATGTTACCAGGGGTCTCCAGTGAGTAGAAATGTATTAGAAGTTAGCAAAACTTATTAAACAAATATCCAAAATGAAAGCAGGAAGGAATTGCAAATATATTTAGATTCAAATTTGGTTCACAACTATATAATTTACACACAAAGTACATGACTGGAATTTCAAAGTCATGATTAATCACTCTACCCACTTTCACAATTAAAAGATATACAAGAAAGGAAGGAAGAGGAAGGAAGGAGGGAGGGAGGGATGAAGGAAGAGAGGAAGGAAAGAAGGAAGAAAGGAAAAAAGGGGAAAAGTAGCTTGTAACTAGATTTTAGCATGTACATTTGTGGGAAATTACATATTGGCAATTATTTAAACAAGTGTATGTTTACTGGATAAGAAAGATGATCAGCTGGCTGTCGAAATGGCTCTGAGTCTTCACGTTCATAAATGAGGCTCAACAGTTCTTTGCATTGTTTTCTCCAAGCATCAGGATTACACTTTAAAGACTGTCTTCTGCCTCGGCATTTGACCTGTAGATTTTAATAGAATTATACATAAAAGCTCTTTCCTTAACTATTCATTGATTTTTCTCCTGTTTTCCTGTGCTAATATATCTATGTAACATAGAGGAGGTGCTACTTCAGTTTCTTAGTTTAGACATCATTCTCCCTGACAAAAATATATACAATAAAAATTAGACAGTATATGCATGGAAATAGCAAGAGTTCTAGTATTCTAAATTTTCATTTTAAGAAAATCTGAACCACAAATAAAACACAGAGGAACATTCTTTTTTCTCTACAGGTTAATAATCTTAATGCCTTAATATTTGCTGGTAGTTAAATATACTTGACAATGGCATTATAATTTTCTCAAAACTCAAATATATATTAATACATATTTATCTATATATTTATATATTATGTATTTGTGTGTATATGTGTATATATATCTTCGTTGTGTGTGTGTGTATATTTTTTTTTTTGTGTGTGTGTGTGTGTGTATATACTGTTCTGTATATATATGTATATCCTTTGTTGTCATGGTACATTCTAGCCTTTACCATTTGATGCCTTTTTATATGATTTCTTTCAGTATTTCAAAGAAAATTTTCCTTATATAAAACAAGTATTTGTCTAATTACCATGGAGGGAAGTGTATAGAACAGAGTTAACAGATCTGAGGCTGGCATCTTTACCAGGGCTTGCTTGTAAGGTTGGCCTTTGGTTGGCATTCTGGATACTCGGCACTTGAACCATTTCCTAAATACTATAGGTGGTTTGCTGTGCCTATACTGTATAAACAATGTGATCTGTACTGAACACATGCTTTCCTGACTTTTCCTATGCTTTCTTGCTTTCTGGGAGTCTGTAATCTTGGTATGTGCTAGTCAGATGGTGTCTATATAATCAGTTCCCAATAAATTCCTTGGGGTCTGAGTCTCTAATCACATATATATTGCTAAATTTTTATTGTAGGAGAACAGTGTGCTCTGTATGGCCCCTCAAAGAAGGGAGAAAGCATAAAGAAGCCTACACATGGATTCCTCCAGACTCTGCCTGTGTTTATTTCCCTGTGATCCAGCTCTATATCCTTATTATGTCACTGTAATAAACCTGAGCAATGAATCACAAGTATATATACTGAGTTCTATGGGTCTTTATAGCAATTCTCCAAACAGGTGGAGTTGGTCTTGGGGATCCCTAACACAGGAAGCCTGAAAATTTTTCTTCTCAGCAGGTTATTTTATTCACTCACCCTTCTTCCAGATGAAGTACCAGGACCATCTGAATCTAAATCAACCAATTCTGTATCCTAAAATTAAAAGGGAAGAGTGAGAAAATATGTTAAGTTATATTCAAAGTCTTACAAATTTGATAAACATTTACAAAGAAATGGCAAATACAATCACAACTAATTCCCTCATTGGAGCAGGCAGCAGGCAGAACAAAGTTTGAGGTAACAATTACTCCAAACTTTGCCTATATGCTAGATACAAACTGAAAAATATATTGGGAGAGGAAGAGTAAACAAGGTTTCTCTTTAAATCAGAACAGGAAATGAAGAAAAAAGTATAGTGACTAGTATCTAAAGTTATACCTAAAGTTAGTATTTAAAATAACTTATTCTATATGATATGCTACTTCAATATATTATAATCATGAATTACTCATGATTAATCTTTTACTATTTCAAGAAATACATCTATTTTCTATAGGGAAATATGAATATGTATTAAAACTTAAGATTCAGTTAAGTATCGCTCTGAGCAATAGTTTTTTAATACAAAGAGGCAAGGCCCACACATCATTATTCAGCTGGTGGTGGTAAAGCACATTGGTAATGCCTAGGAGAAAATAAAAGCTGCTCATGAGCTACTGGTACTCCATTCTAATAAAATAAATTTGAATTGCATTTTATTTTAATTTTCTATTTTAACCCAAAGAATGTTACTCTGAGGACAACAACACCCATTCATCATAAAAATCTCAATAAAGTAGGTGTAGAGGGAACATACTTTAACATAATAAAGGCCATATATGACAATCCCATAATTAACATCATGATCAGTGGTGAAAAACTAAAAGCTTTTCTTCTTAGAGCAGGAACAAGACAAGAATACCCACTCTAGCCATTTCTATTTGAGATAGTGTGGAAGCCCTTGCCACAGAAATTAGGCAAGGAAAAAAAAATACATCCAAATCATAAAAGAAGTAAAACTATGTCTATTAGCAGATGACATGATACTACATATATAAAACCCTAAAGACTCCACCAGAAAACTGTTAGAACTAATAAATGAATTCAGTACAGTTGCAGGATGCTAAATCAATATACAAAAATAAGTTCCATTTCTAAACACTGAGGACTATCAGAAAGCCAAATTAAGAAAACAGTCTCATTTATAATTGCATCAAAAGAGATAAAATACTGAGGTATAAATTTAACCAAGGAGATGAATGATTTGCACACTAAAAACCATAAAGCATTAATGAAAGAAATTGGAGACACAAATAAATAAAGATACTCTGTGGTAATGAATTGGAAGAAATTAATATTATTAAAATGCCCATATGGCTCAAAGCCATCTACAGATTACATGCAATCCCTATCAAAATTCCAAGAGCATTTTTCACAGAAATAGAAACAAACAATCTTAAAATTTGTATGGAACCACAAAAAAGGCTCTTAATAGACAACACAATCTTGGGAAAGAAAGACAAAGCTGGAGGCCTCACCTTTCCTGATTTCAAGCTATATTACAAAGCTATAGTAACAAAAACAGGATGGTATTGGCATTAAAAAAAAAAAAAAAAGATATACAGATCAATGGAACAGAATAGAGAGCCCAGAAATAAACCCACATATGTATGGTCAATTAATGTACAACAAAGGAGCCAAGAATATACAATTGGGAAAGGATAGTCTCTTCAATATGTGGTGCTGAGAGAACTGGATATTCACATGCAAAAGAATGAAACTTGACCCATATCTTATACCATATATTAAACTCAACACAAAATGGATTAAGGACTTGGATGTAAGTCATGAAACCATAAAACCCCTAGGGGAAAAAAAACAAAACACAGGGGTTAAGTTCATTGACATTGGTCTTGGCAATGAATTTTTTTGGATTTGACAAAATCCAACGGCAACAAAAAACAGCAAAAGCAGAAGTAAACAACTGGACTATATCAAACTACAAAGCTTCTGCACAGCAAAGGAAACCATCAACAAAATGAAAAGGCAACATACAGAATGGGAGAAGTATTTGCAAATCTTGTATCTGATAAGGGCAAAATATATAAAAATATCATACAACTCAATAATAAAAATAAAATCCAATTTAAAAATGGGTACTGGGGGTGCCTGGTGGTTCAGTAGGTTAAGCAGCTCAGGTCATGATCAGGGTCCTGAGATCAAGCCCCACATCGGGCTCCCCACTCAGTGGGAAGTCTGCTTCTCCCTCTCCCTCTGCTACTCCCTCTGCTTGTGCTCTCTTGCTTGTGCTCTCTCTCTCTTTCAAATAAATAAATAAATAAATAAATAAATAAATAAATAAATAAATAATCTTAAAAAAATAAAAATAAAAATGGGCATTGGAATTGAATAGACATTTTTACAAAGACATCCAAATAGTCAACAAGTACATGAAAAAGTATTCAATACCACTAATCATCAAGGAAATGCAAATCAAAATCACAATGAGATATCACCTCACATCTATTAGAATGACTATCATCAAGAAGACAAGGGATAATAATTGTTCATAAAGATATGGAAAAAAGGAACCCTTGAACTCTGTTGGTGGGGATGTAAACTGGTATAGCCACTATACAAAACAGTATGGAGGTTCCTCAAAAAAGTAAAGATAGAACTATCATATGAGCCTGCAATCCTACTTCTGGATATTTATCCAAAGGCAATGAAAACAGGATATCAAAGAGAGAAAGATGCACTTACATATTCACTGCAGCATTATTCACAATTGCCAAGATACAGAAACAACCTAAGTGTCCTCAACAGATAGATGGATAAAGAAGATGTGATATATATATATACACACAATAGAATATTATTCAGTCTTGAGGAAAAAAAAGGTAAACCTGTCATTTGTGACAATGTGGGTGGACCCTGAGGGCATTATGCTAAGTGAAATAAGCCAGAAAAAAAGTCAAACTCATAGAAACAGAATAGAAAAGTTGTTGCCAGGGCCTGGGTGATGAGAGAAATAAGGAAAGATTGGTAAAAGCAAATTTTCAGCAAAATGAATAAGGTCTGAGGATCTAAGGATCTCATGTAAAACATGGTGACCATAACTGATAACACTGTATTGTATAATTGAAATTTGCTGAGAGTAGAACTTAAATGTTCTCACACACACACACAAAGATAAAGTTGTTGAATTACATTTTACTTTTAATTTTCCATTTTAACACAAGGAGTGCTTCTCTGAGGAGTAATTCTTGCTACATCAAATCCTGAGTCAAAATGCATTTATATGAAAGGTCAGAGAAATTATCAGAAATAAGAATGATTATTTTTCATTAGTTTCAGGAGGATAATATCTAACTGAAATATCTGAGTTTTCCTTATTATATCAATAACATTTAACTCTGATAATACAATGTTATACAGTCAGATACGTTTTCAGGAAAGAGTAAAAAACAACACTGGGACAGAGAACAAACTAATGGTTGTTGGAGGGAAGGGGATAGAGTTGATGAGCAAAATGGGTGAAAGGGAGTGGGAGATACAGGCTTCCAGTTATGGAATGAATAAATCACAGGAATAAAAGGCACAGCATAGGGAATACAATCGATAATATGATAGTGTTGTATAATGACAGATGGTAGCTACACTTGTGGTGAGCATTGCATAACATGTAAAGAAGCTGAATGACTATGTTGTACACCTGAAACTAATATAACATTGTGTGTCAACTACACTCAAATAAAAGAATTAAAAAACAAATAAACAAAAACAAACAAAATGGGCAGAGAATCTAAATAGACATTTTTCTAAAGAAGATATAGATGACTGACCGGTACATGAAAAGGTGCTCAACATCAATAACCATCAGGGAAATGCAAATCAAAACCACAATGAGATATCACCTCACACTTGTTAGAATGGCTGTTATCAAAAAAACAAGAAATAACAAGTGTTGGTTAGGATTTGGAGAAAGGGAACATTTGTGCACTATTGGTGGAAATGTAAATTGGAGTAACCTATGGAAAACAGTATGGAGGTTCCTCAAAAAATTAAAAAAAAAAATAACTACCTTATGATCTAGGAATTCCATTCCTGGGTTTTCTAAAGAAAATGAAAACACTAACTCTAAAAGATACATGTATTCCCATATTCATTGCAAGATTATTTACAATAGCCAACATATAGAAACAATGTTAATGGGTTTCCACTAATGGGTAAATGGATAAAGAAAAAATGGTAATATATACCTAATGGAATATTATTCAGCCATAAAAAGGAAAATTTCCATTTGGGACAAAAATAGATGGACCTTGAGAACATTATGCTTAGTGAAATAAGTCAGAGAATGGCATCTATAATCTCATTTATATGTGGAATCTACAAAAAATAATTTATAGATACACAAAACAGATTGGTAGTTGCCAGAAATGGGGAGGTCTAGAGGGAGGGGGCCAAAATACATGTACTGGGTCAAAAGGTACAAGCTTCAGTTATAAAATAAATGAGTCTTGGGGATATAATGTACAACATAGTGGCTATAGTTTAATACTGTCTTGAATATATGAAAGTAAATTTTAAAGTTATTATCACATGAGAAAAACTATAACTATGTATGGTGACTAGTTTTATTTTGGTGATTCTTTCCTAATATATATAAATATAGAATCATTTGTTATACCTCTGAAACTAATGTTATGTCAATTAAAGAGAAAAAAAATTGGGGATTTACTGTTCTAGATATTAACAGTACAGACAATATAAACATGTAAAATATCTCTATACAATAGTCATTAAAATAGAATCTAGCATGTTTGAGTCACTCATCCTTGGGGAGAATTGTTTTCCACTAAAGATTTTTGAATTATCACATTCCATTACTGCTTCATCCTCTTCTTGGTTTTTGCTTCTATTATAGCTTTCAATAAAAAATGGGAATATGGCTAGGTGGGGAAATTAGATATGTGCAGGTCTGCTGATAATACTAATTTGATTTCATTAAGAAAAACTGGCTTATGTTTGTAAATTCACATAAAAAGGAAATTAAATAGCAATTCCATGAAACTACTAAAAAGGTACTTTGAAACCTGAAACTTTAAAATACTTTAATATTTTTCACATATTGCATAGAAAATTAATCCCTATTAAAATTTCTAAAAACTAACCATTCTTTCTAAAATATTTAGTGCTTTGTCTTGTTTTTAAGGCTGGAAAATGAAGTGTTGATTTCTCATCACTGAAACCCACTGAGTCAAACAGGATAACTGGCTACCTGTCTCTGACTAAAAATTGTAGCACCACTATATTTCTAGTATATAACATCTAAAAACAGGTTAAAGAGTTTAATATAAAAAGATGCAGGTGCTCAGCCAGGTTTTAGAAATCAGTTTCAATGCTTATAGCCAGTTATAATACACACAATACTTACTGTACTTCAAAAAACAGAAAAGGAATTCATGCCTATTAATCATGCTGTGATTCTCACCTCCTCTGCATCAGTACTGTTTAGTTCTTCTGCTTTAACTTTATTATAAGTATCCAGTATATCAGTACAGCTCTGATCCCTAAGAAACAAGAAAGTCAAAAAACATTTCAATATATATATATTTTAAATCAGAAATCAGCTCTTGTGGAAAATAAAGCTGCTTCTTACCCAATAAATCGAAGTAAGACATCAGTTACAATTTTGGCTGCTTTAACTATAGGACTGTCTGGCTCATTAAAAGTCCTGGCATTATGCTCAATGTAGCGCACCTCCCACATTAATGCTGATATTCTCCTATGAAAGAAAAACATACCCTGTTACTCCTGGTTGATGTTTTAAAGTATATTCTAAGAATATACAACGTAGAACAGTTAGGCACTCAATCATGGTATGTCAAAGGTGTTCTATTATCTGTATGTGACTTAATATATGTGTATAACAAATGTGCACTAATAAAAGTATATAGTTACAGTATTTGAAGTACAGGTAAGAATTAAGAACCATTGGACTTCATATTAAAAAGAACTGACCCACGACATTGTGGGTAAATAGTGATTTAACCAAATAAGTATAAACACAAACAGTGTTTTGATAAAGTCAAAAGAATGTTTAGTTTTCAGGGGAAGAAATGAGAAGATCAAGAAAAAAAAGAAACCAGGTTTTAGAAAAAGATAGATTTTTATCTAGTTATTTTATGATATATATTATTAAATGAAATGATAGGTAATGTTATAAAATACCCCCAACTGGTTATATTTATAACCAGTTCATGTTGGAATAACTATGGTTAGGACACAGTAGGCTTTGGGGTGAGAGAGTTACCAAAAGCTACCCTCTACCACTCTCATAATTACCCTACTCCCAAATGAAACCAAGAAAAAAATAACTTGGCTCTTTATCTAAACACATTTTGGGGCTGGTAATTAAATCTAACTGCTGCCTAATTCCTCAACAGGGGATTTAATCATGCTCCAAGTTTCTATAGCACCTTAATTATGATGAATCCAGAAACTATTTAATCTGCCTTTAATTGTAAACTAAAGTTAACTGTAGTTTTTGTTTCACATGTGATTTGTGCTACTCAAAATTTCTTCCCTATCCTTTATTCCATATCCTCCTTTCCCTGGAAGACTGAGAAATCTATTGAAAAAAGGGAAATTAGTGTTCCAAATTTTTACAAGAAATTTTGGAGTGGGTATATTGAATGATTATTTTACACTATGAAAATACAGATCTCACTGTGTCATTATGCAAAAAGGAAAACAAAAGATGTAAAGCTATGAACTTTATAGTAAATAATAAAACTAAACAGACCTGTAAAAGCGATTTTCAAGTCTCCGCCTAATGGTGTTGAGGTCAGTTGGATAAGCAACTACAGTACAATACAAGGGATAGGCACTGAGATCCACTGGAACAGCAAAAGGGCTGGCAAAATCTGTAATATTACCAAAATAAAAAAAGGTAGTTATAAAAGACATTAATATTTCACCTTAACAAACAAAAACTCATATATAAATAAGAAGGGAGGGCAATATGCTACATTACTAAAATAATAATGATTCAATTATGCAAATATTATGCAAATATTGTTAAAATGTCATTCTCTTTATTTGGACATAATACCTATGAATCATGCATGACACACTGGTTCAAATCAGGTAAAATGAGACAAATTAAAAGAGAACTAGGTTTAACTTCAAACTGATGTCTTTTCTAGATAAATGCCAAACAGCTCAAGTGAAACAGTTTAGATAATATAGCTTAGGCATGTGAGTAAAATATATTACTCATCTACTGTCTACCAAAAAACTCATCCAAAGTCAGGCTCAGGAAATACCTGGAGAGCCAAAGTGACTCAAGAAAGTAAAAGACAATTATATGCCTGCTTTTCACTACTGTAAGCCCCCAGAGAATAGAAAACATTTGTCTGTCATTACATTGGCCAAACATATCAAAATATTAATGTTAAACTAGAATCACTTGATTAAAAGTGCCTCTTAAGTTAAAAGTATACAGTGAAAAAATGTATTTCCTTTTGTAGAACTTAAAATTTTGCTGGTTTTCCTTCTTCCTTCCTAATATTCTTTCACATCCACCGTACCCAGGGAAAGAAGGTGGTTGATGCCCTGAATAACCCGTTCACATTCCTCATCTCTGGAATGAGCCCCCCACTCTCCTTCCTGGGGTTTGTATAGCAAAGCAGTCAGTTCCTCCTGGGACACAGGAACACCAGCACCAACTTCATCTGGAAAGGCAGCTATGTATAAGATGAAAAATCAGAAATCATTAGTTTCCAATATTATGCTACTGACATTTTTCTTTTAGAAGAATTATAATTCATTTTTAAAAGCATATTTACTTCCTTCTGGAATTGGCTCCATATCCCAGGGGCTCATCTTTTCTCTCTCATTATTGTCCCAGCTATTAAAAAATAACAAGATACTAATCAAATTCACATGACACTTTTATATATTAGCATGATTTGCATGACTTCTTGGGGTAAAATTTGGAAACAGCAATACAATTTTCCTTAAAGTACAATTTCACTTACATAAATAATAAACCTTTAATAGAGAAAACAAAGAAAATTAGAGAAAAATAGAGAATAGTCCACCAATATGAAATATAGAGAGCAGTAAGCTTACACTTAGTTTTACTTGGCTTTTTTTTTTTTTAAATTCCAATCCAGCATGTATTCAATATTAAGCCAGGATACAGAATGAATAAAGATCTCTTTGGAAAATTCTTTTCAGGTTAAAAAAGTCAGTTTGATAGATCAATTCTTTCTGTAGGATAATCTACTTTAGCTTAACAGTGTAAGTATTACAGCATCTCCAAAATTTTATTATTCCCTTTTCGTCAGCAATATGGAGACTAAAAGTCAATCTTCACAGAATAAACCTTTATCATTCTTGAGAAGAGAACTTCATTTATTAGGAATCTTATAATGCTGGTATTTAATGAACTAAAGTAAATGTTGTAGACAAATAGTATGTCCAAACATAATACCTCTGCCTAGAATTCATACCATTAAATAAAGGACTGGTTACTAATATTTGTTGCTATATTCCGGCTATAACAATTACTTTAACACTGAATTAATTTCAGTGTTCTTTGTGAAATAATAGTTGTAATTCTTGTTTAAAACAGAAATATTTAAAAGAAAATACAGGCATAAGGGAGGTAGAAATAAGTCTTCAGTTACTGCTTTGTTTTAGCATGCATACTGGACCCAAGAGGTTTATCATCAAATTCCTTCCTTAGAGGTACTATGATTACTTCCTTACAGGTCAGATAAAGATAAGTCATATTAACAAGGTATTATTCCTAATACGGTTTATAGAAAGTCCATATAGTACTACAGTATTATATCAGGCATAAAATACCATAACTGTACTTACTGAACACTGTAACATTGGAAAGAACTATCAGGATACTCTGGTTGAAAAGGCTGCTGACTCTCCACAGTTCCAAACCACCAGGCGTCATCTATTATACTGCGGAATCTATCACCTATAATGTTTTTAGAAATTCTTAAAAGGATGTTTTTGAGAATAATAGCTTTGTTCACATTCTAAATTGCTACTTTGTGTTGGACAAAGAAGTAGCATTGTATCTAGCATTATTAGAGGTTTCAATCTGAGTTTCCCAGATGAGTAAATTTTACATTTTACCTTCATTAAGGATTTTGATTTCTAAGTACTAGTAATCTTTCTGAAATAAATCAGATATGTCCATGTCTTCTTAAATAAATGCTACCACATATAATCTTTTATCAATTATTTAGGATCATCATTAGGCATACTTTTTCTTGTACTATACATGTTACTACAGTTGTTTCTTTTCCTTTTCCTTTTCGCTTTCAGCTTTTTGCCTTTAAAAATCTCTTCATACTAATTTTCTGCCTCTTAAGGGATAAGGATTATAAAACCAAACCACTGTGAACAAAAATTTTCTCCCACATAAAAAAGGAGAATTTAAAAGTACTAATAGCAAACATTTACATAGTATAAATTTTAAGTACTTAGGTACCATTTTAAGTGTTTCCTATATATAAACTCATTTATTGCTCACATCAACCTTATAGGTGTGTTTTGTTATGATTCCCATTATACGGATAATGGAAGTGGGACACAGAGAGATGAAAAACTTGCCCAAGGTCAAATAGCTAGTGAGGAGGTAAAGGAAGGGAGAGAAGAGGGAGGGCGGGAGAGAGGAAGAGAAAAGGGGTAGAAAGAGGTAGAGGTACAGAAAGAAACAGAGACAGACAGAGAAAGACAAGAGTGACAGACAGACAAAGAGGGAGAAAAAGAGAAAGAAAGAAAACCACAATCAGTAATGGTCTGCTTAAGAGCCCAAGTGTTAAGTATTTTATATTAGGGCAACTGACATTTGATGATTTTCTTTGTAATTCACATTTGTATTCTAACAGCTTAGGTATTTGCAGAAAGTTTAGAGGTTATATGCCACATACAATGTGCATAAAAAATCACCCAAACACAACTGAGAGGAAAATTTAATTTGATCTTTCTAATTTGGCTAACAGCTTTTACCAACTACATGTTAAACTAGTTTATGTCTATTAAATTGGACTTAAAAAGTTACTCTATTTCAAACTTAATAGTTATTAAGTGAGAATTTTATACTTACCTATCTGCCAGTTCCTTTCTTTGGCTTCATTATAAAACTGATGTAGCACAAGGAAGTCAATGACATCTGGCATGTCATGATACCTGTACAAAAAATAAAGCACATATAAATCAATATACAAATATAGCAGCTAATGTTACTTACTAAATATCTAGAGATATATGTTTAACGTGGAGCCATTTAAAAACCATTGGAAGTCTCAAGGTTCCTGCAAATGGCTTTAATTAAACTCCATATGCTTTTATTTGTTTGGGAGTCCCCTGCTTACTACTATATCACTTCAAAAACATAAAGACACCAATGAAGATCCTTAAAGCTTAGTATAAGGTATTTTATATTAAGTCCTCTTTAAGAAAAGTATGAATTCATGTTCTTTCATCTCCTTAGATTTCAAACTTTAAGAAATGAACCACTGATTAGCTATTCCTATTATTATTAACAGAAATAAAAGCAACTACCATGTTTCAACCACAGTTAGGCATTTATAAAGGTTTTTCTTTTAATTCATCACAACAATCTTGAGAAGTTATTAACATTTACATTTTGCAGATGAAGGCATAAATTCAGAGAGGTTAAGTAACTTGCTCATGTATATATATATATATACACACACACACACATATATATATATCTAATCCACCCTTGAACAATATTGGTTTGAACTGTGTGGGTCCACTTATATGCAGATCTTTTTTCAATAAATATAGTACTGTAAATGTATTTTCCCTCCCTTATGATTTTCTTACCAATGTTTTATTTTCTGTAGCTTACTTTATTGTAAGAATACTAAATATAACACATAAAACATACAAAATACATATTAGTCAAAACTTTATGTTATCAGTAAGGCTTCTGCTCAACAGCGGGCTATTAGTTAAGTTTTTCGGGAGTCAAAAGCTATATGCAGATTTTCAACTGTGTGGGGTCATTGCCCATAACCTCCTACACATTGTTCAAGGGTCAACTGTATACACACACACACACACACACACACATTACATTACATATATATTAGCTACACACACATGCATGCATACTCATGCAAGTTTTTATACACACACACAGTATTATGTAGAGAAACAGACCAAAAATTAAACATTAAATCCTGGTCTTTATTTATTTATTTTTTAATTTAAATTCAATTAGCCAACATATAGTATATCATTAGTTTTTGGTGTAGTGTTCAATGATTCATTAGTTGCATATAACACTCCATGCTCGTCAGGTCTTCAAAACTCTAAAGCCTATAGTACTATACTATTGTCTCTCCCATTAAATCCTGTACTCTGCAGAATACATGACAGGGATTAAAACACACAGACACACACACACACAACCAGAGATAGCTACTCACTTAATGGAAAAAGATTCTCCAGTCATTTTGCCTGAAATGGGGTCCAGAAACGCAAGCTTCAAGCAACATAGTGTAGGTGGTCCAACCTCATATTTGATTCCTACAATCTTAACAAATTCTTGTTCCTATTCATGAGAATACCAATAAATTATTACTTTCAATATAAGTAATTGCCTAACATTTGCATAGTATTTCACTATTTTTCGAACAAATAAAAATTATCTGAATATCCACCAAGTATTAAGCATTCCACTAAGTGCTAAAGGTAGTAAGACATGGTTCTTGACCCTTAATAGCAGGCTGTAGTATATTGCAGGGCTCTAAACCAAGGATAAGCAACAGAAGTCCCTTGAGAACATTTTTAAAATTCATATTCTTAAACCCTACTCCTATAAAATTGAATTCAGTAGGTTAAGGGTACAAGCTTAGTCATATGTATTTTGAAAGAACTCCCAAGGGGATTATGATGCTCTGCCTAGTTAAGAATCACTCTTCCAGCAGAAATACAGTATGTAAGTATGCGGGTAGACATGCATGTATATATTTGGGGAAAGGACTTACATTTTTTTTTAATGCCCACAATATTATTTTACAAACCACCCGTATAATTGATTATTAGTAACACTTAACGGATGACAAAACTGAGCCTCGTGGGTATAGTGACTTGCTTAAAGTTATACACTTGGGTGTGTGTATATATATTAGATCTGGATTAAAATTCAGGTCATATTCCAAAACCCAGACTCTTGCCCCATACATATGCTGCCTCTTGCAGTTTCCTAGAGCCACAGGGTTAGGATTTAAAAAATAAAAAATCATATGTTTTATTCATTCCTTGATTCTCAAAAAATAAAAATAAATAAAAATAAAAAAGTAAAAAACCTTATAACTCAACTTTCACCTGATTCAGAATAGATGGTAGCATCATTATCTACCAGGAGATGACTGTGTAAAGGTCACCGGATAAGATACTTTGGTACCTTACAACCTTAATATAATATTTTACAAGTGTCTAAAGCTTTATTTCAATAAATATACATGCTTTCATGTATCCTTCCTGCTAAACATCATCATACAACAATCCTTCATTTACCTGGAAACCATTGTAAAATTCTCTTTAGTCTCTTGTTCTCCAACTTGGAAAAATAAAAGAAGAAAACACCCATAAACGTAACTAGAAATGATGGTGTATGTATCCTTATGTCTGTTTGTTTGTATGTATCTATGTATGTATAAATGACTGAATGAATATGTATTTACAGTCAGAAAAAAACTCCTCTAAAAAATAAACATATCTATTTTACTTAATACCATGTAGCTATAAGGTAATATATTAAAATAGGTAATCCATAAAGCACCACAAAGTTCTGAGTTTCTTAGAATTTATGATATTTACTATATCTTAAAGTCACCAGAACCTCAAGGGTGTCTGTACACACACACAGTCAATTTATAGAGCTTCCAGAATGTACAAAACTGCTGAGGGAAATGTCCACACCAGGGAACTACCATTTTGCTTCAAATATAGAAAGGTATATACACTAGACAACTTGAAGCTTGAAGGAAATTAAGTCAAATAATCAAGACTACAGGTAGTGTACAAATTTCAGGAAACATAAAATATGACCCGTAACACTCAATTGTACAAGAGTATGGTGCATCATCTTATCTTAGATACACAATCAATAGTGAAATATGTATGAAACAGAAAAAAACATAAAAGCAAATAACTTAATTCCAAAGCTATTTCAATTGCACACTTATGAAAATGTCAAATTTACCCTGAGATCCATTTTATTCCATGGCTGTTTTTGTAAATTAAGGCTGTATATTTTTGACTTTCTTACAGCCCGCACATAAGCTTCATGTCCTTGCCTGAAATAGATAAGCTAAAACAAAAAACATAAGGTATTAAACAGCAGCACCCTATTTAACAACTCTACATATCCCAATATATACTGCTACAAATGTCTTCTTCTGTTTAAAACAAACATAATTATAATTTTAAAAAATGTATAATAAAGGTATTTGTCACCATCAAATAATGTTCATTCAGTACTCATAACTGTTGCCCCGCACTAGGTACTGTATAATATAAACACATACTGTATACACAATCCTTTTCCCCTTAGCTGCCTCATAAATTTCTGAAGAAACAGGGATCAATGACAAATGTACACAAAACTGGTCATATTTTAAAGTACTATATTTCAAACTGTAATTAACATTCTAAATACCAAATTTTAATAGCCTACACATTTATGTGTTTATTTTATATTTATTACATATTTTATATGTAATTCTAACCACAGATTACTAAATAGAATAATTTCCAAATGGATTAGAAATTTTATTTTGCAAGAATTAACATCAGAACAGGCATAGTATGGAAAGAAAATGAATTCAAGTGCTTAGTTAACACCCTTCACCTCCTTAGGACAGCATTCATCACCATATTCTGATTCATTAAAAAAAAAGTTTCTTGTTCCAATAATTTTAAAGTGGTAGTAGAGATAATAAAATTTTTAAAAAGTAACATTAAAAAAAACATACTGAGATTTAAAAAAATACACTGACCACTCTACCAATCAACAGTTTCTAAGTCAGAATTTTTAATACCTAAAAATACAAGTAGAACACTAAAAAGATTTAAATACTAGTATATAAACATAATTATAAGGGTAAAAATATCAATAATAAACATGTTATTCAGATATCATTTATTATATATTTTTTCCTGTACTCAACAAATACTGATTGAACATGTGTGTACAAGGCACTAGGTGCTGTGGTTAACATATCAAAATAAAATCCTTTCCCTCAAGGATATGGGCAGACACGTGAGTATAACATAAGGCAGAATATACTAAGTACCATAAGAGATAAATAATTTAGGTGTGAAAGCTCAGGAGGAAAGAGTGGCAGGCAAATGGAAAGCAGCAATAACATTCAGGAGAAGTTGCCATTTAAGTTAGACTTTGGCGAATGAGCATTTTCAAAGGCCATAATGATCTGTGGGTATGGCCATTTCAGGCAAAATACTGAGGGCTTAACATTTAAAGTAAAAAGTAATGCTGTCATTAAGAGCTGATTTTATAAAAAAATATGAGTTTTATGAGTTCTTTAAAAACATTATGTATTTCACTGACTAATTCACTTATATACCTCCTCCATTACCTGAACAACTATCATTACTTACTACAAACCAGTCTTGAAGCACATAAGCATATGCTAAGTTTAGTGATTCCACCAAGACAAATATGGTCCTATAGAGAGGCATCTCATCAGATCATAGAATATACAGATCCTTGTGTTGTTTTGTAAAGTGTTCTTTCTGTAAAGATTTATTTATTCATTTGAGAGAGAGATACAGAGACAGAGAGAGCAGGGGGAGTGGGCAGAGGAAGAGAGAATCTCAAAGCAGAGTCCTCGCTGAGTGTAGAGCACAACATGGGGTTCAATCTCACAACAATGAGATCATGACCTGAGCCAAATTCAAGAGTCAAATGCTTAACTGACTGAGCCATCCAGGTGCCCCACATCTTATAAAGTCTTCTAAGATTAATTAAAAATTACTCCCCTTAGAGGAAAATGGCAGCAAAGTAGGATGACCCTAGGCTTTCATGGTCCCCAAAACACAACTAGATAACTATCAAATCATCCTAAATATCCCAGAAATAGATCTGAAGACTGACAGAACAAACTCCAAAACTAAAGGTAGAGAAGAGGCCTCACTGAAGAAGGTAGGAAGTATGGAGACCTGGTTTAGGGGAGAAATGGATTGCAGGTGCTGGAGAGGGGAGGGAGCCATGGTCATGGAGAGGGGAGAGAGAGAGAGAGGTGCTCAAGGGGGGAACACACAATGAGAATGTTTCCCAAAAACCACTGGCTTGGAAAATAAGAGGGGATGAATTTTGTGAGTTCTTGCAACCAGAAAGGCTTAAAACCTAGACCTCTAAAGAATAGCTTGCTTGACTGGGATAGAGGCAGGAGTGCACTGCCCTGTTCCTTGAGAGAAGGCAGGCAAACAACCCGGGTGCAGACAGTATGGACACAGCTATCTGAACAGCGTATGGGACACGCAATGCGGAGATTATTTCCTCTTCTTGGAGTACATCCTGGGGAAACAGCATTCACACACCTCTCTGAGAACAAAGGAGCTGATTGGTGTAATTTCCCTCTCCCGCCCCTCAGTATAAATACAGAGCTACCTGCAAGAAGCAACACAGTGCTGACACTGCTGCGTAACCTGCATACACCAAGCCCTGTACCCCTGTGCTCTGGTGCAACTGCCCTTTTCAGTCAAGCTTGCCTCACTCCCAGCACAGTGGGGCCCTCCCATAGAAAACCAGCAGAAGCACCTGCCTACACCATGAATTCTGCTGAGAGAGCTCTGCAGGGCCTCAGTTCTGGTGGAGTTGGTGACAGGAATAATTTCACAAGCAGACCAGAGCACACCTACTTAAAACTCAGGCCATGGACCAAACATAGCCCAGAGCAGGAAAGGAGAGCCTCTGCATATGAATGGCCTGAAGGATAGAACAGCCAAAACCCAATAGCAGAGTGGAAGCAGCTTATACCTGAGATACTCCCTGAAGAGCCAGGCCCTGGGCACTACATAATCTCTTCTTCAGAAGGCCAATACTTTCAGGAAACATAACTGGCATTTGTAACACACAGAAAGCAGAGAATTAGAAAAAATGCAAAGATGGAGGAATTCATCTCAAATGAAAGAAAAAGGACACAACCAGAGATCTAAGCAAAACAAATATAAGTAACATGCCTGATGGAGAATTTAAAGCAACAATCATAATGATACTGGGCTTGAGAAAAGAATAGAAGACATCAGGGAGACCATTACCACAGGGAAAAAGGAGTTAAAAAATGATCAATCATCTATGAAGAGAGCATTAAACGATATTAGAAACATACTTGATTCAATGAACAGCAGTTTGGAAGAACAAATGCATTAGTGACCTGGAAGACAAAGTAATGGTAAGTAATGAAGCTGAACAAAAGAGAGAAAGAAGAATTATGTAACACAAGAATAGATTTAGGGAATTCAGTGACTCCATTAAAACTAATAACATGTGTATTATAGGAGTTCCAGAAGAAGAAAAAGCGAGAGAGAAAAGGGTGCAGAAAATTTATTTGAAGAAATGAAAGCTGAAACCTTTCCTAATCTGGGGAAGGAAACAGACATCCAGATCTAGGAGGCAAAGAGAACTCCATTCAAAATAAACAAAAGCAGACCAATACCAAGACATATTGTAATTGGGTCAACTAATTTTTGAAAAAGCAGGAAAGAATATCCAATGGAAAAAAGAAAGTCTCTTCAATAAATGGTGTTGGGAAAATTGGACAGACACATGAAGAATGAAACTGGACCATTTTCTTACACCATACACAAAACATAAACTCAAAATGGATGAATGACCTAAATGTGAGATGGGAATCCATCAAAATCCTAGAGGAGAACAGAAGCAGAAACCTCTTTGACCTCAGCCACAGCAACTTCTTGCTAGACATGTCTCCAAAGGCAAGGGAAACAAAAGCAAAGATGAACTATTGGGACATAATCAAGATAAAAAGCTTTTTTACAGCAAAGGAAAAAGTCAACAAAACCAAAAGACAACCTACAGAATGGGAGAAGATATTTGTAAATGTCTTATCAGATAAAGGGCTGGTATCCAAAATCTATAAAGAACTTATCAAACTCAACAACCAAAGAACAAATAATTGAATCAAGAAATGGGCAGAAGACATGGACAGACATTTATCCAAAGAAGACATACAAATCACCAACAGACACATGAAAAAATGCTCCATGTCACTGAGCATGAGGGAAATATAAATCAAAACCATAAGATACCACTTTATAAAACTCAGATTGGCTAAAACTAACAGGTCAGGAAACAACAGATGTTGGCAAGGATGTGGAGAAAGGGGAACCCTCTTATACTGTTGGTGGGAATGAAAACTGGTAGTCACTCTGGAAAAGAGTACAGAGGTTCCTCAAAAAGTTAAAAATATAGCTACCCTAGGAACCAGCAATTGCACTACTAGGTATTTACCCAAAGAATACAAACAGTGATCCAAAGGGGTACCTGCACCCCTATGTTTATAGGAGCAATGTCCACAATAGCCAAACTATGGAAAAAGCCCAGATGTCCATTGGCAGATGAATGGATAAAGATGTGGTGTATATATACAAAAGAATATTACTCAGCCATCAAAAAACTCCGAAATCTTACCATTTGCAATAATGTGGATGGAATGAGAGGGTATTATGCTAAGCAAAATAAGTCAATCACAGAAAGACAATTACCATATGATTTCACTCATATGTGGAACTTAAGAAACAAGACAGAGGATCATAGGAGAATGGGGTAAAAATGAAATAAGATGAAAACAGAGAGGGAGCCAAACGATAAGAGACTCTTAACTATAGGAAAAAACTGAGGGTTACTAAAGGGGAGGTGAGTGGAGGGATGGGGTAACTGGGTGATGGGCATTAAGGAGGGCACTTGAAATAATAAGCACTGGGTGTTATATGCAACTGATGAATCACTAAACTCTACCTCTGAAACTGATAATACACTATATGTTAATTCATTGAATTTAAATGTAAAAAAAGAAGACATATTGTAATTAAATGTGCAAAATTTAGTGATAAAGTCTGAAAAACAGAAAGAGAAAAGAAGTCCTTAACATACAAGAGAAAAGATAAGGCAGCTGCAGATTTCTCAACAGAAACTTGGCCATCCAGAAGGGAGTGGCATGATATATTCAAAGTGCTAAATGGGGAAAAGTAGCAGTCAAGAATACCCTATCCAGCAAGGCTATCATTCAGAATTTGAAGGAAAGATGAAGAGTTTCCCAGACAAACAAAAACTGAAGGAGTCATGACCCAAAGGCAGCAAAACCAGCCCTGACAAGAAATATTAACAGGTCCCTTTGGGGGGAAAAGAGAGACCAAAAGTGACAAAGATTAGAAAGGATCAGAGAAAATCTCCAGAAACAAGGAAAAAACAAGTAATAAAATGGCAATAAATACATATCTATCTATGATTACTCTGAAAGTAAATGGAGAAAATGCTCCAATCAAAATACATAGGGTGTCAGAATGGATAAAAACACAAGGCCTATCTATGTGCTGCCTACAAAAGGTGCATTTGAGACTTAAAGACACCTGAAGATTGAAAGCAAGGGGCTGGAGAAACATTTATCATTCAAATACAGGTCAAAAGAAAGCCACAGCAGCTATAATAATATCAGAAAAACTACATTAAGAGAAAGACTAACAAGAGATGGAAAGGGCACAATAGCATAATAAAGGAGAGAATCAAACAAGAAGATTTAAAAATTGTAAATAGGTATGCACCCAACATATGAACACTCAAATATATAATGTGGTTATTAACAAACATAAATGAACTAATTGGTAAAAACATAATAATAGTAGGGGACTTTAACACCACATTTACGTGAATGGGTAGATCACCTAAACAGAAAATCAACAAGGAAACAATGGCTTTGAATGACACATTGGACCAGATGGATTTAACAGATATATTCAGAACATTCCATCCTATAACAGCAGAATACACATTGTTTTGAAGTGCACATGGAACATTCTCCAAAATAGATCACATATTAGGTCACAAAACAGGCCTCAAAAATACAAAAAGACTGAAGTCATGCCATGCACCTTTTCTGACTACAATACTATGAAAGTAGAAGTCAACCACAAGAAAAAATCTAGAAAGACAACAAATGTATGGAGGTTAAACAACATGCTACTAAACAATGAATGGGACAACCAGGAAATGAAAGAAAAAATTAAAGAATATATGGTAAAAAATGGAAATGAAAACATAACAGTCCAAAACATTTTGGGATATAGCAAAAGTGGTCCTAAGAGCAAAGCATATAAGCCATACAGGCCTACCTCAAGAAACAAGAAAAATCTCAAAGAAACAACCTAACCTTCCAACTAAAGGAACAAGGAAAACAACAACTGAAGCTTAAAGCCATTCCAGAAGGAAGGAAGTAATAAAGATTACAGAAGAAATAAATGATATAGAAACTAAAAAAACTACAAGAGATGAACAAAACCAGGAACTGTTTCTTTGAAAAAAAAAAATTAACAAAATTTATATACCTCTATCCAGACATAACAAAAACAAAAGTGAAAGGACTCAAATAAATAAAATCACCAATGAAAGTGGAGAAATAACAGTCAACATCAAAGAGATGCAAACATTATAAGAGAACATTATGAAAAACTATATGCCAATAAATCGGACAACCTAGAAGAAATGGATGAATTCCTAGAAACATAACCTACCAAAACTGAAACAGGAAGAAACAGAAAACTTTAACACAAAAATAACCAGCAAAGAAATGAAATCATTTATGAAAAATCTCCCAACATACAAAAGTCTAGGACCAGAAGGCTTCATAGGCAAATTCTACCATTTAAGGAAGAGTAAATATATATACTTCCTAAAACTATTCCAAAAAACAGAAAAGGAAGGGAAACATTAAAATTCATTCTATGAGGCCTGCATTAGCATGATACCAAAACCAGATAAATACACCACTGAAAAAGAGAACTACAGGCCAATATCCCTGATGAACATGGATGCAAAAATACTCATTAAAATACTTCCAAACTGAGTCCAACAATACATTAAAAAAAATATATTCACGATGATCAAGTGGGACTTATTCCTGGGTTGCAAGGGTGGTTCAATATTTGCACATCACTTCATCAATCTTATTAATATGATGTATCACATTAATAAGAGAAAGGATAAAAACCATATGATCATTTCATTTTTGGCTTTTTTCAAGGTTTCATTTAAATTCCAGTTAGTTAATTTATACTGTAATATTGGTTTGACGAGTAGCGTTTAGTGATTCATCACTTACATATAACACCCAGTACGCTCATCACAAATGCCGTCCTTAATACCAATTACCCATTTAGCCCATTTGCTACCCCCCTCCCCTCTAGCAACCCACAGTTTGTTGTCTATACTTAATACTCTCTT
The DNA here is from genome assembly GCF_011800145.1 of Mirounga leonina. Lineage (NCBI taxonomy): Eukaryota > Metazoa > Chordata > Mammalia > Carnivora > Phocidae > Mirounga > Mirounga leonina. The sequence goes on from NW_023270513.1 coordinate 10,666,583, forward strand.
ATGGTTTGCTTCCCTCTCTCATTTTTTGTCTTCCTTCCCATATGTTCATCTGTTTTGTTTCTTAAATTCCAAATGAGTGAAATCATATGGTATTTGTATTTATCTGACTTATTTCACTTAGCGTAATATACTCTAGCTCCATCCACATTGTTGCAAATGGCCAGATATCATTCTTTTTGATGGCTGAGTAATACTACATTGTATACATATGCCATTTCTTTTTTTTTTTAGTATTTTATTTATTTATTTGACAGAGAGAGACACAGCAAGAAGGAACACAAGCAGGGGGAGTGGTAGAGGGAGAATGAGGCTTCCCGCTGAGCAGGGAGCCCAATGTGGGGTTCGATCCCAGGACCCTGGGATCATGACCTGAGCCGAGGGCAGACGCTTAACAACTGAGCCACCCAGGCACCCCCGCCATTTCTTCTTTATCCATTCATCAAAGGTCATTTGGTCTCTTTACATAATTAGGCTATTGCTGATAATGCTGCTATAAACATTGGGGTAAAAGTGCTCCTCTGAATCAGTAATTCTGTATCTTTTGGATAAATACCTAGTAGTGAAATGCTCAGTCTTAGGGTAGTTCTAGTTTTAACTTTTTGAGAAAGCTCCATACTGTTTTCCAGAGTGGCTATACCAATTTGCATCCCCACCAACAGTGCAAGAGGGTTCCCCTTTCTCCACATCCTCTCCAACATCTGTTGTTTTTGTGTTGTTAATTTTAGCCATTCTGACAGGTATTAGGTGGTATCATTGTGGTTTTGATTTGTACTTCCCTGATCATGAGTGATGTTGAACATTTTATCATGTGTCTGTTAGACATCTGAAGATCTTGTTTGGAAAAATGTCTATTCATGTGTTCTGCCCATTTCTTAACTGGATTGTTTGTTTTTTGGGGTGTTGAATTTTGTTAGTTCTTTATATATTATGGATACTAACCCTTTATCAGATATGTCATTTGCAAATATCTTCTCTCATTCCCAAGATTGCCTTTTAGTTTTGTTGACTTTTTCCTTTGCTGTGCAGAAGCTTCTTATCTTGATGAAGTCCCAATAGTTCATTTTTGCTTTTCTTTCCTTTGCCTCCTGAAATGTGTCTAGTAAGAAGTTGCTATGGCTTATGACAAAGAGGTTTCTCCCTTGTTCTCCTCTAGGATTTTGATGGATTCCTGTCTCACATTTAGGTCTTTAATCCATTTTGAATTCAGTTTTGTATCTGGTGTACAAAAGTGGTCCAGTTTCATTCTTTTGCATGTTGCTGTCCAGTTTTCCCAACACCATGAGTTGAAGAGACTGGCTTCCCCCCCACCCCCCATTGGATGTTCTTTCCTGCTTTGTCAAAGATTAGTTGACCATCTAGTTGTGGGTGCATTTCTGGGTTCTCTACTATGTTCCATTGATCTATGTGGCTGTTTTTGTGCCAGTCACATACTGTCTTGATTGCTACAGCTTTGTAATATAGCTTGAAGTCTGGAATTGTGATGCCTCCAGCTTTCCTTTTTTTTTTTTTTTTTTTTTTTTTTCAATATTGCTTTGGCTATTCAGGGTCTTTTGTGGTTCCATATTAGTTTTGGGACTGTTTTTTCTAGTTCAGTGAAAAGTTGCTTGTGGTATTTTGATAGGGATTGCATTAAATGTGTAGATTGTGTCGGGTAGTACAGACATTTTAACAGTACTAGCTTTTCCAACCCATGAGCATGGAATATTTTTCAATTTCTTTGTGTCCTCTTCAATTTCTTTCATAATTATTCCAGTTTTCAGAGTACAGATCTTTTACTTCTGTGGTTAGGTTTATTCATATCTTTTGGTTTTTGGTACAATTGTAAATGGGATGGATTCCTCGATTTCTTTCTATTGCCTCATTACTGGTGTATAGAAATGCAAAAGATTTCTGTACATTGATTTTGTATCCTTCAACTTTACTGAATTCATGTATCAGCTCAAGGAATTTTTAGTAGGGTGCTTTGGGTTTTCTACAGAGTATCATGACATTTGTGAATAAAGTTAATTCTTCCTCGTTGAGTTAGATGCTTTTTATTAATTTTTTTGTCTCTTTCTTGTGGCTAGGAATTCCAGGTATTTTAAATAACAGTGATGAGACTAGACATCCCTGTCTTCTTCCTTACAGTAAAGGAAAAGCTCTGTTTTTCCCAATTAATGATGATATTAGCTGTGTGTCTTTCACATATGGCCTTTATGATGTTGAGGTATGTTCCCTCTATACCTACTTTGTTGAAAGTTTTTTTAAGAATGGATGCTGTACTTTGTCATATGCATTTTTCTGCATCTATTGAGAGGATCATATGGTTCTTATTCTTTCTTTTATTAATGTGGTGTTATAATGTTGATTTACAAATCTTGAATTACCCTTGGAGCCCAGGAATAATTGTGGTGAATAATTCTTTTAATGTACTGTTGGATTCAATTTGCTAGCATCTTCTTGAGAATTCTTGCATCCATGTTCATCAGGGATATAGGCTTATAATTCTTTTTAGTGGGGTCTTTTTTTGTTTGTTTTTAGAGAGAGACAGCGGGGGGGGGGGCAGAGAGAGAGGGACAAGTGGACTCTGCACTTAGTGTGGGGCCTAAAGTGGGAATCAATCCCACAACCCTGAGATCATGACCTCAACTGAAACTAAGAGTTGGTGCTTAACCAACTTAGCCACCCAGGCACCCCCATAGTGGGGTCTTTGTCTGATTTTGGAATCAAGGTAAGCCTGGCCTCATAGAATGAGTCTGGAAGTTTTCCTTCCATTTCTATTTTTTGCAAGAGTTTGAGGAAAATGGGTATTAACTCTTTAAATGTTTGGTAGAATTCCCATGTGAAGCCATCTGGCCTTGGACTTTTTTTTGTTAGATTTGTGATTACTGATTAAATTTTTTGGTGGTTTTTGTTCTCTTCAAGCTTTCTATTTGTTCCTGTTTCAGCTTTGGTAGTTTATGTGTTTCTAGGAATTTATCCATTTCTTCTATATTGCCCAAATTTTGGCATATAATTTTTCATATTATTCTCATATTCTTAAAATATTTTTGTGGTGTTAATTGTGATCTCTCCTCTTTCATATTTATTTCAATAAATTTTATTTATTTGGGTCCTTTCTCTCTTCTTTTTGATAAATCTGGCTAGGTGTTTATAAATTTTATTAATTCTTTTAAAGAACCAGCTCCTAGTTGAACTGATCTGTTCTACTGGTTTTTCTTTGTTTCTGTATCATTTATTTGTGCTCTAATCTTTATTATTTCTCTTCTTCTGCTGGCTTTAGGCTTTATTTGCTGTACCTCTTCTAGCTCCTTTAGGTGTAAGGTTAGGTTGTGTATTTGAAACTTTTCTTGCTTCTTGAGGTAGGCCTGTTTTGTATATACTTTCCTCTTATGACTGTTTTTGCTGCATCCCAAAAGTTTTGGACAATTGTGTTTTCATCTTCATTTGTTTCCATGTATTTTTTAATTCTTCTTTAATTTCATGGTTTACCCATTCATTTCTTTAGTAGGATATTCTTTAACCTCCATGTATATGTGGTCTTTCCAAATTTTTTCTTGTGGTTGACTTCATGTTTCATAGCATTGTGGTCAGAAAATATGCATGGTATGATCTCAATCTTTTTGTATTTGTTGAGGCCTGATTTGTAACCCAGTATGTGATGTATTCTGGAGAATATTCCATGTGCATGCAAAAAGAATGTGTATTCTGCTGCTTTAGGATGAAATGTTCTGAATATATCTAAGTTCATCTCATCCAGCCTGTCATTCAAAGCCAATTTTTCCTTGTTGATTTTCTGCTTAGATCATTTGTCCATTGCTTGTTAAGTGGGGTGTTAAAGTCCCATAATATACTTGTATTATTATCACTGAGTTTTTTATGTTTGTTATTTGGGTGCTCCCACGTTGGTGGCATAAATATTTACATGTGTTCAGTCTTTTTGTTGGATAGACCCCTTTATTATGATATAGTGCCCTTCTTCATCTCCCATTATATAGTCTTTGGTTTAAAATCTAGTTTGTCTGGGGGCACCTGGGTGGCTCAGTTGGTTAAGCAACTGCCTTTGGCTCAGGTCATGATCCTGGAGTCCCTGGATCGAGTCCCACATCGGGCTCCCTGCTCAGCGGGGAGTCTGCTTCTCCCTCTGACGCTACCCCCTTCTCATGCTCTCTCTCTCTGTCTCATTCTTTCTCTCTCAAATAAAAAAATAAAATCTTCAAAAAAAATAAAAAAATAAAATAAAATAAAATCTAGTTTGTCTGATATAAGTATGGTTACTCCAGCTTTTTTTTTTTTTTTTGACAGCCATTAGCATGATAAATGGTTCTCCATCCCTTCACTTTCAGTCTGTATTTGTCTTTAGGTCTAAAGTGAGCCTATTGAAGGCAGCACATAGATGGGTCTTGTTTTTGATTCACTCTGATACCTTATGTCTTTTAATTGGAGCATTTAGTCCATTTACATTCAGACTGATTATTGATAGATATAAATTTAGTGCCATTGTGTGTCACCTGTATTACCTTGTTGTTTCTGGAGATTTTCTCTGTCCCTGTCTAGTCTTTGTTGCCTTTGGACTTACTTTCCCACTCAAAAAGTCCCTTTTAATATTTCTTGCAGGACTAAAATAGTGTTCATGAACTCCTTTAGTTTTTGTCTGGGAAACTTTATTTCTCCTTCTGTTCTGAATGAAGGCCTTATTGGATCAAGTATTCTTGGCTGCATATTTTTCCCATTCAGCACATTGAATATATCATGGCATTCTCTTCTGGCCTCCTATGTTTCTGTTGATAAGTCTGCTGCTAACCTGATTTGTCTTCCTTTGTTAAGTTAGGAATATCTTTTCCCTTGTTGATCTCAGGATGTTTTCCTTATCTCTATATTTTACAAATTTTACTGTAATATGTCTTCATTTTGGCCTGCTTTTGTTGATTTTGATGGGAGCTCTCTGTGCCTCCGAGATTTGGATGTTTGTTTCCTTTCCCAGATTAGGGAAATGTTCAGCTATAATTTGCTCAAATAAACCTTCTGCCCCCTTCTCCCTGTCTTCTTCTTCTGTGACTCCTGATATGAATGTTATTATGCTTTATGGGGTCACTGAGTTCCCTAAGTCTACATTCATGATCCAATATTTTCCTTTCACTGTTATTTTCAGCTTGATTACTTTCCATAATTTTATCTTCTATATCACTTATTCATTCCATCCATGTCATTACATCCAATCTGTTTCACATCTCATTTATAGCATTTTTTATTTCAGGCTGACTAGTTTTTAAGTCTTTTATCTCTGCAGTAAGGGACTCCCCAGTATCTTGTATGGTTTTCTCAAGCCCAGCTACTATCCTTATGATTGTTGTTTCAAATTCTGTTTCAGGCATATTATACCTATATTGATTAGATCCCTGACCATGACCTTGTTATTTCTTTAGGGATGTATTCCTCCAATGTGGCATTTTGCCTAGGTATCTTGTCTTCTGTCTGTTAGGAAAGCCCGTTATATTTCCTGTTCCTGAGGGTAATGGCTATATGAAGAAGATGTCATATACTGATCAGGGCCTGATACTTCAGGAAATGTTTCTGGTGTATGCTGTGTGTACTCTGTTGCTGTGTTTTGGCTGCTCTTTCCCTCATGTCAGTCTTCTGCAGAGTTTCTTCTTCCCTGCAGTAGGGAGTGCTTGGACCTTATCCAGGGCATGGTGAGTTTTAGCTAGGTGTGCTCTGGTCAGCTTGTTAAAAGAAGCTAGATCCAGCTTCCACTAGATCTGAAGTTTTGCCACACTCCATGGTCAGTAGACTTGGTGAGGGCGGGTGGTTTGTGTTGATTTCTGGGGAAGGTGCCTGTTGTTCTGGCTCTCAGGCAAGCTTGCCTTAGGAAAAAAGCACCTACAGAGCTCATGGGGCCAGGGTTTAGTGTACACAGCTTAAGCCTCTACTGTGGGCACTGTTTTGCTCACTGAAGTCTGTCTGTGCTTCCATAATGTGGCCTCTTTTTTCCCTCTAGTTGTTCAATTTGTTATCTCAGTCCTCAGACTGATTTCATGGGTGTTCAGAATGACTCGATACTTATCTAGCTGTGTTTGAGGGGCAAGGCAAATATAGGGTACCCCCACTATTCCATTCTCTTAACTCTTTATAAACCTGATCATTTCATTAGATACAGAAAAAGCATTTAACAAAGTAGTCTCCATTCATGATAAAAACCTCCAACAAAGTAGGTTTAGAGGAAACATACTTCAACATAATGAAGGCCATATACCAAAAAACCCACTGTTAATATTGTCTTTATAGGGGAAAAATTGCGAGTTTTTCCTTCATGGTCAGGAACAAGACAGGGATGGCCACTCTCACCACTCTTATTTAACATAGTACTGGAAGTCATAGCCTCAGCAATCAGACAACAAAAGGAAATAAACAGTATCCAAATCAGCAAGGAAGAAATAAAACTTCCACTATTTGCAGTTGATATGATACTCTATATAGAAAACCCCAAGATTGCACTAAAATAATACTAGGATTGATACACAAATTCAGTAAAGTTGCAGGATACAAAATGTATGTACAGAAATCTGTTACATTTCTATACACCAAAAATGAATAAGTAGAAAGACAAATTAAGGACTCAATTCCATTTACAACTGCTGCAAAACTAATAAGATACCTTGGAATAAATCTAACCAAAGAGGTTAAAGACCTGTATTCTAAAAACTGTAAAACACTGATGAAAGAAATTGAAGATAAGACAAAGAAATGGAAAGATGCTTCATGCTCAGGGATTGAAAGAACAAATATTTTTAAAATGTCTATACTACCCAACATAGCCTACACATTTCATGCAATCCCTATCAAAATACCACTAGCATTTTTCACAGAACTGGAACAAACAATCTTAAAATTTGTATGAAACCACAAAAGACCCCCAAATAGCCAAAGCTACCTTGAAAAAGAATAGCAAAGCTGGATGAATCACAATTCCAGATTTTAATTTTCATTATAAAGCTGTAGTAATCAAAACAGTATGGTATTGGCACAAAATCAGATACATAGGTCAATAGAACACAACTACATGATCAATTATCTTTGATAAAGGAGGAAAGAACATTCAATGGGAAAAAGAGTCTCTTCAACCAATGGTGTTGGGAAAATTGAGCAGCAACATACAAAATAATGAAACTGGACCATTTTCATATACCCAAAACCAAAAATAAATTCCAAATGGATTAAAGACCTAAATGAAAGACCTCAAACCACAAAAATCCTAGACGAGAACACAGGCACTAACTTCTTTGACATTGGCATGGAAACAAAAGCAAAGATAAACTGTGAGGACCACATCAAAATAAAATGTTTCTGTGCAGCAAAGGAAACAATCTACAAAACTAAAAGGCAACCTACAGAATGGGAAAAGATATTTGCAAATGACATATCTGATAAAGGGTTAATATCCAAAACATATGAAGAAGTTATAAAACTCAACACCCAAAAAACAAATAATCAAATTAAAACATGGGCAGAACACATGAATAGACATTTTTTTCAAAGAAGACACTCAGATGTCCAACACACAGGTGAAAAAATACTCAACATTACTCATCATCAGGGAAATGCTAATTAAAATTACAATGAGATACCACCTCACACCAGTCAAAATGGCTACAATCAACTACACAAGAAACAAGAAGTCTTGATGAGGGTGTGGAGAAAAGGAACCCTCCTGCAATGTTGGTGGGAATGCAAAGTGGCACAGCCACTGTGGAAAACAGTATGGAGGTTCTTCAAAAAGTTAAAAATAGAACTACCCTAGGATCCAGAATTTACCCTACTAGTTATTTACCTAAAGAATACAAAAATACTAATTCAAGTGGATACATGCACCCCAATGTTTATTACAGTATTATGTACAATAGCCAAATTATGGAAACAGCCCATGTGTCCATCAACTTATGTATGGATACAGTAGATGTTTTATCTATACACAATGGAATATTACTCAGCCATTGAAAAGAATGAAATTTTGCCATTTGCAAGGACATGGATTTAGCTAGAAAATATCATGTTGGGGCGCCTGGGTGGCTCAGATGGTTAAGCGTCTGCCTTCGGCTCAGGTCACGATCCCAGGGTCCTGGGATCGAGCCCCGCATCGGGCTCCGTGCTCTGCAGGAAGCCTGCTTCTCCCTCTCCCACTCCCCCTGCTCGTGCTTTCTCTCTGTCAAATATAAATAAAATCTTTAAAAAAAAAAAAATATATCATGTTAAGTGAAATAAGGCAGTCAGAGAAATACAAATACCATATGATTTCACTCATATGTGGAATTTAAGAAACAAAACAAAGTAGCAAAGGGAAAAAAAAGAGAGAGCAAGGGAAATCAGGAAAGAAACTTAACTATGGAGAATAAAATGATGGTTACCAGAGGGGAGGTGGGTAGGGGGATGTGTTAAATAGGTGCTAGAGATTAGGGAGTACACTTGTGATGAGCACCAGGTGTTGTATGGAAGTGTTGAATCAGCATATTGCATACCTGAAACAAACTAATATAAAACTGTATGTTAAGTAACTGGAATTTAAATAAAATCTTAAAAAAAAATTACTCCCCTTAAGCCTCCATAAGAACAGGCAATAAGTACAACAAATCATGATTTTGAATATACCCCTGAAATTCAAGTTCTTTAGGTTTTTTTTAAATATAGCATTCATCAGAGCATGTTCTACTAAAATAACCACACAAACAAGCACTGCTCCAAATTCCAATACTTACTTGAAGACACAATTATGAAAGGAAACATTTTAATAATATCAAAAGATAATGAGCAAGTAATTCTTTATAAGACTACTTGATCACTGTGTCTGGTATAAGATATCTACAAGTCAATTATAGAAACATTTGGTGAAATTTTTATTGGTCCCATGACTTTTAGATCCATTTGCAAAGTTCTGCCCCTTCTTTTATTATGATGGCAATATTACATTCCTATTAATAGTCTTAAATTAAAAACTGCAAACATTTAATCACTCAGAAATGATTACTCAATATATCAGAGAATATACAAGCCAATTTTAGTTAAAATATTACAATGTTACCATAATTTCATAAGAAAATGAAAACTTTCTCACAAGAGAGAATTTAAATCAATTTTTGACAGAACACTGATAAACATGGCTATGTTAATTCAATCATAGGCTCAGTAGGAAAGACTTGCTCATGAAATGACATTCTTCTAATCACTGAAATGGGTAACTGTCCTCTAGTATATTTTCTATCAGGTTGAGCATAGGCTTTTTTATTTTTTTTAAAGATTTTATTTATTTATTTGACAGAGAGAGACATAGCGAGAGCAGGAACACAAGCAGGGGGAGTGGGAGAGGGAGAAGCAGGCTTCCCGCCGAGCAGAGAGCCCAACGTGGGGTCCGATCCCAGGACCCTGGGATCATTACCTGAGCCGAAGGCAGATGCTTAACGACTGAGCCACCCAGGCGCCCCGAGCATGGACTTTTTTTAAAAAAAAAGAATACTAGGACTTGAATTAGGACTCAAAATACCACTTTAATTCTACTAAGTGGCAATTAAGCTAAAAATAAAGACAATTATTTTCATGAGTTCATAAGCCAATCAATTTATTTAAATATTCTCTGAGCATCTAATATATTGAAGATTCTGTGCTAAGTTGAACAGAAATCAAAATGGCTACAGTAATGCTTTAGTGAAGCTAGATTTTAAAGTAATCTTTTACCTCTATTCTGCAAACCTCCCCTCCTCCCTTCTTAGCCTTTTGTTTCAGTAACCTGTTACCACCCTAAAGACGTCATGACAAAAGAGCTGGTAGAAAGTACACAACGCCTATCAAAACCGGCTTGATTCTGTATTTCCCTATAACACCCCCTATCCCCTTCCTCCAGTGGACTAGCAGTTTTTGAAGGCCATAGCCTCCTGTAGCCTCTTTTGCCTGGGAAGGCAATAAAGCTACTGTTCCTCTTTTCCTCTTTACTCAAACTCTGTCTTCGAGTTATATTTTGTCTCTGAAGCACAGAGGTAGGTTGTCGACAACACCAAGGATACAAAAACTAGTAAGATTCTGTCACTGTCCACAAGAATATAAAATGAAGGAGAGCAGTTAAGACAGTGTACATATAACTATAATAGAATTGAAAATATAAATGTCCTAAGACTGATTAAAGTGAGTGCTCTTGAGGTTCCAAGAGAAAAAGATTATAACAGGTAACAATTACCTCATCTCCCATCTGTGGGACAAATGGGGAACGTCGTGGTATGGTATCCAAAATCCACTGAGGGGCAAACCATTCTTCATTGGGTTCACCTGCCATAGAAAGCAGTCCTCCTTTCTAAAATATAGTTCACAAATATATAAACCATAAATATATGAATCGTAGTATGAAAAATAACAGAGAATGTTAAAAAAAATCAGGTTATAATAAAACCTAAAATATAAAAATTTTAAACATTTTCATTCACCAATTATGTACAATCTTGTACCAATAAAATAATCAACTTAATTCTTTAATACGTTGCTCAATTTTGGCTGACAGATAATAATACAACATTATAAACTATGTAAGAACCACAAACTTTCAAGACCTCAGAATACCATGTGAATTTGAGTGAAAGTAACAGAGGATCTTTTTGCCAATAAAATGGTGACAATCAAGAAGATAATTCTGTCTACTAAAGCAACAGGATACAGAATATATACATAATAAATTTTTAAATTAATATTCAAATAACTATGTGGATTAAGTCTTTACCTGAAATTCTATGAGGAAGAGAAACCACCATTGGGATGAAATAAAAACGTATAAATAAATGGAAGAACACCTACATAATTTATTATACCCTTCCATTTTACAAGTCAAAAATGTACAGAAATTTATGACCAGAATCATGACAAGAATAACATTTTCATACTATAGTAGCTTATTATTTAAAACTCTACTAAATTTTCCTACAACCCAGCAATTGCACTACTAGGTATTTATCCCAAAGATACAGACGTAGTGAAAAGAAGGGGCATATGCACCCCAATGTTCATAGCAGCAATGTCCACAATAGCCAAACTGTGGAAGGAACCAAGATGCCCTTCAACAGATGAATGAATAAAGAAGATGTGGTTCATACATTCAATGGCCTATTTACTCAGTCATCAGAAAGGATGAATACCCACCATTTGCATCGACATGGATGGAAATGGACAGGATTATGCTAAGTGAAATAAGTGAAGCAGAGAAAGACAATTATCATATGGTTTCACTCATATGTGGAACATAAAGAATAGCACAGAGGACCATAGGGGAAGGAAGGGAAATATGAAGGGAGGGGAATCAGAGATGGAGACAAACCATCAGAGACTCTGGACTCCGGGAAACAAACTGAGGGTTTCAGAGGGGAGGGTGTTGGGGGATGGGGTAGCCAGGTGATGGGTACTAAGTAGGGCATGTGTTGTGATGAGCACTGGGTGTTATACACAACTAATGAATCATTGAACACTACATCAAAAACTAATGATGTACTGTATGGTGGCTAACAACATAATAAAAAAAAAATAAAACTCTACTATATTTTAAAAAGTGATTATCAATGTTTTAATTTAATAATAACTAAAATAATAATGAAGATATTCTAGCCTCTACTTTTGATAACAAAAAAATTTAAAACTTCTTTTTATTTTAAAGTCATTTTAGACAATTTTACTTAGTTTCTCAGATGGAATGTTATTTTTAGAGAAAAGTCAAGTGTTACTATTATTCAAGTGTCAAAGGCAAAAACAAAAACAACAAAAACAACTTGTAAATTTACAAACCTTCTTTCTAGTTTGTTTAGGTTTCTTTTGCCTTTCTTCTAATGACTTCAAATTCTCCTCTTCAGAGCTGCTGCATATTTTCCGTGTTGCCTGTCTGGTTTGTCTTTTTGGAGGTTGCAAATTTATTCCAGCATCTGCTGTCCAATCAGAATATTCACTTGATGAATCACTATAAATATATCAAAATTATGAATATGTAAGTTTAGAAAAGGAATAGTTTTGCCTCCTAATTGAAAGATGATCATTTTGTAATAAAACAGCATTATAAATGACATGGCTTGATATTGTTCTAACTGAACAGAAAAAATATCAATATAGATTTTTGATCATTATCTAAGTGATTTCAGTGAAATCCTTCTTGAATAAAGTATAATGGTTAGTTTCCCATAACAGAATTTAAAATTCAAAATTCCTGTTCAAGTCACAAAAGCCTTTTTAATTAAAGGTGTCCCTAATCCCTGTAAATGGTTAAATGTAGCTGTTTTAAAACTCAACTAAATAAACATAGCCTGCTAAGATGCAGAATCTTGGATTTACAAAGCATCTTATTTTACAAATGAGGAAACTAAAGCCCATAGTGACATGCCCAAAAAGATATTGGCAGAACCAGGATAAAGCAAGTTTCTGGATTTCCAACCTAGTACTCTTTCTACTATAAAATACTATTTTAACTCCGGTTTTACCAAATTCCTACAAGAAGATAATTTCACATTAAAATGGTCAAATAATTTTGATCAAATCAAAACCATTAAAACTACCTGGAAGAACTTTCACTTTGCCATTCAATAACAGGATCCTCTACAGAAGCATCACTTGTGCCAATTGTTTCATCTTCCTGCAATAAGGAGCCAGCAATTGAGATATATGGTTATTAACTAGCATATGATTAATTATCACACAGTACCTGTTTTATAACACTTTTTGTATTTTCTCCAACCAAAACAACTTTCCAGTTAAGTACATAATTAGGGGCTCCTGGGTGGCTCAGTAGGTTGAATGTCCGACTCAATTTTGAACTCAGGTCATGATCTCATGGCGGTGGGATTGAGCTACCTGTCAGGCTCTGCACTCAGTGGTGAGTCTACTTGAGATTCTCTCTCTCCTCTCCCTTTCCCTCTGCCCCTTCCCCCACTCACGCACTCTCTCTTTCTCTCTCTCTAAAACAAATAAATAAATATTTAAAAAAATGCACATAATCATTTTTCTACATATATCTGTAACTCACAACTAAGCTTACCAGGTATTTAAAACTCTTTTTAACATCTACTATCTTACTGATATGGGACATCTTTTATTATTTCAAAGGCTGAAGAGACTCCTTAAGGTTCCCAAATATAACCCTCTTAAATGCTAAAACCATTGCTTAAAAAACATCTATATGCCTCTGCCAAGTTAATATAATTACTCTCCATAAAAATTAATAATTTTTATTATGCAAAATTCCAAACATAGCAAAGTAGAGAGAATAAATTACCTTGTGTACACAATCTCCAGTTTATACAGTAACTCACTGCCAATCTTGTTCTATCTGTACCATCACCAACTGCCTCATACCCACGTGATTATTTCAATGTCATTTTATAAAAAAAGAATTTTAACTGTAAACATTTAGTAAGATTAATATTCTTTTTTAAAACAAAACCTCACTACCATTATGACATTAGAAATGTAATGTCATTCCTCAATACCTGACCATTCATTTTAGTTCAAGATTTCCATAGGTGAGGGAAAAAGGAAGGATATCATTGATAAGAATTAAAAAATTGAATGCTGGAAGAATAATGGGAGTGCCATATATTGTCAATGAATAATTAAACCCACATTAGCCACTTAACAACTAAAGTTGTTAAGAGAACAAAAGGAAAGGACTGAAGAAGAGAGGAAGAAAAGAACAGGTATACTCTTATTCTATTACCATGAAAAAAGTAGGCCTGAAAAAAGCCATCACTTCATAATCTCCATGACTGATGAAGTCAACAATAACTGAAAATGTGCCTTTCTGCTGATTACACAGTAAATGAGTTCTGGGACTGTAAACTAGTCATCACTGTTTATATTCCACTTTTTATTTATGGGCAGAATTCCTCTCACTCTTTTCTCATTGTCCCAAAGTCAAACTTTTACTGGCATATCTGATACACTCAAACAAAATAATTTCTTTGGTATAAATCATAGAACATATCTAAAGGAATTCAATATAATGCTCAAAGTTGCCTATTAAATGCCTTATTAATGAATACTCTTCTTAAAAGAAAATACATTAAAATTATATTAAAATGACTATTAAAAGTAAACCCAAGGTGATGACACTAACTGGTAAACTAAAAATTACACTAAGTAAATAATAGCAGATAGCTAACCTCAGAGGAGCTGTCTGAGTCTTCCTGTACACCTGAATTTTGACACGATGCTTGTGATTTATGCTCTATGGTGGACCGTGTTTGGTAAGTATGCTGACGCTTGCGCTGTGTCCTTCGTAAAGACCGCCCACAGCTAGGCTGATAATCATTCTGTAAAACAGAAAGAAAATAGGTTTAAAAAAATGAAAGGCTCGGGGGGAGGAAAAGATGGTGAAGGAGTGGGGGACACTATTCCAACCGGTCCCCGGAATTGAGCTGGATATCTACCAGACCACTCTGAACACCCATGAGATCAGCCTGAGATGTAAGAAGATAGATCTGGATCTTTACAAAAAGAATATCGCAGGCGATATTGGTTTTTAGGTACAAAGTGGGGAGTCATGATTCTGCGGGCAAATATTGGAAGATAAACGGAAGGGGGAGGGAGCTACCATAACCGTTGGCACCAGGAAGGTGAAATAACACAGGAGCACAAAGGCCTCCTGTGCTGGGGAATGGGCAGAAATTCACAGACCAGTAGTGATGAGGAAAGGAATTTAGGGAAGCCCCCCAGATTGAAACCTGGAGTGGCGGGGCCGCATGTTGGAACTTGGGGCAGCTGGCAGTTTTAAAAGCAGAAAGGGCAGAGACGTGCCCCAACCTAGAGGCAAGGACTGGGAGCCTTACTGAGGGGTGCAGAACACAGGATGCTGCAGATGATAGCAGCACAGACAGAAACGGAGATAGTGTGGCCTGGAGAGCTCACTGACGAACAGACTACGATCTCTCTGGTCTGAGGCAGAGGGTTGGAAACGATCTCTTCTGCTCTGACTCTCGGAAGAGATGCAGAAAGCCACCAGGGAAAGCCGCCAGAGAACAAAAGCCCCGAAAACCTGGTTTTCACCGAGCCCATCTCCTCCCCCCACAGGGGGCAGGGCAACTCTGCCCAAACAGGGTTGCCTGAGTAACAGCATGGCAGGCCCCTCCCCCAGAAGACAGGCTGGAAGAACAAGAGGCTGACAACCCTAAGGCCCCTATAAAACAGGTGCATTTTGCTTGGGTTGTGGTCAATAATTTGTACTCTGTACATTCCCTCAACCACCCCCCAAAAGAATGACTAGGAGGAGGAACCACAAAAATAGGAAAGACTCAGAGACCATGACTTCTGCCACAGATTTACAAATGGATACAGATATAACCAAGATGTTGGAAATGGAATTCAGGGTAGCAATTGTGAAGACCAATAGCTAGAATGATTAATCGATTAATGGCAACATAGAGTCTCTAAAGGCAGAAATGAAAGCTGAACTGGCAGAATTTAAGAATGCTATCAATGAGATCCAATCTAATCTAGATAATCTAACAGCTAGGGTAAGCGAGGTAGAAGAACGAATTAGCGACCTAAAAGACCAATTGATAGAAAAGAAGGAAAAAGAGGAGGCCAGGGAAAAACAAATCAAAATCCATTAAAACAGAATCAGAGAAATAAGCTACACCATGAAACATTCTAATGTCAGAATTATTGGGATCCCTGAGAGGGTAGAGAGAGAGAACTAGAAGATACATTTGAACAAATCGTAGTTGAGAACATCCCTAATCTGGGGAATGAAACAAACATTCGTGTCCTAGAGGCAGAGAGGACCCCTCCCAAGATCAAGGAAAATAGGCAACAGCCTGGCATGTAATAGTAAAACTTGCAAATCTTAGAACCAAGGAAACCATCTTAAGGGCAGTTAGGGGGAAGGGATTCCTTCCGTACACAGGGAGAAACATCAGAATAACATCAGACCTATCCACAGAGACCTGGCAAGCCAGAAAGTCCTGGCAAGACATATTCAGGGTACTAAACAAGAAGAACATGCAGCTAAGAATACTTTATCTGGCAAGGCTGTCATTTACAATGGATGGAGTGATGCAGAGTTTCCAAGACTGGCAGAAACTGAAAGAACAAGTGACCACTAAGCCGGTCCTGCAATAAATGTTAAGGGGCTTTCTATAAAAGGAGAAAGACCACAAGAATGATATACAACAGAAATTTACAGGGACAATCTATAAAAACAAAGTCTTCACAGGCAACATGATGACAATAAATTCATATCTTTCAATAATCACTCTCAACGTGAATGGCCTAAAAGCTCCCATAAAATGGCACAGGGTTGCAGATTGGATAAAAAGACAGGACCCATCCATATGCTGTCTACAAGAGACTCATTTTGAACCTAAAGATACATCCAGACTGAAAGTGAAGGGATGGAGATCCATCTTCCATGCCAGCGGACCTCAAAAGAAAGCTGGGGTAGCAATTCTTATATCAGACAAATTAGATTTTAAACTAAAGACTGTAGTTAGAGACACAGAAGTACACTATATCATTCCTAAAGGATCTATCCAACAAGAAGATCTAACAATTGTAAATATCTACACTCCCAACATGGGAGTAGCCATCTACATAAGCCAATGTTAACGAAAATAGTCATATCCATAACAATACGTTAATTGTAGGAGACCACAATACTCCACTCTCAGCAATAGACAGATCATCTAAGCAGAAAATCAACAAAGAAACAAGAGCTTTGAAGGACACACTGGACCAGATGGACCTCATGGATATATACAGAACACTTTACCCTAAAGCAACAGAATATTCATTCTTCTCAAGTGCACACAGAACATTCTCCAGCATAGACCACATACTGGGTCACATATCTGGTCTCCACTGATTACAAAAGATTGAGATTATTGCCTGCACATTGTCAGACCATAATGCTTTAAAACTGGAACTCAATCACAAGAAAAAAATTGGAAGAAATTCAAACACTTGGAAGCTAAAGACCACTCTGCTCAATAATGTTTGGGTCAACCAAGAAATCAGAGAAGAACTTAAACAATTCATGGAAACCAATGAGAACGAAAACATATTGGTCCAAAACCTATGCGATACTGCAAAGGCGGTCTTAAGGGGGAGCTACATAGCCATCCAAGCCTCACTCAAAAAAACCCAGAAAAATCCTGAATTCACCAACTAACTCTATACCTTAAAGAACTAGAGGAAAAGCAAAAAAAAATGATGCCATAAGCCACACATTAGAAGATAAATAATTAAGATTAGAGCAGAGATCAATGAATTAGAAACCAGAAACATAGTAAATCGGACAAACAAAACTAGAAGCTGTTTTTTTGAAAGAATTAATAAGATCAATAAACCACTGGCCAGACTTATCCAAAAGAAAAGAGAAAGGACCCAAATTAATAAAATTATGAATGAAAGGGAGGAAATCACGACTAACACAAAGGGAATAGAAACAATTATTAGAAATTATTATCAGCAACTATATGCCAATAAATTAAGCAACCTGGAAGAAATGGATACCTTCCAGGAAACCTATAAACTGCCAAGACTGAAATAGGAAGAAATTGAGAACCTGAATAGGCCAATAACCAGGACTGAGATTGATGCAGAAAAGCATTTGACAAAATGTAGCATCCTGTCCTAATTAAAACTCTTCAGAGTATAGGGATAGAGGGAACATTCCTCAAGTTCATAAAATCCATCTATGAAAAACCCACAGCAAATATCATCCTCAAAGGGGAAAAGCTGAGAGCCTTTCCCTTAAGATCAGGAACACATCAAAGATGCCCACTCTCACCACTATTGTTCAACATAGTACTAGAAGTCCTGGCAACACCATTCAGAAAACAAAAAGAAAAAAAGGTATTCAGATTGGCAAAGAAGAAGTCAAACTCTCTCTTTTCGCAGATGACATGATACTTTATGTGGAAAACCCAAAAGACTCCACACCCAAATTACTAGAACTCATACAGGAATTCAGTAATGTGGCAGGGTACAAAATCAATGCACAGAAATCAGTTGCTTTCTTATACACTAATAATGCAACTGTAGAATGAGAAATTAGAGAAACGATTCCATTTACAATAGCACCAAAAACATAAGATACCTCGGAATAAACCTAACCAAAGAGTTAAAGGATCTGTACTCTAGGAACTACAGAACACTCACAAAAGAAATTGAAGAAGACACAAAAAGATTTTAACATTCCATGCTCATGGATTGGAAGAATAAACATTGTTACAATATCTATCCTGCCCAGAGCAATCTATACCTTCAATGCCATCCTGATCAAAATTCCAATAACTTTTTTCAAAGTGCTGGAACAAACAATACTCAAATTTGTATGGAATCAGAAAAAACCCCGAATCACCAAGGAAATGTGGAAAAAGAAAAACAAACTTGGGGGCATCACATTGCCGGATTTCAAGCTATATTACAAAGCAGTGATCAGCAAGACAGCATGGTACTGGCACAAAAACAGACATATACACCAATGAAACAGAATAGAGAGCCCAGATATGGATCCTCAACTCTATGGTCAAATAATCCTCGACAAAGCAGGAAAAAATATGCAATGGAAAAAAGACAGTCTCTTCAATAAATGGTGCTGGGAAAATTGGACAGCTATATACAGAAGAATGGAACTCGACCACTCTCTAACACCATACACAAAGATAAACTCAAAATGGATGAAAGACCTCAATGTAAGACAGGAATCCATCAAAATCCTAGAGGAGAACCTACGCAGTAACCTCTTCAACATTGGCCACAGCAACTTCTTTCAAGATATATCTCCAAAGGCTAATGAAACAAAAGCAAAAATGAACTTTTGGGACTTCATCAAGAGAAAAAGCTTCTGCACAGCAAAGGGAACAGTCAACAAAACAAAGAGGCAACCCACAGAATGGGAGAAGATATTTGCAAATGATACTACATATAAAGGGATGGTATCCAAGATCTATAAAGAACTGCTCAAAGTCAACACCCAAAAAACAAATAATCAAGTCAAGAAATGGGCAGAAGACATGAACAGACACTTCTCCAAGGAAGACATACAAATGGCTAACAGGCACATGAAAAAATGTTCATCATCACTAGGCATCAGGGAAATTCAAATCAAAACCACATTGAGATACCACCTTACACCAGTCAGAATTGAAAAAATTGACAAGGCAAGAAATAAATTTTGGAGAGGTTGTGGAGAAAGGGGAACCCTCTTACACTGTTGGTGGGAGTGCAAGTTGGTATAGCCACTTTGGAAAACAGTGTGGATGTTCCTCGAAAAATTAAAAATAGAGCTACCCTATGACCTAGCAATTGCACTCCTTGGTATTTACCCCAAAGACACAGATGTAGTGAAAAGAAGGGCCATATGCACCCCAATGTTCCTAGCAGCAGTGTCCGCAATAGCCAAACTGTGGAAAGAGGTGAGATGCCCTTCAACAGATGAATGGATAAAGAAGATGTGGTCCATATATACAATGGACTATTACTCAGCCATCAGAAAGGATGAATACCCAACTTTTACATTAACATGGCTGGGACTGGAGGAGATTATGCTAAGTGAAATAAGTCAAGCAGTGAAAGTCAAGTATCATATGGTTTCAATTATATGTGGAACATAAGGAATAAGGAGGACATTAGGAGAAGGAAGGGAAAAATGAAGGGGGGAAATCAGAGGGGCAGACGAACCATGAGAGACTATGGATTCTGAGAAACAAACTGAGGCTTTTAGCAGGGAGTGGGGTGGAGGGATGGGTTAGCCCAGTGATGGGTATTAAGGAGGGCACATATTACATGGAGCACTGGGTATTATATGAAAACAATGAATCGTGGATCACTACATCAAAAACTAATGATGTATTGTATGGTGACTAACATAACATAATTTAAAAAAATGAAAGGCTCTGTGAACAAAAACAAACATATATAAAGCAAATCAACTGGGTGGGGGAGGGGGAATGATGGATGTAATAATTAGGAATAAATCCCCAAAAAGAAAATACAAGATACATCTATATATATTTAAGGCATCTTGCATTAATATTCATTACTTTCCTATTTTGAAAATTTTGTGATCAAATTAAAGTGTATGCTGAAAGTTTGGGTTGCAAGAATGGGCCCACTCAGATTTTACATTTACTATATTACTCACAATTTATTTCAAGATGAAGCAAGATATCTGTATCATACCTATATATATGTAATTCTTAATATAATATACACTTCTTTAATTCTTTAAAAAACTACATTTAATAAACCAAGAAAAATACTTAATTTTTATCAACTAAAATTAAAGTGAAAATTATTTTATTCTAACCTTTACAAATATAAAATATTAATGATACAGCCTTATGTAAAAGTTACAACCATAGCATGTTATCAGGAGTAAACAAGTTTAAAATTCTTACAAATAAATCATTATCAAAGACCAGTTTCTTACCCTACATGTAAATATTTCTTATTTTTGATATAAATAAAAATTTCTATTGACCCAATGACCCTGTTTATTAGTGTCAGACAAGTCTGATATTTGAAAAATCAGCTTAGGGAAAAAAATAATATAAATCATGGATCTGAGTCATTCAAAATCTCTAAGAAAATAACCTTATCAGAGAACATCAAATAAGCTAACAAACCTCAACAGAAATTAAGAAAGCAGGTAACAAAATGATCTAAGGATATTTGAATATATTCATATACTTACTTAAAATTGTGTTTATCAATACTGAAAAAAAAAACATTTAAAATTCAGTGCCCATTGCCTATATTTCTTTAATAAAATTAAAATCATCCTACACTCTCCAAGTTACCATACTTTTCAGGAGTTATGGTTAGATCTGGGAATAAGGACATACATCGTTCTGCCACTAGTTTGTTCAATCTCAGAATACTAGTAAGGGGTTTACTTATGTACCTAATGAAGTATAGGAATCTGACTCCCTGCTTAGCAGTTTCTACTGGGAATATGAATTTTCCCAATGTATAGATCAGATTTTGCTCCTATATGATTAGCTAGGCTATGAGTGGGCCTTTTCTGTAAAGGGCCAGAATGTAAATATTTTTGGCTTTGCAGGTCATGTGATCTCTGTTATAACTATTCAACTCTATAGCGGGAAAGCAGCCATAGACAACATATTAATTAATAAGTGTGGTTGTGTTCCAATATAACTTTTATTAACAAGAATAGGCTGTAGACCAGATTTAGACCATGGGTAATAGTTTGTCAACCTCTTACCTAGGATATCCAAACATTTATTTTACACTGTGATTAGTGATCAGGCAATAATTTTAAGGTTTTACTCTAAACATATGAAAATGGTATTTTAATACAAATATTTTATACCTACAATGACCACGTCCTAAATTTTGGGGGACAGTCCTGATTTTGTGTAATTTTATCTTTATTAATAATTGCCATATATTTCAATTTCAGGTTTAAAAAACAGGTTACCTACATGTAGTCAACTAGCAAAATAACCCCTTAATTCATAACTGCTACCTTTGAAAAACCCAGTATCTGCAAATACTTGCAAGTAGTGTAACCCAAAGGACTATAAAACTAAACTTACCCTTTGGGTAGGATAAGATGGCTTTTTCTTCTTTTCGACTGTATAAAGACTGATTTCTATGTCACCTTTTGCAGTTCGACATTCTTCCTGAACCCTGATAACAAAGGTCAAAGTGACAGAAAATCATCAAAAATCAAACCAACAGTCTAAGGAGGGTACGTGTTGTGATGAGCACTGGGTATTATATGAAACTAATGAATCATTGAACACTACATCAAAAACTAATAATGTACTTATACAGTGGCTAACTGAACATAATAAAATAAATAACTATTAAAAAAATCAAACCAACAATCTAAAAGGCAGGCAACAAAAATATCTTCAAATGTAAAATCTGCCACTTTAACTATTTTTAGGTGTACATTAATGACATTTACAATGTTGTATAACAACCATCACCACTATTTGCAAAACTTTTTCATCACTCCAAACAAACTTTGTAACCATTAAGCAGTAACTCTCTATTTCTCCTTCTACCAGTCCTTGTTAACCTCTAATCAACTTTATGTCTCTATGAATTTGCTTTCTCTATATATTTCATATAAGTGGAATCATATGCTATTTGTCCTTTTGTGTTGGTATTTCACTTAGCATGTTTTTAATGTTTATCCATGTGGTAGCAGGTATCAAAACTTCATTCTTTTTTTATGACTGAGCAATATTCCATTGTATGTATATATCACATTTTGTTTATCCATTCATTTGAGGACAGACACTGGAGTTATTTCTACTGTTCTGGTATTGTGAATAATATAGCAATGGACATTGGCATACAAGTATCTCTTTGACTTCCTTCTTTCAATTGTACTTTAACGTTTTGAGCAAAGAATTACTTCAAATTCCTCTACTGCCAAGAGTTCATAAATTAGCTATGTCTCCCTTTTTCTTATTACTGTTGTAGAAAGAAAAAGTGAAACTAAATTATGTTTGCTACTTGTTGGATGAGCTGGTAAGAAGGCTTGGTAGAGGAGTTAGCATGATTAAGAGATTTTGTATGTTCTCTGTCAAATGTCCTTTTTCTTTCCTAAATCTACTTCCAGCCTATGTGGATTATCTGGAGTTAATATTAAAGCAAATGTTAGGATTTATAAATAAGAACAGGTATTCTAAATTTGAAATTCATCCTAATAAAATCCTTTCATACAAGGAGGTATACTTAGAGGGCATTTCAAAATATACCCTAAGCACTGGGGTCTACAATGCATCTATATTGCATTCCCAAACTATTCCAATATCAAATTGAGGGCCTTTTCCTCAGAACCACTGTTGAATTTTGGGTCTATATACCACTAACATATTTAATAATAAATGGTCTCAAGTTCTTACTTAATAGTATTTGTATGCTTTATCTTCTAACCTAGACTATAAACTTATGGAAAACAAACTATGTTTTTCATTTTTCAGTATTTCCCAAACCATTTAGCACAAAGCCAAGCAAACTGAAGATAATCATTAAATAGTTGTTATAGAATGAACTAACTGGAATAATGTAGAAAAACTAATACAAAACTCAGCTTGATTAAAAAATACCTTAGTTATTAAAATTTACTAACAATAAAATTCTCAATTTTCTTATCAATGTTACCTTATTGACTCACCTACTAACTCCACTATTTAATTCATTGACCACCACTCTTCTGCTCCATGCCATGAGATCTCTTTCAGTGGCCATCTGGCTCCGGGGAGCATTGTTATGCATTTGTCGGACACCTTCAATGTGACCACTACGTCGAAGCCCAATATTTGGTGATGAAGATATGTCCATATTTGGACTTCTCAAAGCTAAAATAAAAAGAAAGGTACCACTTTCTCCCAGTAAAGGCACCAAAATTTTAGAGATCAGTACTCTGAAATAGGAGAGTCTAAGATGGTACTTCTAGACAATATTGCCATCCTTTTGTTCTACATTTTCTGTACCACCTTTATGGTTTTTAAAGTGTGTTGAATAAAGTAAAGCACTCAATAAATGTTTAAAGTTTCTATCACTCTTTTAAATATTTTCAAAGTATGTTCACATCTGTCATCTACTAAATGCTTAGGAAATACAAAAAGTATATTTAACATGATTTGGTAGATTCACAAATGTTTAATAGTACTACTTCAGAAAGCAGCTTTTAATCTAAATCTTATATTTAGCCCACTAAAAGGTCTATGAATAAAGTTTCAATAGGCTTTCAAAAGTAGTAATAAGAGAAAAAGTATAAGCAAAAAATATTAACTATCAAAATTCCATTTTCAAAGTTGATAAGCAATGAAAGAAAGGGGAATAAAGTAATGAAAGCTTTTTTAAGCCCCTAGATATTCCCTGTTAATTTATTTTTGTTGTATTTGTAAATAAAATAAAAATGGAAATTGAATGATTCATTCAACTGTTAAAATAAGCACCCAGGAAAGACAAAAACAAAACAAACAAACAAAAAAACATTGGAAACAGAAGTCAGTGGGGTCGCTCTGACTAATGGCATTTCAAATATATCCACAGAAACATAGTATGGAGGGTAGAGTTGAACGCTGATTTCATTAATGAATCTCTAAATCAGGGTTCTAAGAATGTTTAACAAAAAGGGCCTGGTTATGTAGGATTATCAGCCCACTTCTTATCTTGTTCCAGGTTAAGGAAAGCCTATCTGAGTTTAGGTGCTCCTTAGGTGAACAAAAAATATTTTAATTTTAATTTTATGGGATACTTAAGAATCAGGAAATGAGTATAATACCCTGTGAATCACCTCAAATTTAAATTGCTTTATTCAATTCCTGGACTATAATACCCAAATAAACCCCAATTACATAAATGTAAAAAGAAATACATTTGCCAAAATCCCATAAGAAGACTGCATTTTGAAGTACTACTAATAGTTCTTGAAAAAGGCAAAACTGATGGTGCTCACTTTGGCAGCACTTATATTGAAATGATACAGAGAAGATTAGCATGGCCCCTGAGTGAGGATGACACGCAAATTCATGAAGTATTACATCATTAAAAAAAAAAAAAAAAACTAAAACTGACAGAAGCTAAGATATATATAAAATTCAGATATATATGGCACCTGGGTGCCTCAGTCAGTTGGGTATCTGCCTTCGGCTTGGGTCATGATCCAAGTCCCAGGATCAAGTCCCACATGGGCTCCCTGCTTGGCAAGGGAGTATGCTTCTCCCTCTGGCCCTCCCTCCTCTCGTGTTTCTCTCTCTCTCAAATAAATAAAATCTTTTAAAAAATTCAGATGTATAGCCACATTTCATGTAAAGTGAAGAAAAGATATAATAAATTAGAATACAGCCAGTATTCATACTGTTGTGAAAACCAATTCATAAGTTGCATCTGTATTTTCTAAGAATAGGGCTTATCTTCCAGTGTATTTTGGTAAATTCAAGAGACAAAGGGGATAACGTTGCTTTTTTTTTCAACAAAGGAGGGTAAATTTTTTGTTAGTAATTTTTACATTCACATGGTTTTAATTTTGAAAACATTATAGGTTGGTTCTCCTTTTACAAAAAGGCTGTACTTACTGCAGCACCTCATTTATTATAACAAAAGGAAAGACTGCAAAAACATTCTTGAGTTAGGAGAAAACAGTATATTAAATATACCACCCGTATTTCTTAAGAAACGCTAAGAACTTTTAGCCACAAATGACAACGAGATTATGGCACTTTGGTGTATTTGATATCAGAATTGTAAATTAATAAAAATGTTCTTATTTAAAAACCTAAAATGTTCCTTACATGTAATTACTTAGTGCAATTAAAATAAAGTACCTCCATCATATAAATATATACATACTTACCACCATTAGCAGAATATGATCTATTAATTGGAAAATGTGGAACATCTCCTTCGTTAATTAGTCTAAGATCTTGTTCTCTCTGTAGCTCCCTGATTATTCCATCAAGAATGCTTTCATCTTGGTCATTGGTTTGTTGCCCAATTACTTGTTCTACCACCTCACCATCACCTTAATGAGACCAAAGATATAAAGCCACAAAATTACATACATTTTAATATACCTTAAATAGAGTAAAAACAACCTTCATCTATAAATTTCTAGATAAATAATAAAAAACAAGATTAAAATGGAAATAAAACATATATCAAAAAGTATTTATAAAGAACTTTTAAATTGTTTGATATGTCAGCTTGTGTATATGCATGACTTAACAAATGTCCCCAAATTAGCCATTATTAGGAGGGTCTTCTCATCTTAAAGAATAATCATTAAATTATGAATTTCCAAATGTACTTTCTCGATGAAATATTCCAAGCAAAAAGTCCAGAGTAGAGATCTGAGTAAAGTTTAAAGTTCAACCACAGATACAGAAAATGTTTTGCATATTTCTTTCATGAGAATTTCCTTTTTGAAATAAATCAAAATAATGGTCTTTCAAACACTGTCTCTTTCAAAAACACCTCAGTATATTGATAAGTACAGAAATTATTTCTACTAACACACTGAAATACAATGGTTACATCTTTCCTTCTTTTTAAAGATTTATTTATTTATTTATTTATTCCAAAGATGGGAGGGAGGGGCAGAGAGATAGGGAGAGAATCCTCAAGCAGACTCTATGCTGAGTATAGAGCCACACGGGGCTGGATCCCAGGTCCCTGAGATCATGACTTCAGCCAAAATCAAGAGTCAGATGCTCAACCAACTGAGCCACCCAGGTGCCCCTATATTCTTTTTCTTAAATACATCTTAGACATGTTTTTCATCTTGTCCTCTAGTCGGACTAAAAGGTATCCAAAAGAGTAGCCAAGTAGCCAGACATCACGTCTTACAGGAAATGAAGTATGATGAATTAGAGATTTTTTTTATTCAAATGTTTTGAGTTTTATCTATTTAATATTCATGCTTTTCCCCTTGTTTACATATATGACATTATAAAAGTCAATATTAGCAAACGTATAACACCATTTCATTGCTCTACAAATCTTTATGAGAGAATACATAAAAGGATATGCAACATTTCACTCTATAAAAAAACAATTCAAGTCTTAAATCCCTAGTAAGGAAATAAAATTCCATTTACAATTCAATATCTACACCATACCTGGAAGAAAACCTACAACAAACAAAGATATGAAGGCGTTCTGGTGTGGTGGATGGGGTATGAGAGGCAGAAAATGCAAGAGAAATACATAAACAAGATTTGCTATGGAGGGGAAGATAGCTGTGGAGTAGGAGGAGACCAGGCTTGCCTCCTCCCATGAATACAAGTAGATAAATACCAATTCATCCTAAATACTACAGAAATTGATCTGAAGACTAGCAGAACAAACTCTACAACTAAAGGTAGAGAAGAGGCCATATCAGAGAAGGCAGGAAGGCAGAGACATGGCTTGTGATAGAAACAGATCATGGTTTCCATAGTGGGGAGGGAGCCAAGGTCATAGAGAAGGGCAAGAGACAGACTAGCACAAAGGGGAGCTCACATGGGAAAGATGAATCCTCATAGCAACTGGCTTGGTAAGCCAGAGGGGCTGAATTTCATGAGTTCTTGAAAACAGTGGGGCTTAAAGCCTGGAGTTCTATAGGTCAACGGGTTTGGCTCTGGGAGAGCATGCAAAGTATTGGGGCTGCTCTTGGAAAGAATTCAGGGCAAACAGCCCATAAACTTGTGGCGTGGAAACTGATCTCAAGAGTGCCTGAGGCACACAGTGGGGAGCTTATCTGCCCATCTCAGAGTGTGTCCCAGAGAGGCAGGATTCATGGAAAGACCCGTCTGTGAACAAAGTAACTAGAAGCTGCCATTTCCCTCCCATCTGCAATAAGCACAGGGTCACCTATGGGAAACAGCATAGCACCAGAACTTACTACCTAAATTGCTTATGCCAAGTCCCACCCCATTGTGCTCAGATGGAACTGACCTTCCAAGTCACACTTAACCTCAGTCCTAACACCAGTTCTCTTCCCTCAGACTGGCCCAAATTCCTGCCAACACTGCATCTCCTGATCCAGGAGTTTTGCAGGACCTGGGTTCCAGTGGCAGTGGCAACATGTCTCATTTCACAAGCAGACTGGAGCACACCAGTTAAAACTCACCACAAAAGGCCAAGGACCAAACAATGCTGACAACAGGCAAAGACAGCATCTACAGAAGATGGGCCTAAAGAATAAAGTGGCCAGCACACAAGAGCAGAGTGCATGCACCACACATTAGAAAAATTCACTGAAGTGTCAGGTCCTGGGGAAAAGGGGACACTACACTCCAGGGTACTACAAGGACTTCTTCAGAAGGTCATTACCCCCAAGAAGAGGAGACATAGCTGACTTACCTAACACACAGAAACAGATACAGAGAGGCAAACAAAATGAGAAAACAGAGGAATTTCTCCCAAATGAAAAAAGAGGACAAAGCCACAGCCAGAGAGCTAAAACTAAAATAGATATAAGTAACATGCCTGATAGAGAATTTAAAGTAATGATCATAAAACTATGCACTGGACTTGATAAAAGAGTGGAAGACATCAGTGAGACACTTAAAAAAGAGATAAGGAATAATATAGCAGAGATAAAGGATTTAATAAACAAAATGAATAACATGGTTGACAGAATAAATAGCAGTCTGGAAGAAGCAGAGGAATAAATTAATGACCTAGATGACAGAGTAATGGAAAGTAGTCAAGCTAAACAAAAGAGAAAAAAGAATTATGTGAAAGAATTAGGGAACTCAGTGACTCCATCAAACATAATAACATTCATATTATGGGAGTCCCAGAAGAAAGAAAGAGAGAAAAGAGGGCAGAGAATATATTTTAAGATATAATAGCTTAAAACTTCCCTAATCTGGGGAAGGAAACAGATACCCAGATCCAGGAGGCACAGAGAACCCCCAACAAAATCAACAAAAGCAGATCCACACAAAGACATATTATAATTAAAATGGCAATATAGTGATAAATAAAGAAAAAATTAAGTCAGCAAGACAAAAGAACACAATTACACATAACGGAAATCCCATAAGGCTATCAGCAGCTTTTTCAGCAGAAATGTTACAACAAAAAGGGAGTGGCATGATATGCTCATAGTGCTGAATGGGAAAAATCTGCAGGCAAGAATACTCTATCCAGCAAGGTTATCTTTCAGAATAGGAAAGCTAAAGAGTTTCCCAGATAAACAAAAACTAATGGAGTTAATGACCAATAAACCAGCTCTATAAAAAATACTAAAAATAATTCTTTGAGTGGAAAGGAAAGACCAAAAGTGACAGTATCAAGTAGGAAACATAAAAGCAGTGAAAATGAGTATTTCTGGGGCGCCTGGGTGGCTCAGTTGGTTAAGCGACTGCCTTCGGCTCAGGTCATGATCCTGGAGTCCCGGGATCGAGTCCCACATCGGGCTCCCTGCTCGGCGGGGAGTCTGCTTCTCCCTCTGACCCTCCTCCCTCTCATGCTCTCTGTCTCTCATTCTCTGTCTCTCAAATAAATTTAAAAAAAAAAAAAAAAGAAAAAAAAAGGAAATGAGTATTTCTGTAAGAAATCAGTCAAGAGACATACAAAAAAAAAAAAAAGAATGTAAAATATGACACCATATACCTAAAATGTGGGGAGGAGGGGAGTAAAGAATGTGTTGAATCTTAAATGACCATCAACTTAATATAGACAGCTAGAAGATGGTGGTGTAGTAGGAGGACCCTAGGTTCGTCTCATCCCTCAAACACAACTAGATAACTATCAAATTATTCTGAATACCCAAGAAATAAACCCAAGGACTGACAGAACAAACTCCACAATTAGAGGGAGAGAAGAGGCACATCAAGAATGATAGGAAGTGTGGAGACATGGTTTGGAGGAGAAACAGCATGGGTGCTGTGGAGGGAAGGGAGCCCTGATCACAGAGAAAGGCAAGAGAGTGAGGAGTACACTGGGGAATGCACAAGAAGAACACTTCCCCAGTCATTGACTGGGAAAATGAGAAGGGCTGATTTTTGTGAGTTTTTGCAACCAGCGGGGTTTAAAGACAGGAGTTTCAAAGGTAAGGTCAATACGCTTGGCTGGGACAGAGCCCTGAGGGCACTGTGCTACTCCAGGAGAGAAGGCAGATGAACAACCCTGGGGCAAAGAGCAAGAAAACAGCAACTGAAAAACACCAGGATACACTGGGAGAGATTATTTGCTCTTTTCAGAGTGCTTCTTTGAGAGCAGCAAGCACGGAGACCCCTCTCCTGGGACAAAAGAGCTGGCTGGTGCCATTTTCCTCCCCTGCCCATCACATAAACATAGAGCCACCTTCAGTAAACAGCACAGCACCAACACTGGCTGCCTAACTTGCTTACATCAGGACCCACACCCCTGCACTCTGCCCTTACTGCCCCTTCTAGGTAAAGTTTGCCTCAGTTCCAGCACAGTGGGCCCCTTCCCCAGAAGACCAGCAGAAACCCCTGCACACACCATAACTCCTGACCAGAGAGTTCTGCAAGGCTTCTGTTCTAGTGGAAATACCATCAAGTCTCATTTAACAAGCAGAACAGAGCACACATAGTGAAAACACACCACACTCTGGCCAAGGTCCAAACACTGCCCACTGCAGGCAAGGAGAGCCTCTGAAGAGGAATGGTCTGAAGGAAAGAGCAGCTGAAACACAGCAGCAGAGTGTACTCAGCACACACCAGAGACACTCCTTGAAGCACCAGGCCCTGGACACTTTATGAATTCTTCTTCATAAAGCCATAATTCTTAGGAGCAGGAAACATAACAGGCTTTTCTAACACAGAGAAGTAGACAGAGACTTAGAAAAAATGCCAAGATGGAGGAATTCAAACACAAGATAAGGTCACGGCCAGAAATCTAAGTGAAACAGATGTAAGTAACATGCCTGATGGAGAATTTGAAGCAACAGTCATAAGGATACTCACTGGGCTTAAAAGCATGGAAGACTTCAGGGAGGCCCTTAACCCAGGGATAAAAGAGTTAAAAAACTGTCAGAAATGAAGAATGCAATAATTGAGATTCAAAACAGGCTGGATGCAATGAAGTTAATATAGACAGCTATATGCACAAGAGGTTATATGTAAAACTAATGATAACCACAAATCAAAAAACACTGATAGGCAAAGAATAAAGAGAATGGAATCCAAATATATCACTAAAGCATATCAGCAAAACTTAAAAGAGAGAAAGATAAGGATCAGAGAAAAAACTTCAGAAATAACCACAGTACAAGTAATAAAATAGCAATAAATACATATCTATCAATAATTACTTTGATGTAAATAAACTAAATGCTCCAGTCAAAAGACATAGGGTGACAGAATGAATTAAAAAAAAAAAAAACACAAACAAGACCCATCTATATACTACCTATAGGAGACTCATTTTAGACCTAAAGACACATGCAGAGTGAAAGTGAGGGAACTGAAAAACATTTATCATGCAAATGCATGTGAAAAGAAAGCTGGAGTATCAATACATATATCAGAAAATACACATTTTAAAATATACATTTTAAAACAAAGACTATAACAAGAGATGAAGAAGGACTCTATATAATAATAAAGGGGACAATCTACCAAAAAGATAATGATTGTAAATATTTACGCACCCAACATGGGAGTACTAAATACATAAAACAGTTAATAACAAACATAAAGGAACCAATCAATAATAATACAATAATAGGGGACTTTAATACACTACTTACATCTAAAAATTTTGTTTATTTATTTATTTATTTATTTGACAGAGAGACACAGCGAGAGAGGGAACACAAGCAGGGGGAGTGGGAGAGGGAGAAGCAGGCTTCCCGTGGAGCAGGAAGCCTGATGCGGGGCTCAATCCCAGAACCCTGGGATCATGACCTGAGCCGAAGGCAGATGCTTAACAACTGAGCCACCCAGGCGCCCCTACACTACTTACATCTAAACAGATAATTAAAAAGCAAACAATGGCACAGTATACTGGGTGGATTTAACAGATATATTTATATAGAACATTCCATCTTAAAACAGCAGAATACACATTCTTTTCAGATGCACATGGAACATTCTCCAGAATAGATCACATATTAGGCCAGAAAAAGAGTCTCCACAAATTCAGAGATTTAAGTCATACCCTGCATATTTTTTGATGACAAAGATATGAAAGTTGAAGTTCAACACAAGAAAAAATCTGGGAAGACCACAAATACATAGAGGTTAAATAACATGCTACTAAACAATGAATGGATTAGCCATGAAATGAATGAAGAAATCCAAAAGTACATGGAAATAAATGAAAATGAAAACACAATGGTTCAAAAGCTTTGGGATGCATCAAAAATGGTTCTAAGTGGAAGTTTATACCAATACAGGACTTACGCAAGAAGCAAGAAAAATCTCAAAGAAACAACCTACCCTTACACCTAAAAGAGTTACAAAAAACACCAAACTATACCTAAAAACAGCAGAAGTTAGGAACTAATAATGATTAGAGCAGAAATAAATGATATAGAAACTAAAGAAACAGTAGAACAAATCAATGAAACCAGGAGCTGGTTCTTTGAAAGATAAATTCATAAACCTCTAGCCAAACTCATCAAAAAACAAAGAAAAAAGACACAAATAAATAAAATTACAAAGGAAAGAGGAGAAAGAACAACCATACCACAGAAATACAATTAGAATAGTATGAGAAACTATAAGCCAAAAAATTGGACAACCTAGAAGAAATGGATAACTTCCTAGAAACATATAAACTACCAAAACAGAAGCTGGAAGAAATGGAAAATGTGAATAGACTGATTACCAGCAAGGAGGTTGAATCTGTAATCAAAAAACGCCCAATGAACAAAAGTCCAGGATGAGATGGCTTCACAGGCGAATTCTACCAAACATTTATTTTTATTTTTTTAAGATTTTATTTATTTATTTGACAGAGAGAGACACAGAGAGAGAGGGAACACAAGCAGGGGGAGTGGGAGAGGGAGAAGCAGGCTTCCCGCAGAGCAGGGAGCCTGATGTGGGGTTTGATCCCAGGACCCTGGGATCATGACCTGAGCTGAAGGCAGACGTTTAACAACTGAGTCACCCAGGCGCCCCTTTCTACCAAACATTTAAGGAAGAGTTAATACCTATTCTTCTCAAAGTATTCCATAAAATACAAGAGGAAGGAAAATTTCCAGAATCATTCTATGAGCCCAGCAATACCGTGATAACCAAAATCACATAGACACCACTAAAAAAGAGTACAGGTCAATCTCTTTGAAGAACATAGATGCAAAAATCCTCAACAAAATGCTAGCAAACAGAATCCAACAATCAAGTAGGATTTATTCCTTGGCTGCAAGGGTGGCTCAGTATTCACAAATCAATCAATTTGATATACCACATTAATAAATGAAAGGATGAGAACCATATGATCCTTTCAATAGATGTAGAGAATGCATTTGATATAGTATAACATCCATTCATGATAAAAACCCTCAACAAAGTAGGGATAGAGGGAACATACCTGAACATCATGAATGACAAAAAAATCCCCAGCTAATATAATCCTCAATGGGGAAAAACTGAGAGGTTTCCCCTTAGGGTAAGGAACTAGAAAAGAATGTCTACTCTCACCACTTTTATTCCAGAAGGTACTGGAATCCTAGCCATAGCTATTAGATCACACACAAAAAAATATAGGGTAGGCAAATTGGTAAGGAAAAAGTTAAATGTTCACTATCTGCAGATGACATGAGACTCTATATAGAAAACCCTAAAAACTACCAATAAACTACTAGAACTGACATATGAATTCAGGAGTCATGGGATATAAAATAAATGTGCAGAAATCTATTGCATTTCTCTACACTTATAATGAAGCAGCAGAAATAGAATTTAAGAAAACAATCACATTTGAAATTATATCAAAAATAATATTACCTAGGAATAAACCTATAACCAAAGAGGTGAAAGACCTATCTTCCGAAAACTATAAAACACTGATGACAGAAATTGAAGATGACACTAAGAAATGGAAAGACATCCATGCTTATGGATTGAAGAACAAATATTTAAAAATGTCTATACTGGGGCGCCTGGGTGGCTCAGTCTGTTAAGTAGCTGACTCTTGATTTTGGCTCAGGTCATGATCAGGGTCCTAGGACTGAGCCCCGAGTTGGGCTCCATGCTCAGTGGAGAGTCTGCTTGAGAATTATCTTTCTCCCTCTGCCCCTCTCCCCACTCTCTCTCTCTCATAAATAAATAAATCTTTAATTTTTTTTTTAAAAGATCTAAATGTGAGTACTGAAACCATAAAAATCCTAGAGGAGAGTATAAGCAATAATTTCTCTGATATCAGTCATAGCAACATTTTTGTAGATATGTCTCCTGTGGCAAGGGAAATAAAAGCCAAATAAACTATTGGTACTGCATCAAAATAAAAAGCTTCTGCACAGCAAAGGAAGCAATCAACAAAACTAAATGTTATGCTACTGAATGGGAGAAGATATTTGCCAAGGACATATCCAATAAAGTGTTAGTATCTAAAATATATAAAGAACTTACATAAATCAACACCCAAAAACCAAATAATCCAATTAAAAGATGGGCTGAAGAAATAAACATTTCTCCAAATAAGACATCCAAATGGCCAACAGACACATGAAAAGATGCTCAACATCACTCATCATCAGGGAAATGCAAATCCAAACTACAATGAGATACCACCTCACACTTGTCTAAAATAAAAAACACAAGAAGCATCAAGTGTTGGTGAGGATGTGGAGAAAAAGGATCCCTTTTGCACTGTTGGTGGGAATGCAAACTGTGCAGCTACTGTGGAAACAGTATGGAGGTTCCTCAGAAAGTTAAAAATAGTGGGGCACCTGAGTGACACAGTCAGTTAAGTGTCTGACTCTTGATTTCAGCTCAGGTCATGATCTCAGGATCGTGAGGTAAAAGTCTGGTGTCGGGCTCTGTTCTCAGCGGGGAGTCTGCCTGAAATTCCCTCTCTCTCTCCCTCTGCCCCTCCCTGCACTTGCTCTCTCTCAAATAAATAAATCTTAAAAAAAAAGTTAAAAATAGAGGTACCCTAAGATCCAATAACCACACTACTGGATATTCACCCAAAAAATACAAAACGTCAATTCAAAAGGATAAATGTACCCCTAAGTTTATAGCAGCATTATTTACAATAGCCAAAATACAGAAGCAGCCCAAGTGTCCATCAATAGATTAATGAATGAAGAAGATATAGTATATATACACACACACACACAAATACACAATGGAATATTATTCAGGCATAAAAAAAAGGATGAAATCTTGCCATTTGCGATGACAGGGATAGAGCTAGAGAGTGTAATGTTAATTGAAATAAGTCAGTTGGAGAAAGATAAATACTGTATTACTTCATTCATATGTGGAATTTAAGAAACAAAACAAATGAGCAAAGGAAAATAAAAGAGAGAGAGACAAGCCAGGAAATAGTCTCTTAACTATAGAGAACAAACTGATGGTTAGTAGGGGGAGGTAGGTGGGGCATGGGCCAAATAGGTGATAGGGATTAAAATGTGCACTTGTTGTGATGAGCACGGGGTGATACATGGAATTTTGAATCACTATATAGTATATAGTATGCCTGAAACAGATATAACACTGCATATTAACCATACTGGAATTAAAATTTGAAAAAGAAGAGTTGCTTTGACAGGGAATAGTATTTTTCAGTGTCTTATTCTAGTATCCTTACATCATGCATCATGCTCATCACTGCTTCCTTTATATCCCCCAGGATTGACTGTTATTTAAACACTAAATAATTCTTTGCATTTCACACAAGAGAATGGGTAAATGGCCATTTCCCAGTTTTTGGTTTTTGAAATTTCCTCATCTTCGGTCCATTAATTATGGACTGTCAAATCAAAAAACCAGTAATAGTAGCAGTGGAATTTCAGCAGTGAGAAAAGCTTGACACACTAAAGTTAGTACATTTAATGTTCAGGGTTCTAAGGAAGCAGGTCAAGGCATTCTCTGCTTGAGAATATGCTTGTTGTCCTAATCCATTTATCTGTGTTTAAGTGATATAAAAATGTAAAACTACTCTGGTAAGTACTATGCAACTGAAAATTAATAGAAGTGTTAGGTAAAATATGGTATAACCTACTACAGAGTTTAGCAAGGGACATATAAAGAGAACAGCAGCAAGTATAACATTTTGCAAAATGTTTTGAGATAACATACCATTAGCCACATATCCCAGCTGTGGTATAAGTTGTTCATCTTTACAATTTTCCCGTCCTGGTACTAGTCTTTGGAATTTTGTAGGATGAGGATTGCCATCAACATCCACCAAGAATGGGGGAGGCATGAGGTGAGGAGCTTGTTGGGTTTGTTCATCCAGTACATAGTTGTTGGCATCACGGATAAGAGGTCGATAATCCGTGTGGAAGAACATCTGATCTGGAATCTTTATGACAGGTTTTAAGTGTTTAACATGCATAGGGAATTAAATTTTATTCCTAGAGAGAATGCATTTTTCAAATCAGACACTTTTTACATACTCTTATAGCCCTCTACTGCTTTATGTTCCCTCTAGGTAGAAATGAATCACTTAAATAGTAATCTTATCTCTTCTCCACAAAATCCTATAATCTGTATTACTTTCTGGTCCTAGATCATATTTCTCCAATTAGCATATGAAGGAGAGCAATGCCACAGTAGATAAAGTTAGGTATTTTTACTTAAGTTGTAAACATACAAACATTTCTAGCTATTTTTATTGCTTATTTCTATTCAAATAAGGATAGATGAGAGTATAATATAAATGGCAAAGCAAGTAAATACCAAATACATAAAAAATACTCAAAGATGATAGGTATTGAGCTAAATTCAATGATTCTGAGTTCTCTTCCAATTCTAAGAATCCATAATCTATTTCAAATTCATAGCTAATAAAATATAAAGAACCATTTAAGCTAGCTTCCAAAGTATTTTAACAAGATGGATAAAAGGTAAAGTGGCCAAGCAAGAAAATTAACATTTGGTCACCAGCTGTTTATTTCTAATTTATGATAAGTTAGAGGATGCAATCTGGTAAAGTTGTTCTCCATTATACCTGAAGGGCAGTACAGAGAATATGTTCTAAGCAAAAGGATTTCCTAATGAATTTTTTATCTACATCACCCTATATCTTAATAGTGATTCAAACTGCCAAGTCTATGTTCTGGCAGTGATGAAAACTTTTGTCAAGAAAGGTGACTTTGTTATTTTATATCTATTGACACTCAATGACCCTTATTAACTGGAAGACTTCAAATAAGATTTATAAATGATACAATCCAAAATTATAGTCTATAAGAAAAATCAAACAGACTAACCTTTTCATAGTATTTACTGCATCCAAAACCAAAAAGCAGCAAATGCCCATGAGAGTCTGTGCAGGCAAAATGGTTTCCATCTGGTGAAAATTTACAATCAAACACTGCACCATGGCCTTGGCCTTCAATCTGAAATTTAGAGGAGTCACTTTAAGTCATCTTTAAGAGGTAATTTTCAAGTAAGTAGGCAATAGATTCTGCTTCCTAATATCTTGGATTCTGTGATGCATCTACATTCCAATGTACTCTCTGGCTTCTGTTGCCAGAACCCTACTGAAACAGTAAAGCTCTGAAAGAAATTAGGAAGAATCAAAATGCAATAGATGGATGGTATCAAACATTACTAGCAATGTTGTATCTCAAGAAGTACTAAATGAGTGACTGAGAATAAAAAAAAAGACCTAAACACGACCAAAATGACAAAAGTGCTATCTCAGCAAAATCAAGATAATATCTTCACACCTTAAATTATAATGCAAGCAAACCTTAAAATAACCTTCCTAAAATAAAACACATAAATCAATTTTACTAACAAAAGACAGAGGATATTAACACTATCGAACTTACAAAGCCTATAAAAGGAAGCTCAAAGGTTGACAATTTAGAAATGTTTCCTCAGAACTAACACTAAATATGGAGTATGTGAGTATTCCCATTACCATAGGAGGGTGTTCTACTGGAAAAAGAGGTAGCTCACCAGATTTTCCCATGGTTTGTATGAAATGTATCTTAAGAGTATCTATACCTCCAATTCCATGTTTGCCAAACAACTTCCTGATTACTAACTAAGCCACATGGAGTTTACCAGAAGCAGATACAATACAGTCCCTGTTATGATTCATACATTATGATTATTGTTTAAACATTAACCTTTTTGTGAGTTTGGTTACTGTTACCTCCAAAAGCTTATTAAATTTGAGTTTCTAGAATTTAGAGCTGGGGGCGCCTGGGTGGCTCAGTTGGTTAAGCGACTGCCTTCGGCTCAGGTCATGATCCTGGAGTCCCTGGATCGAGTCCCGCATCGGGCTCCCTGCTCGGCAGGGAGTCTGCTTTGCCCTCTGACCCTATCCCCTCTCATGTGTTCTCTCTCATTCTCTCTCTCTCAAAATAAATAAATAAAATTTAAAAAAAAAGAATTTAGAGCTGGGGACAAGAATTTGGAAAATGCTAATGCCATGATAACAGAGTCACTCTGAAAGGTGTAATTCTGGATTGGCCTTACTCTCAGGTCTTGAGACATTCTCTAAGTTATTGTATGGATTTAAACACAGATGACAAAGGTTCCTTAGCACTAAGTATACTTTAATTACCAAGTTGTCATATAAGAGATGTCTGTTTTAATATGAACTAAACACAGATTTTTCTTACCATGTTAAAATAATTCCGAATTTTGGTTCCCCGGTCAAGGTCCCAAATAAAAATGTTCCCATCATGACCCGCTGAAAGTATGATCCTTTGATCAAATGGATGTGCTTCCAAAACAAATACTTCATCATCATGTCCCTGTGATAAAATCAATATTAAAAATGAAAAGCAACACCAAGTATTTGGTTTATTTGGCCAAAAGATCTCAGGAGTGTGCTATTAATCCCACGCAGATGATGTACACCACAGCATTTACTACATGGACACTAAAAGAAATAGTTCAATTAGAGTTCCTTATATGTTTGGGTGCTGATTTCAAAAAGTATTCAATACAGAAGACCAAGGAAGGTGTTTAAAGTGTAGTCCCAAACAGTTACAGCTCATTAACCAGGCCCCTGAAATATAATTTGTATTTCTATGACTCTGCTATTTAAGACCCACCGAAAATGGGACAAACAGAATCTTTCATTAACACCCAATTCTGCCACAGAGATAACACACAAACCTTCATTGTTCTTTATCCAGCACTCTCTATCCCTAGTATTCAAATTAGATTTTGGAAGGCCCCACGGTACATTCAAATAAAAAAGCATAGTGGCTCTGCCCTTTATCTACTTTACAGTTGAAGGTTTCATTTAATATGCTATCTGAAAAATGGGTTTGTTGCTAAAAAAGTTTGAAAACCAATGCTCTCGGGTGCCTGGGTGGCTCAGTCATTAAGCGTCTGCCTTCAGCTCAGGTCATGATCCCAGGGTCCTGGGATCGAGTCCCACATCGGGCTCCCTGCTCGGCGGGAAGCCTGCTTCTCCCTCTCCCACTCCCCCTGCTTGTGTTCCTGCTCTCGCTATCTCTCTCTCTGTCAAATAAATAAATAAAATCTTAAAAAAAAAAAAAAAAGAAAAGGAAACCAATGCTCTCTATATATGTTTCCCTTACCGATATCAGTATATAGAGACCTTAGATCAGGAGTCTGCAACTATAGCCTTCAGGCCAAATCTAGCTCCCAGACATTTTTGTACATAGAGCCTGTGAGCTAAGAATGGTTTTTACATTAAAAGGCTTCAAAAAAACAAAGAATATGCAACAGAGACTATATGTGGCCTGCAAAGCCTAAAATACTATCTGGCCTCTTAAAGAAATAGTTTGCCAACACTTGATTCAGGTCATTGTTAAGGAGAATACATGATTAATGATAGGCTCCAAGTCTTAGAAAAGCATGCATGACATCCTGAAGTTGCGTTTCACTTAGGAACACATCAGCATCATCAGGAGTTTTTAGAAATCATCATATCTTATGACCCTAAAAAGTGCATTTTATCCTAAATCATTGTATAAAAAATGGAATAGAGCACCCTACCATGTTACCTTTATGTACAAAAATATAACTTATTAAAAAATAACTGCACACTGGCTCAAAATGTGTAGGTAAAATCCCATTGCAATAAATACTCTTACAACTGAAAGTTTACCAAGACTCTTCCCAGTGACCACTAAAAAAATTACTTGTTATATGCTAAATATAGCATATAACAAATACTTTCTCAGGTTCCTAATGAGTAAACAATAAAACTACTTTGTTAAACTCAAATGATAATGATACAACTATTTCAGTGTACACTGGAAAAGAGAGGCTTTTAAATAGGGGATTTTATTTGTTGGTCACATGTCATAGGATAGGGCATAGTCACTGGATCATAGGGAACAAAACCTAACCAAATTCAGTAATGTCTTAAGATGTATCATCTGCCTTATTTTTATTTATTAAGCACACCTCTATTTTCATCACTGCCACACAAATCCAAATTATCATCATGGCCCATCCTACCATAGACATTATACCAGAGTCACTCTTATCTTCATTCCAATTCTCTCTATTCTGTTGCCAGAATTATATGGTATTCTTCAAAAGCAAAATTCACATGTCATTCCTTAGCATTTAAATCTTTTAATGGTTTACTGTTGGTCTAGGATAGATCCTATAAGACCCTGAGTGGTCTGGCGTCTCCATTTCTCCAAACCTATCTGGTGACACTCTTTGTTCTCTGTGCTCTAGCCAAAAATTGGCTTTCTTTCAACTCCCTTCTACCTGAAGACCTTTGATGTGCTTTTCCCTCTTCCTGTAAGGACCTCCCAACTCTCTCACATATGTAATTTATCAAATATTTATCGATATCCTACCATATTGAGACAGAAAATAAACAAACAAGAAAATACCAGGTAGTGATAAACACTATGATGAAAAGAAAGCAAGGTGATAGAATAAGATAAAGACTGGAAGGCTACTCTAGATTGTTTGATCAGGAAAGGCCTTGTCAAGGAGGTGACATTTAGGCTGAGACGTGGGTAATTTCTATCTATCTTTCAAATCTTATCCCAAATTTAACTTCCTTAGGAATCTTCTCTGACCCTATTTTGACCACGGTCAAATAGGTTTAGACCAGGTTTGGTCACCCTATTAGAAACTTGCATTGTATTTTCCACTTCTTTCTTCTGACCATTTATTTATTTTTTGTGTTTTTTTTTTTTTTTTAATTTTTTTCTTAATAGGCTGTAAATCCCAGGATGATGGGGACTCTCTAATTTACTATTTATTCCTAACATCTAACTCAGTTGCTGGCACACAGTAGATGCTCAGTAAGTATTTGCTGAGTGGAAGAACTTTACACCACACTAAGACCCCAATAAACAAATTGTTAACACAGAAAAGATAAATATCAAAACTAAGTAGATTTGGCTGTTAACAAGGTCTAAAAATAAAAATAGTCTGTTCTAAAATTTTTTCAGTAAAATTCACTGAAAAAGATGACCCATTAATCAACCCATGGGAAGAGTACCACTAAACAGAATTCTAAATTAAGGTACTTGTTAGGACAGAATTTTACACAGATCTATAAAACCAGTGGCTATGACATGAACTTTGAAACTGTGATTTTTAGATATATAGACTTGTGCTGTCTAATACTGTATTTAATAGCTACATATGGCTATTAAGCATTTGAAATGCGGCTAGTCCAAATTGAGATGTTGTGTAAGTGTAAAATATACACTAGATTTCAAAGATTTAGTATTTTAAAAATATGAAATAGTTAAAATTAATAATTTTCATATTAGTTACATGTTGAAATACTATTATTTTGGATATACTGGGTTAAATGAAATATATTATTAAAATTAATTTCACCTGTTGTGCTTTACTTTTTCTGTTGTGGCTACTAGAAAAATTAATATTACATATGTGGCTCATATTATATTTCTCTTGGAGCATGCCACGTAGACAAACACCTCCTAATAAAGAATCAAGCAAATAGTATAGATTTTTCTATACATATTAACAGAAACTTACATTGGGGAATAGGGAAAGGCAGAAGGGGATAAAGAATTGGCTAAGCAGATAAAAAAAAAAAAAAAGAAACTAAAACTCCACTAACACAGTGTCAGGGTTTTATTTAGGAACAAGAATTGGGAGGTATATGGAATTCCTTCCAAAATTAAACAAATCTTTAGAAATCTCAGAGGTTATAAATAAGATTATCTTACAAAGGAGTTAAATAAGGATGGATACTATGGTATACTACAAAGTAAATTGAGTCATGAGAACTGGATTCTAGTCCTTATCACTTAATACTTTGTAAACCATATGGCAATCACTTGGCCCTGTTCTTAAAGTATTTAGGAACTGATAACTGAAGCAGATAGGAAATAAGGCTTTTAAGTGGCATTTAACCTGAAGTGTACATGCTAAACCAACAAACAATGCCACCTATGTGACTTCTGCTGTTAATCCTATCAGTTTTTCATGCCACAAATATTACACCTTTTACTACAACAAAAAAGAAGAAAAGCCACCTTTTTCGCCTACTTTTTCCTCTTACCTCTACTTCTTGCATAAATGAATCCCTGAAAGTAGAATATAAAGTATACCCTTGTCAAAATAAAGTTAGCTCTACCCCTAAAACAATGACAAAAATCCCAACTCATGCTAAAAACAAAATAACCTATATATCCTTGACTGCATTTAACAAAATAAGTAATTATCAGACCTCAAAAGGACCTTGAAATGTTTTCATACCTGCTTTTAGCAGCTATACCATGTGCCATCTTTATTTTGCAGATATGTCTACAAAGGTGACTGAAATATTTACTTCTCCAAGAGACAATAAGTCACAGAAAGTAAACTAAAATTTAAATTTCCTGTCTTCTGGAAAAACACCCTTTTTGATCATTTTAATTATTCCAAAAATACTTACAGATAAAGTATGAAGAAGTTGCCCCGTAAGAGAATTCCATACTTTCAAAAGAAAATTGTTCACTGCAGTAATAACTGTAGTGTCATAGCGATCCCAGGCCACCATAGTCACCTTAAGTTTAGTGACCTTGTCTTCTCCAGATGGCAAATTATTCCTAAATAAAATAATTTGCAGTATTCATAC
Source organism: Mirounga leonina (assembly GCF_011800145.1). Classification (NCBI taxonomy): domain Eukaryota; kingdom Metazoa; phylum Chordata; class Mammalia; order Carnivora; family Phocidae; genus Mirounga; species Mirounga leonina. The sequence continues at coordinate 10,709,201 of NW_023270513.1, forward strand.
ATTGTAAATTATTAACAAAGGTACATCTAAAATAGAAAATTATGAAAAAAAATGTCTCCAGTAGCTTATAAATTTTTAGATAAAAAAATCCTAAACTATACCTTTAAGTACTCACAAAATAAAATATTAAAAGTACCTAAGTAGGGCAAGACCCATAAGCTTATTTTAGGAAGACAAAAGGCACAAAATGACAAAATTTTGTAGTTAGTTACACAAGAACAAAAAAAAGGTGAAACTAGAAAAAAATCTACGAATCCCTTGAAAAATAAAATACAAGGTCATGTTGGCTACCAGAAAATATGAAGAAAACATATAATGGTCACTTTACTCCCTTAAATAATAAATTTTGAAACTAATAGGTCTTATAAAAGAACAGCAAGAAATTCATTAACTTTTAGTTGAATATGATATGAATAGCTGGCTAGGACTACAATGTCAGTTCTATATTGTTATTAGGAAGATAATTAATGTCAGGGCCTTACCCTATAGAAACTGTAATGTCCTAAAGATGTAATTATGTATCTTCCAATCAACAGGGAAGACGATGAAACAGAATGCTGATTAAGTGTACTTATAATGTTGAGTAGGAATGCTAACAATATGAAACATTATAAAGGTAACATCAGTAAGACAGAGAAATAGTTAAACGTATGATGACATTTAATAGGGACAACCCTCAAAGTAGAAAGTAGTATAGATAGATATTAAAAATGACCTATAGAAAACTAAGGCAGAAAATAACTCTGTGGGCATTAGCAGAGTAGAGATCTTTGGGTCACAAGAGACCAGAATTTTGAATGACTCAGCAATGTTTCTATCGTCCAGTCTGTCAATCAACAGCAAAAGGCAATTTACTTAGAGACTAAATAGAGACACAAACTTCAGGTCTACCAATGAACTCCAAACTACTTACTAATCTAAAAAGATATTTTTATTATGAAATATAATTCAGTAAATCAGAAGATACTATACTAACATCCAATCTTACCCAGTCATTTTAGTAGCCATATCTAGCACTATACTCTTCCATTCTTGTTGCTGATATTGCCAAATTCTTGCTGTTCCATCTCGACTTCCACTAACAAATCTTAAACTGCAAAGAAACAGTTAAAATATCCTTATTACTTTTTCCAAAATATAAATCACTTTTTTTCTAATTATGAAAGTAATATGTTCATCCCCATACGCTACTGGGGGTAATGAAAATTATACATTTTGGAACACAGTTTGGCAGTGCCTCAAAATGATAAACAGTCACCATATAACTCAACAATTCTACTCCCAGGTATAAATCCAAGAGAAATGAAACATTAAGTCCACAGAAAAACTTGTACATGAATATCCATGGTATTATTCCTCACAAGCCAAAAAGTGGTAACAATCCAAATGTCCATCAACTAATAAAGGGATAAACAAATTATGGTATCCATAAAAATATTATTCAGCAATAAAAAGAAATAATGATACATGCTGCAACATGACTAAATCTCGAAAACATTACGCTTAGTGAAAGAAGTCGGTCACAAAAAACCACATATTGTATAATTCAATTTATATAAAATTTCCAGAACAGGCAAATCTATAAAGATAAAAACTAGATTAAAGGTTGCCCAGAGTTAAGGGTGGGGGTGTAAACATATTGGGGAGTGATAGCTAAAGGGTATGGAAATTCTTTTTGGGGTGCTAAAAATGTTCTAAAACTGTGGTAAAGGTTGCACAACCCCATGAATACACTAAAAAACAGAGAAGTTATGTTATGTGCATTATATCTCAATAAAACTTACAAAAATACATTCATTCACCCATAATTTTATCACTGTTCATACTTTCATTTCTATTTCACCAGACTTTATTAAAGACATACATATACACTTACATATTTCCCCCTACAGGAAACAGAATTGTACTACATATAATGTTTTGTGTTTTCCCCTAAGGGTTATTTTATAGATATATCTCTAGGTTTATAAATAAAACTATTGTCACTTTTAGTAAGTATTCAACTATTTGGATGAATCAAAGCTTATTTAATCAACTCCCTAATGATAAATATTTATACTATTTCCATTCTTCACCATTATAAATAATGTTGTGATGAGTATCTCTATACATATCGTTGTACAACCTTATACATATCTTTGCTGAGTCAAATGGTCAGCACATTTTTAAAGTTTTTGATGAATAATTTCCCTGAAAAGTTTTTTAACACTTTACAGTCTCTTCAAAAGTTGTGGGAGAGTGAGTGCCCGTTTTCCCTAAACCCTTGGCAATACTGGGTGCTAACATTCTTCATTATCTTGTCACTCTGAAAGAAAAAAAAATGTTACTTTTATTCTAAACTGCATCTTTAACTATTAGTAAAATTGGACATCCTTTGTTTATTGTCCACATAACTAGTGAAGATAAAATAATGTTTCTCCTTTAGGGAAAAGGCAAGGAATTAAAAACTTCAGATTCCTCTAGCATGAAAGAATCATAGCTGTACAAACCTTCAAGTGTATAACTCAGTATAGTGCAATAAATCAACCTCAAAAAATTATCTGAAGGTTTTCTCACTCCTAATATAAACTTCACTCTATGTGGACCATCATTATTTACTCTTGCATTTAATAAAGATGAACAAATTCATCATAGCAATCACCCACTGTCTGAAAAATATTTAAAAATAAAACATGGTCAAAAAAATTAAATTAAATTAAATTAAAACATGGTCACCCACATAAAGTCCTTATAGAAATATATGGATACACATTTATGTTAAGTGGCTACATTTTTAAATCTATTTTATGTCAATTTTTAGACCAGGGCAAAAGATTATCATCCTTTTGGGATCAAACATTTGAGAGGGTACACAAATACCTACATATAATGTCTGAGTTTACAGACATAGGAAATATGTATCATATGAGTAGGAGAGACAATAAGTAATACAGATGTTCAGAGGAAGACAATATGGCTAAAATCTGGAGCAGTCAGAAAAGGCTTCAGGTAGAACATGGGAAGGCAGGACTTAGAAAATAAGAGAAAGGGACTGGAGGGAAAAGAAAAATAGAGTGAAGGAGAGCAAAAGGGAGAGGAAGGCTGTAGGAGGAAAACAGAAGGAGTGAGGGGGGAGTAGGGGTGATATTTTTGAGTAAGAATGGTGTGAGGTAAAGTATAAGCAAAGCAATGAATGAGAGAAAAAATATAGATATATGGATGTAACAGGAGCAATGATTAAGTCAATTAGGCTAAATATAATGATTTATATGGGGAATAGTAAATGAGAAAAGAATGTAGGTCTAAGTTAAGTTATAGAAAGTTCTGAATTCAAGGCTAAGACATTTGAATTCTATTCTATAGACAAAGAGGAAACACTAAAGTTTTCTGAACAGAGCAATGTGGATCTGGCAGAAATGGACAGGATATATTTAGAAAGGAGAAGAAAACTGAAGGTAATGGGTCAAAAAATAGAATCCTTGGCTAAAGTGAGTGATAATAGAAATGGAAAAACAAAATAAACAAAAAAGAAATCACTCAGAAAGAAAGAACTGATAAAGTATGGTTACTACTTGGAGTAGTAGAGATGGAGTTTAAAAGAGATGGGGTAAGGATGTCATCAGAAATAGACAAGGGCTTTCAGCTTAAGAAACTGAACAGAAATAAAGTACTACAGTAGAAGGAGCTACTTCTGAAGGAATAGAAGTAAAATATGTCAAACATCTGTTTACACAGATATGTACTACATAGTTACCTGTCTCCATTGTTACAGAACTGAACAGCAACAACTTTGTCCTAAGACATAAAACAACAGAATTTTGGTTAGAGTTAATTTATTTGTAAAACAAAGTACTCTTCCCTTCAAATTCACATGCAAAAGCATCATGGAGTAGACTTTTTAATGCTATAATTTTCTTGGAAAAAACTCCAATTTTCTTTAAAAAATTAATGAAGGCTGAAACAATGCATTAACTGAGGAAGAATACTTATTAGCAGTAATTTGAAACAAACCAGATATAAGCAAACCTGTTTCTAAATCATAATCTCAAGAGACAGTTTTGAATAGATACTAGTTTTATGTCCCCCATAATAGGACAGCACACTAACCTAAAATTCAACCCTAAAGTAACAGATTTAATAGCAGTTGAACTAAATTTCCCAATTAATTTTTTTTTAATTTCAGAAAATAAATCAATCATTTCCAGCCTCTCACACGGATTATTTATTTTACAAAGACAGATTCATCTGTCTTTAGGTACAATAGTTTAGATACTTCTCTTTGAATCTTCTTTTATAATGATTAAACTATACTTTTACAAATATAATGTGTATTATAGTGATGAGAAGATTAAAGTATAAGCCAGAATATGCATTTTTGTTCTCTTTATTCCTTGATAATAAAGCTAAAATGTACCCTCAAATGTTGTACATATTTTCACAAAATACTCAGTTACTGAACTGCATTTGAATTTTTAATAAAAAGCTCAAATACTAAATATCTTTATTTTTATTTTTCATTTTATTTATTTCAATTATTTTTCAATTTTAAAAAATCATTATTAAACTGTTTTCATATGTTCAGAGTTATATTCATACTGCTCCATGATTTCACTATAGTATTTATCGGACAGATTCTGGATTCTCACTGCCAGTTGCAATAACTGGTTTTAGATGTTCTGAAAGTACACCTTATTTTTGATAACTAACAGTAGCCACTGACTTCAACAGGGAATAATTAGGTTATTTGACTTTCTTCTTTTTGCCAGGGGTCCCTTAGCTGGACCCCTGGCAAAAAAAAATGCACAAAACTCTAATAATCAATTTTTCTTTATCTTTCCCCCATTCAATTCTTGCCCGTTGTTTCTACTACCTCCTCACTCAGCTCTCAATAAACTTGACTGCACTTGTATACATACCCTGCTTGGGTGGTAATTGTAAAGATGCCTCCTTTGCATACTCTAGTACAAATGGATTTCTCCCACTGGATAGTCTCAGACTGAGATCTTTATATATTTCCTAAGTTTTTCTCTTTCACAATTTAAATAATATTCCAGGATTTTAGTATCTAGGAATAAGTAACAGCAAGGTGAGAGCTCAGCTTGGTTCAGTAATGATTCATAAGTAACTGTTCAATTATGCTTATGGGACGGGACAAAATCAGGAGGCTGTTTCCAAAAGCTCAAGGAGAAGGTTTCTAACAGGTCTCTTTTAGTACAAATTTCAGGAACATGATTGATTTTGTAACTCACAAAGTATCTTTTTCTAATAGTCATGATTCAGGGAAACTGTGTGTATTTTATTGATGTGCACTAATACTATTCCAAATGAGAGGTCAACAGTACTAAAAACAGTAATCTTAAGACTTGCAAAGCTGAGTGTTTTCAATTGCTGACTATACAGCTTTGACAATAAGGTATATGAGATGTATAGTGAGCTGAAAAACAAGTACTCCCATACACCATAGTAAATAATTATCTAGAGAAAAAGGTAAGGAAAGGAAGAGGAGAAAGAGATGAAAGGTTCACAGGGATATGAAAAAAAAAATTACTGGCTCCAAGCTTCCTAAAAAAAGAAAGTAGAAATAGCTTTGAAGAAAAGGTCCAGTCACCAATGGCCAGCCACCAATGGCTGTCACCCAGGTATAAAGCTGTTCCCTATTGTTATTGATAACTGAGTAGGATTAGATTTTAGGAGTCCGTGATGGCATTCTGAAAATAATCAAACTAAAATCAACAAGCTAAATTAGCAAATTATTTTTTCTCAAGATATACTTAACATGTCTTTTATTATTTATTGAGGTAAAATGGGCATATAGCATTATATAAGTTTCAGTTGTACAATATTATAATTGGATATTGGTATATACTATAAAGTGATAACCACTGCAAGTCTAATTACCATCCATCACCATACAAATAAGCCCTCTCACCCATCCCCCAACACCCTTTCCCCTCTGGTAATCACGGATCTGTGTATCTATGAGTTTGTTTTTGTTTGGTTTGATTTGTTCATTTGTTTTGTTATTTTAGAATCCACACATAGTGAAATCATGTTATTTGCCTTTTTCCATCAGATTTTTCACTTAGCACAATACCCTCAAGGTCCATCTGTATTGTCACAAATGGCAAGATTTCCCTATGTGTGGCTGAGCAGTATTCCAGTGTGTGTACCACATCTTTATCCATTCATCCATGGATAGACACTTAGGTTGTTTCCATATTCTGGCTACTATAAATACTGCTGCAATGAACATAGGGGTGCATATATCTACTTGAATTAGTGTTTTTGTATTCATCAATAAATACTCAGAAGTGGAATATCTGGATCCTATGGTCGTTCTATTTTTAATTTTTTGACAAATCTCCATACTGCTTTCCATAGTGGCTACACCAATTTACATTTACATTCCCACCAATAGTGTACAAGAGTATCCTTTTCTCCACATCTTCTCCAACACTTGTTATTTCTTGCCTTTTTGATAACAGCCATTCTAATAGGTATGAGGTGATATCACATTGTGGTTTTCATTTGCATTTCCCTGATAATTAGTGATGTTGAACATGTTTTCATGTGCCTGTTGGCCATCAGCATATCCTCTTTAGGGAAAAAAAAATGTCTATTTAGTTCCTCTACCCATTTTTAATTGGGCTGTCTTTTTGTTGTTGAGTTATATGAATCCTTTATATATTTTGGGTATTAACCCCTTAATGGATATATTACTTAGAAATATCCTTTCCCATCTACTAGGTTGCTTTTTTGTTTTATTGATGTTTTCCTTCACTGTGCAGTAGCCTTTTACTAAGAAGTAGTCCCATTTGTTCATTTTTGCTTTTGTCTCCCTTACATTTAGAGTCAGATTTAAAAAAAAAAAAATCACTAAGACCAATGTCAAGGACCTTACCACTGCTGGGGAAAGTCATGAAAAAGATGTGACTGCCAGGTGACCTGTGAGCTGGACCCCAGGCAATCAGAGGCTCCTTACCCTCTTCCCTATCCTTGGTATATGGGTTCCACTTGCCTTTCCCGCTCCCAGAGGCTGCTCTAAGGACATAGCCTTGAGACAATGATGTGGTGTTGAGAACACCTGCACAGTATACTTGAATGAACTCAGTTAAAGCTTCTTTATAAACTTTTAAGATTTGGTGGGCAGGCACCAAGATCCATTCATCTTGCCGCCACCCAAAACAAACTTCATGTGTAAATTCCCTTTGCTTATTAAAACTGCCACCTACCAACCCAGAATGGCCTACCTCTTTCTTTTGTCTTTCCTTGCCCTCTGGGTACATGGGCCAGTTTCAGATTATATCCAAGAAGACCCCAAGGGGGCTGTAAATTGACAATTGGTGAGCTAGCCCAGAGACCAAAGAAATGGGCCTTGGGAATGAGGCATCCACAGGAGAAATCCCAAATTAGCCATCAACTTCTGTGTAAGGAAGGGTGGCAGGTATGTTAGATGCTTATGGACTACTACATGAATATGGGGACACCCAGAAAATGCCAGCCAATCTAATGTACTTGTTGGAGGAAAGGCACATACCACACTGAGGCAGAGAAGGGAAACATGGTTGCCATAGTGGGCTTCTACTGTGGGTAGTTCAGCTGGCCACTGATGCCCAACTAGAAGCTAAAGCTCAAGTTAGAAAGAGCTCAGTTTAGAAAAGGATATGTGAGTGTCCACTACTCTGCTACCTCTGGGGCTGGCAGACAAGATGGAAGAGCAAACTAATAAATTGGAGACCTTAGTGTCTTGTTTTGCAAAGCAAGGAAGATACAAGCTGTCATGTATTAAGATATGAGAACTTATGAGAAAGCCTGATTAGGATGCTAAGAGGTGGAATCTTGGAGAAAATGAAAATCAAGAGGGGGATGCTGTGGTAATTGATGAGGAAACAGACAAAATGTCCCATACCTTCTGACCTCTAATTTTATATAGGAGTTACCTCAAAACTCCTAGGAGAAAACTTACATCTTTCTCTGTCCCCTGAAGTTTATAAATCTTATCATATCTTTGAAATATAAATACCCCTGGAGATAACCAAAACATTGCCAGAAAAAGGCAGGGGATCTTTTAAGAATACAGCTATAGTTCTCTTGTCCATTGCATCATAATGAACTCTCATCAAATCAAATGACCATTTTTAAGTCTTCTCTCATTTGTAGTTATTGTTTTGCTCTGATGCTTTGCAAAAAGAATCCCTACAACAGTGCTTCATCTTTAAGAACACTCATGGAAATGACTTTGACAGGTTTCTGATAACTAAGATCAAATTGCTTTCTTCTTGGAGAGATAATAATGAACCTTTCAAGTGGTCCCCCAAGGCTACGTGCATAGCCCCACAATATGTCATACAATGGTAGCTGGGGACCTATCCCTGTTCTCCTTCCCCACATCAGCAAAATGGGCCCATTACACATTGATAATACAATGTTAACATGTAAAGATTTACCTCTGCTGCAGGACACCTGCAGGCTTTGCTCAGGAACATCTGTGAGGAAGAAGATGGGCAATGAACCCAAAGAAAATTCAAGGCCTAGACACTGCTATAAGGTTTTAGGTGTCATCTGGTCAGCTAAGACTCATAAAGCTGTAACTGAAAAGGTGCAAGCCTATCCAGCCTCTTAAGAATGGGAAAGAGGTGCAGTCCTTTATAGGGATTTTGGGGTTATGGAAGACTTTTAATCTCCACCTGGCACAGCACTCCCATTCCTTATGCTCCCTGGTAAAGAGACTGGGGACAATAGCAGCATGCTGCCTTTGAGAAGGCAAAAATACTAATAAAACAGATTAAAGCTCTGAGCATCTCCTAAGTAGGGCCACCATTTGAGTTTGATGTGTCTATGACTCCAAAAGATATGGGTCAGACAGTACGGCAGAGATAACAAAAGGGGAGAATGCCCCTGGGATTTTGGTTCCAGCTCTGAAGGGGGCAAAACCCCAATATATCCACATAGAGCAAGAGCTCCTAGCAATGTACACAGTGCTATTCCAGGTAAAACTTCTCACACAGAAGCCAGTACAGCAACTAGAGTACTGAGCTCATAGTGGTCTGGCTGCTGATCACTCAGGAGCCCTGGCCATTAACCCTTTGTACTGATAATTAGACTATTCTAAGGGATTAAATTTATGACTTGAGTAATGGGAAGCTGATCATTAAAAATTCCTTGTGGGGTCAAGATATATATAATATGACATTTGGGTCCACCTGCAAGAGCCTGAAGTGTTTCTCACTGTTTTTCATGTCCCAGTTCTTAAGACACTGACACCCCCCTAGCAATCAGGAACCTGGTGCCCTACCTTGGGAATGAGCCCTAGCTACTGACCTGTCAGTAGTTTAGGCAGATTGGGTGCATATAAAGAGTGGCCCCCACAATGCCCAAGTAGGATGGCATATTGTCAAGGATGTTGGACTGCCCTCAGAGTACACTGACTTAAAGTAATAACAGCATGTTGTGTGTCCTAAACACCACCAAAGGCAACTGCCAAAAGAATCAGGCCATCCACTGGAGTTCCCAACCTATGAGAAATTGGCAAATTGATTATATTGGCCTCCTCTAAGTGAGTGTTCTAAATATGCCTTGGTTTATGTAGACACTGCATCTGTTCTAACCCACACTTTTCCCTGCCACCCTGCAAACCAGGCTGTCATCATTAGGGGATTAAGAAACTGAGTACCATGTATGAATACCCTCATCAAAAACATAGTTATCAGAGGCCACATTTCAAAGGCCATGATGTGCAAGACTGAACAATAAAATGTGACATTAAGGGGCGCCTGGGTGGCTCTGTAGTTAAGTATCTGCCTTCTCCCAGGGTCCTGGGATCAAGTCCCGCATCGGGCTCCCTGCTCAGCAGGAGGCCTGCTTCTCCCTCTCCGACTCCCCCCTGCTTGTGTTCCCTCTCTCGCTGTGTCTCTCTCTGTCAAATAAATAAATAAAATCTTTAAAAAAAAATGTGACATTAAATAAAGGTTCCATCTCTCCTATAACCCACAAGCAGCAGGATTGGTAGAAAGGAAAATGGATATTAAAACAGCATATTAAACACTTAACAGGCAAAACCACCTTGGCCAACTGGACAAAAGTACTGTCCTAGGCTTTAGCATATTTAAATGACCAAAGAGTAGGGCCTATTGCCCCATATGCCAGACTAGGGATCCCTGCCCAGGCACCCAATACTGTAAAGATATAGAAGTTTCTGGAAACAGCCATTGTCCAAAATCTCACAGTGGATCAACACACTATGCTGTGGAAAACACCAAGCCCCATCATTCTTTAAAAAAGAATTATCTACTAGAATTTACAATGCAATATCCCACTGAAACAGGTGAATTCCTTCACACCCCTGGGTGAAGAACTACTCAATCTTCACTAATATCCCCTTGTCCTGCTGCACGCTGGGACTGTTAAAATGCACTATAACTGAAATGAAGCATGCACCACTGAAAGAATGGAGAAAACGGGGGCCCTGGTAATGACATATCCTGTCCCCAGTTCATCTCTTTACACCTGACAGTGCTGCCCCCCCGCCGACCAACATGTATGGTATGTACAACCAGGTCAAGTTTCTAAAGGTGCTAACCTCCCTCTCCTCAAAGTCAGGGGAAATATTTGGTTTTTCCACTGATAAGACCATTTTGCCACTGTCCTTTTTCCCTCCATTGGCTTAGATTTAGAAGACATTAATAGCAAATGTGAAGCCCTTAATAAATTCACTCAGCAAGCATTAAATGATAGCAATAAAACCTGTCCTTACTGAACACTGAAATGTCTCTGATAAGCTGTACTCATTACTTATAAAGCTCTACTCCAAAATAAAATGGCCTTAGACATTATTACTGCCTCATAAGGCGGTACCTGTGCCACTATCCAAACACAATGTTGTGTGATCACCCCCAGTGAATCTGCTAATGTGTCATCTTTATTAAATCACATGAAATACAACAGAATGCCCTGAGTAATCCAATTCCCAGCTTAGGAGACTTAATAAATCAGTGGCTCAGATCAAGGGATCATATAAAAAAAAGTTGTCATTGATTTTGTAATCATTGTCTTATTTCATCTGTTTCCTTTTACATGCACCTGTACTGCTGCTGTGGCATTAGACTCCAGTGCAGCCAGACAGTCATCAAAGGAGCCACCTCCGGGCACCTGGGTGGCTCAGTTGGTTAAGCGACTGCCTTCGGCTCAGGTCATGATCCTGGAGTCCTGGGATCAAGTCCCGCATCGGGCTCCCTGCTCGGCAGGGAGTCTGCTTCGTCCTCTGACCCCATTCCCTCTCATGTGTTCTCTCTCTCTCATTCTCTCTCTCAAATAAATAAATAAAATCTTAAAAAAAAAAAAAAAGGAGCCACCTCCATGCTAATAAAACCCCTTGCTGAACACTTAGAGCCCATTTCAGAGGGGGGCACATGAGATTATAAAAGCCAGTCATGAGGGGTGGAATGTTGGGGAAGGTCATTGAAAAGATGTGACCACCAGTTGACCTGTGAGCTTGACACCAGGCAATCAAAGGCTTGTTACCTCCTCCCTTGGAATGTGCATTCCTCTTGCCTTTCTTGCTCCCAGAGGCTGCTCCAAAGGCAAAGCCTTGAGATAATGATGTAGTGCTAAGAACACCTGCACAGTATACTTGACTGGACCCAGTTAAGGCCTCTTGTTAAACTTTTAAGATTTGGCGGGTGGCCATGGGTATCCATTTGTCTTGCTGCCACCTAAGACATGCCTTATATATAATTTCCTTTTAGTTATTAAAACTGTCACCTATCAACCTGGAGTGGCCTGCATCTTACTTGTCATCTGAGTACAGTGGCCAGTTTCAGATTATACTCAATAAGCTCCTGAGAGGGTTACAAACTGATAACTGCCTGTTTTCTTCTAGAATTTTGATTTCAGGTCCTATACTCAGGTAGGTCTTACTTTTGAGTTAATTTTGGTGTATTGTGTAAAATAGTGGTCCATAGTTTCACTCTTTTGCATGTGGCTGTCCAGTTTTCCCAACACTACTTATTGAAGAAACTACCATTTCCCCATTGTATATTCTTGGCTCCTTCACTGTAAATTAATTGACCATGTACGTGAGGGTTTATTTCTGGGTTCTTTATTCTGTTCCATTCATCTATTTGTCTGTTTTATTGCTAATACCATACTGTTTTGATTACTAGAACTTTGTAGTATAATTTAAAATCAGGAAGGTTGATGCCTCCAGCTTTGTCCTCCTTTCCAAGTTTGCTTTGGCTATTTGTGATCTTTTGTGATTTTTACAAATTTTAGACATATCTGTTCCAGTTCTAAAAATTGCCACTGGGACTTTGATGGAGATTGCATGTAATCTCTAGATTACTTTGGGCAGCCAGCCTGGACATGATATTAATTCTTCCAATTCAGGAGAATGGAATATCTTTCCATTTATTTGTCTTCAATATCTTTCATCAGTTTTGGTTTTCAGTGTGCAGATCTACATTTCCTTGGTTAAATTTATTCCTAGGTATGTTATTCTTTAGAAGCAAATATAAATGGGACTGTTTTTTTAGTATATTTTTTTCTGATAGTCCATTCTCAGTGTATAGAAACACAAAAGATTTCTGTATATTGATTTTCTATCCTGCAACTTTACTGAATACATTTATGAGTTCTAACAATTTTTTTAGTGGAATCTTTAGGGTTTTCTATATATAGAATTATGTTATTTCAAATAGTTACAGTTTTACTTCTTCTTTTCCAAACTGGATGCCCTTTATTTCTTTTACATGGCTAATTATTGTGGCTAGGAGTTCCAATACTATGTTGAATAAAGTGGCAAAAATGGACATCTTTGTCTTGTTCCTGATCTTAGAGAAAAGCTTTCACCTTTTCACCATTGAGTATGATGTTAGCCATGGATTTGTCATAAATGAACTTTGTTATATTCAGATACATTCCTTCTATAACACTTTGAGATTTTATCATAAATGAATGTGGAATATTGTCAAATACTTATTCTGCATCTATTGAGATGATAATATGACTTTTATCCTTCATTTTGCTAATGTGGTGTATCATGTTGATTTAATTACAGATGTTGAATCATTCTTGCCTCTAGCAATCCCCACCTGATCATGGAGTATGATCCTTTGAATGCATTGTTGCATTCAGTTCTCTAATATTTTGTTGAAGATTTTTGCATCTTTATATATTAGGGATATTGGCCTGTAATTTCCTCATTTTTAGTGTCCTTGTCTGGTTTTTATATCAGACATTGACCTTGCAAAATGAGTTTGGAAGCATTCCCTTAATTTTTAGGAAGAGTCTGGGGACAGTGATTAAATCTTTCAATGTTTAGCACTATTCAGTGAAGCCATCTGGTTCTGGACTTTTGTATGTTGGATGGTTTTTAACTACTGATTCAGTCTCCTTTCTAGGAATCCATCAATACAGTATTTTTTATTTCTTTATCATTCAGTCTTAGAAAACTGTATGTTTTAAGAACTTATCCATTTCTGAGTCCAAGATAGCAGAGAAGTAGGAGACCAAAATTTAGTCTGGTCCCAGGAATTCAGCTAGATAGCTATCAAATCATTCTGAACACCTGTGAACTCAACCAGAGATCTAAGAAAAGAATAGCTGCAACTCTACAAATAGAAAAGTGACCACTTTTTGCCAGGTAGAAGATGTGGAGAAGTGAATCCGAGGTGATATATGGGAAGACAGACCACGGGGGGAGGGAGCTTCCATCAGCCAGCTACCAGCAAGTGATATAGCAGCAGAGCAAAAATCAGAACTTTTAGGTCTGCTCTGGTGAGGGACATCGCTCAGGTTGCTAAGTGGGGGTGGATCCCTAGATGGGACAGTATGGTCTCAGGATCTTCAGGTTCACAGGAAGACCAGGGGTGCCTGAGTGTGGTAGAGCTCCCAGGCATCAGAGCGAAGAAGCCAGCTGCAAAGAGTGAGCCCAGGAGTGGGCTCCCAACTCAGGATAGCCATAAACCTCGAAATATAGCAGTCAGGAGACTGCTCTCTGAGCAGGGGCCCAACATGTGGCAGAACCAGTGAGACACCCCTTCCTCCCCCAGGAGGAGCAGTGTGGGAGCATGTGGCAGGAATCTGCAGGGTTTGGAGACTCCAAATGAGGTGGCTTGCCTGAGATAGAAATGCTCAGTCACAGCCTGAGTGAACACTTAGTGTGGAAAGACACCTGGGAGACAGGAGTGATCGCTTTTCCCTGAGGGTGCACGGAGGAGTGGAGCCCCAAGCATTAGGTTCTAGGGCTGGAGACTAGGAGGCCACCATTTTCATTCTCATCCTCTAAAGCTGCAGGGGAAAGCCTTCAAGGAACAAAAGCCACTTAGAGCAAACCAGAGCAGATTATTTAGCCTGGCCCCCTGGCAAGGGCAGTACAATTCCACCTGGAGCAAATACATATGACAATCAATGCAAAAGACCCCTCCCCCAGGAAATCAGCAAGAACATTCAGCCAAGACCAAGTTTACCAATCAATGAGAACTGCAAAACAAAACTCCAGCACTAGAGGAATACAGCACATAGAATTCATGGCTATTTTTCCCATGATTCTTTAGTTTTTCAACTTTAATTTTTTAACTGTTTTCCTTCTGTTTGTCAACCAATTCCTTATTTTAGTAACTCCTTTTTAAAATCTTTTTTAATTATAATTTTTACAGTTATATCTTATCCCTTCATTGGATTTAATCTTATTTTTGTATATACATAAGGTTTTCTTTCCTTAAAATTTTGGAATGCAGTTTCTTCTAACAGACCAAAATACACACAAAATCTAATGTATGGCTCTGTTTTATTCATCTGTCCAATCATTTTCTCTTTTTTGTTTTTTTCTTCTTCTGTTTTGTTTTTGTTTTCATCGTTTTCTTTTTCTTTTGTTTTGTTAAAGTATTTTTTAATTTTCATCTTTACAGTTACATTCTATCCTTTCAATGTATTTAATTTTATTTTTGTATACATAAGTTTTTCTTTCTTTACAATTTTGAGATGTAGTTTCTTCTAACAAATTGACCAAAACACACTCAGGAGATACTGTATTGCTTTGTCCTGTTCATCTGTCTATCGCCCTTCTATTTTTTTTTTCTGTTATTGTTTTCTTTTTCCTCTTTTGCTTTTTTCTTGTCTTTTAATTTCCATATTTATAGTTACATTCTATCTTTTCATTGGATTTAATTTTATTTTTGTGCATATATGTTTTCTTTCACGACAATTTTGGGATCTAGTTTTCTAAAAAAAGATCAAAATACACAAAAGAACCCAGTGTATTGCTCTATTCTATTCACCTCTCTGATTATATTCTCTTTTTATTTATTTATTTATTTTTCTCCTGGCTTCAGGTCTCTTCTGATTTGTTTAGTGCATGTTTTTCTGGGGTTGTTGTTACCATTTCAGTATTTTGTTCTCTTGTTCATCTATTCTCCTCTGGACAGAATGAATGACAAAACGAAAAAACTAACCTCAAAAAAGAAAACAGGCAGTACTGACTGCCAGGGACCTAGTCAGGATGGATGTAAGTAAGATGTCAGAACTAGAGTTCAGAATAATGATTATAAAGATAGTAGCTGGGCTTGAAAAAAAGCATAAAACACACTACAGAATCCCTTTCTGGAGAAATAAAAGAACTAAAATCTAACCATGTCAAAATTAAAAAGGCTATTAATAAGATGCAATCAAAAATGGAGGCTCTAACTTCTAGCATAAATGAGGCAAAAGAGAGAATTAGTGATATAGAAGACAAAATGATGGAGAATAAAGAAGCTGAGAAAAAGAGATAAACAACTACTGGATTACAAATGGAGAATTCGAGCCATAAGTGATACCATAAGGAGGGGCGCCTGGGTGGCTCAGTTGGTGTGGAGACTGCTTCAGCTCGGCTCAGGTCATGATCTCAGGGTCCTGGGATCAAACCCCACATTGGGTTCCCTGCTCAGTGGCGAGTCTGTTTCTCTCTCTCACTCTGTGATCTCTCTCCATTTCACTCTCTTTCAAATAAATAGTCTTTAAAAAAAATAAGCAATACCATAAGGTGAAAAAATATTAGAATAACTGGGATCCCAGAAGAAGAGGAAACAGAGAGGGGGGCAGAAGGTATATTAGAGGACATAAGAGCAGAGAACTTCCCTAATCTGGGGAGGAAAACAGGCATCTAACTCCAAGAGGCATAGTAAACCCCCCTCAGAATCAATAAAAATAGGTCAACACCCCAACATATACTAGTGAAACTTAAAAATCTCAGAGACAAAAGGAAAATCATAAAAGCAGCCAGGAACAAAAGGTCTGTAACCTACAAGGGTACAAACATTACAGTGGCAGCAGACCTACCCACAGAGACCTAGGAGGCCAGAAAGGACTGGCATGATATATTCAGGGTGCTAAATGAGAAAAATATGCAGCCAAAAATACTTTATTCAGCTAGGATATCATTCAAAATAGGAGTGATAAAAAGCTTCCAGAACAAACAGAAACTAAAAGAATTTGCAAACATGAAACCAGCCCTACAAGAAATATTGAAAGGGATCCTCTAAGCAAAGAGAAAGCACAAAACTAACATGGACCAGAAAGAAACAGACAATAAACAGTAACAGTCACTTTATAGGTAATACAATGTCACTAAATTCATATCTTTCAGTAGTTACTCTGAATGCAAATGGGCTAAATGCCCCATTCAAAAGACACAGGGTTTCAGATTGGATAAAAAAGCAAGACCCATTGATATGCTGTCTGTAAGAGACCCATTTTAGACTGAAACATACCTTCAGATTTAAAGTGAGGGGGTGGAAAAATATTTATCATGCTAATGGACATCAAAGAAAAGAGGAGTGGCCATCCTTCTATCAGACAAATTAGATTTTAAACCAAAGATTGTAATAAGAGATGAGAAAGGACACTATATCATAATTAAAGGGTCTATTCAACAAGAAGATCTAACAATTGTAAATATTTATGTGCCTAACATGGGAGCAGCCAATTATATAACCCAATTAATAATAAAATCAAAGAAACACATCGATAATAATAAAATAATAGTAGGGGATTTTAACAACCCCTCACTGCAATGGACAGATCATCTAAGCAGAAGATCAACAAGGAAATAAGGGCTTTGTTTGACACACAGGACCAGATGTACTTCACGGATATATTCAGAACATTCCATCCCAAAGCAACAGAATACACATTCTTCTCTAGTGCACATGGAACATTCTCCAGAATAGATCACATACTGGGTCACAAATCAGGTCTCAACTGGTACCAAAAGATTGGGATCATTCCCTGCATATTTTCAGACCACAGTGCCTTGAAACTGGAACACAATCACAAGAGGAAATTTGGAAAGAACTCAAATACATGGAGGTTAAAAAGCATCCTATTAAAGAATGAATGGGTCAACCAGGAAATTAAAGAAGAATTAAAAAAAAATTCATGGAAACAAATGAAAATAAAAACACAACTCTTCAAAACCTTTGGGATGCAGCAAAAGCGGTCTTAAGAGGGAAGTATATAGCAATACAAGCCTTTCTCAAGAAACAAGAAAGGTCTCAAATGCACAACCTCCCCTGACACCTAAAGGAGCTGGAGAAAGAACAGCAAATAAAGCTTAAACCCAGCAGAAGAGAATTAACAAAGATTAGAGCAAAAATTAATGAAATAGAAACCAAAAGAACAGTAGAACAGATCAACAAAACTAGGAGCTGGTTCTTTGAAAGAATCAATAAGATTGATAAACCCCTGGCCAGACTTATCAAAAAGAAAAGAGAAAGGACCCAAATCAACAAAATCATAAATGAAAGAGCAGAGATCACAACCAAAACCAAATAAATACAAACAATCATAAGAACATATTATAAGGAACTATATGCCAACAAATTAGGCAATCTGGAAGAAACAGATGCATTCCTAGAGACATATAAATTAACAAAACTGAACCAGGAAGAAATAGAAAACATGAACAGACCCACAACAGGCAAGTAAATTGAAACAGTTATCAAAAATCTCCCAACAAACAAGAGCCCAGGGCCAGATGGCTTCCCAGGGGAATTCTATGAAACATTTAAAGAACAATTAATACCTATTCTTCTGAACATGTTTCCAAAAACAGAAATGGAAGGAACACTTCCAATCTATGAGGCAAGCATTACCTTGATCCCAAAACCAGACAACGACTCCACTGAAAAGGAGAATTACAGACCAATATCCCTGATGAACATGGATGTAAAAATTCTCACTGAAATACTAGCCAAGAGGATCCAAAAGTACATTAAAAGGATTATTAACCATGTCCAAGTGGGATTTATTCCTGGGCTGCAAGGGTGGTTCAACATTTACAGATCAATCAATGTTACACACTACATAAATAAAAGAAAGAAGAACCATATGATCCTCTTAATTGATGCAGAAAAAGCATCTGACAAAGTACAGCATCCTTTCTTGATTAAAACTCTTCACAATGTAGGGATAGAGGGAGCATATCTCAATATCATAAAAGGCATATATGAAAAGCACACAGTGAGTATCATTCTCAATGGGGGAAAAACTGAGAGCTTTTCCCCTAAGGTCAGGAACACGGCAGGAATGTCCACTATCACCACTGCTGTTCAATATAGTACTAGTAATCCTAGCGTAAGCAATCAGACAACAAACAGAAATCAAAGGCATCAAAATTGGCAAAGAAAAATTCAAACTCTCACTCTTTGCAGGTGACAGGATACTGAATTCATAGAGGAATTCAGCAATGTGGAAGGATATAAAATCAATGCACAAAAATCAGTTGCATTTCCATAAACAAGCAATGAGACAGAAGAGAAATTAAGCAGTCTATCCTATTTACAAGTGCACCGAAAACCATAAGATACCTAGGAATAAACCTAACCAAAGAAGAAAGTATCTGTACTCATGAAAGAAATTGAGGAAAACACAAAGAAATGGAAAAACATTCTATGCTCATGGACTGGAAGAACAAATATTTTCAAAATGTCTATACTACCTAGAGCAATCTACACATTCAATGCAATCCTTATCAAAATACCATCAACTTTTTTCACAAAACTGGAACGAATAATCCTAAAATTTGTTTGGAACCAGAAAAGACCCCAAATAGTCAAAGGATTGTTGAAAAAGAAAACCAAGCCTGGCGGCATGACAATTCTGAACTTCAAGCTCTATTCCAAAGCTGTAATCATCAAGACAATATGGTATTGGCACAAAAACAGACACACAGATCAACGGAACAGAATAGAGAACCCAGAAATGGACCCTCAACTCTATGGTCAACTAATATTCGACAAAGCAGGAAAGAATATGCAATGGAAAAAAGACAGTTTCTTCAACAAATGGTGTTTGGAAAATTGGACAGTCACTTACAGAAGAATGAAACTGGTCCATTTCCTTACACCATAACAAAAACAGACTCAAAATGGATGAAAGACCTAAATGTGAGACAGGAATCCATCAAAATCCTTGAGGAGAACTCAGGTGGCAACCTTTCTGACCTCGGCTGCAGCAACATTTGCTCAACACGTCTCCAAAGGCAAGGGAAACAAAGGCAAAAATGAACTACTGGGACTCCATCAAGATAAAAAGCTTCTGCACAGCAAAGGAAACAGTTGACAAAACCAAAAGACAACTGACAGAATGGGAGAAGATATCTGCAAATGACATATCAGTTAAAGTGTTGGTATCCAAAATCTATAAAGAACTTATCACACTCAACACCCAAAGAACAAATACTCCACTCAAGAAATGGGCAGAAGACCTGAACAGACATGTCTCCAACGAAGACATCCAGATGGACAACAGACATGTGAAAAAATGCTCCACATCACTCGGCATCAGGAAAACAAATCAAAACCACAATGAGATACCACCTCACAGCAATCAGAATGGCTAAAATTAACATGTCAGGAACTAACAGATGTTGGCGAGGATGTGCAGAAAGGGGAACTCTCTTACACTGTTGGTAGGAATGCAAGCTCGTGCAGCCACTCTGGAAAACAGTATGGAGGTTCCTCAAAAAGTTGAAAATGAGAGTTACCCTATGACCCAGCAACTGTACTACTGGGTATTTACCTCAATGATACGAATTAGTGATATGAAGGTGCACCTGCACCCCAATGTTTATAGCAGCAATATCCATAATAGCCAAACTATGGAAAGAGCCCAGATGCTCATCAAAAGATGAAAAGATGAATGGATAAAGAAGATGTGGTGTGTGTGTGTGTGTGTGTGTGTGTAATGGAATATTATGTAGCTAACAACAACAAAAAAGAAATCTTGTCATTTGCAAGGACATGGATGGAATTAGAGGGTATTATGCTAAGCGAAATAAGTCAATCAGAGAAAGATAATTATCATATGATCTCACTGATATGTGGAATTTGAGAAACAAAACAGAGGATCATAGGGGAAGAGAGGAAAAAAATAAAACAAGAGGAAACCAGAGAGGGAGACAAACCATAAGAGAGTCTTAATCATAGGAAACAAACTGAGGGTTGCTGGAGGGGATGGTGGTGGAGGGATGGGGTAACTGGGTGATGGACATTATGGACGGCATGTGATGTAATGAACACTCTGTATTATATAAGGCTGCTAAATCACAGAGCTGTAACTCTGAAACCAGTAACACATTATATGTTAATTGGATTAAAATAAAAATTAAAAGAAATTATCCATTTCTTCTAGGTTATCCAATTTGTAGACATATAATCGTTTATATACTCTTTTATCATCCCTTGTGTTTTTGTGGTATCAACTGGAACTTCTTTTTCTGATCAACCTGGGTCCACTCTTATTTTTTTCTTGATGAATATAGCTAAACATCTGTCAACTTTATTATTTCAAAGAACCAACTCTTATTTTCATTGCTATTTTCTACTGCCATTTAGTCTCTATTTCATTTATTTCTTCTCTGATCTTTATTTCCTTCCTTCTAGTAACTTTGGTCTTTTTTCTTTTTTTAGTGGCTTTATGTGTAGAGTAAGATTATTTATTTCCGATTTCTCTTGTTTTTTATATATACCTGTATTGCTGTTAAAATTAACTCTTAAAACTGCTTTTGCTGTATCATACTGTTATATTTCCATTTTTATTTGTCTCCAGGCACATATTGTTTTCTCCTTTGATCTCTGAATCAATCCATTGGTTGTTCAGTAGTATCTTGTTTAATCTGCACATATCTGTGATTTCCCACCAGTTTTCCTTCTATAACTGATTTCTATTTTTATAGCATTGTGATCAGAAAAGATGGTTGATACGATTTCAGTCTTTCTGAATTACTGAGACTTGTTTTTTGGTCTAAATATGATCTATCCTGGACAATGTTTCATGTGTATTCTAGTACTTTTAAATGGAACATTTTTTATGTATCTATTAAGTCCATCTGGTCTAATGCGTCCTTTAAGGCCAATCTTTCCTTATTGTTTTTTTTGCCTGGAAAATCTATCCAATGATGTCAGTTGGATATTAAAGTCCCCTACTATTATTTTATTACTTTCAAATTCTCCCTTAAAGTCCGTTAATTTTTGCTTTGTATATTTAGGTGCTCCTATGTTGAGTGTTTAAATATTTACAAATACTATATCCTCATGTTGCATTGATGCCTTTATCATTTGGTAATGCCCTTCGATACCTCTCATTACCATCTGTGTTTGAGAGTTTATTTTGTCTGGTATATGCACAGTTTCACAAGGGTTCCTTGTTTTTTTTTTCTCCTTAAAAGCTTTCATTTTTTAAAGTTTTTGTTTAAATCCAGTTAGTTAACATTCAGGGTTATACTGGTTTCAGGTGTGCAATACAATGATCAGCACATCCATACACCACTCTGTGCTCATCACAAGTACACTTCATAATCCCCGTCAACAAGTTAACCCATCCCACACCCACTACCCCTCTGATAACCATCAGTTTGTTCTCCATTGTTAAGAGTCTGTTTCTACATTTGCCTCTCTCTCTCTCTCTCTTTTTTCCGTTTGCTGGTTTGTTTTGCTTCTTAAATTCCACCTGTGAGTGAAGTCATAAGGTATTTGTCATTTTCTGACTTTCTTCACTTAGTATAATACTATGCAGTTCCATCCTCATCATTGCAAATGGCAAGATTTCAATATTTTTTATGACTAATACTCCAGTGTGTGTGTGTGTGTGTGTTCTTTATCCATTCATCCATCCATTAGCACATCTTTATCCATTCATCAGTCGGTGGACATCTAATTTACCCATTCATCAATCGATGGACACTTGGGCTGTTTTCATAGTTTAGCTATTATAGATAATGCTGCTATAAACACTGGAATGTATGTATCCCCTTAAATTAGTATTTTTGTATTTTGGGGGTAAATATCAAGTAGTACAATTGCCAGATCATGGGGTAGTTCAATTTTTAACTTTTTGAGGATCCTCCATACAGTTTTCCAGAGTAGCTGCACCAGTTTCCATTCCCACCAACAGGGCAAGAGGGCTCCCCTTTCTTCACATCCTCACTAACACCTGTTGTTTCTTGTGTTGCTGATTTTAGCCATTCTGTCAGGTGTGAGGTGATATCTCATTGTAGTTTAATTTTGTATTTTCTTGATGATCAGTGATGTTGAGCATCTTTTCATATGTCTGTAGGCCATTTGCATGTCTATTTGGAAAAATGTCTATTCATGTTTTCTGTCCATTTTTTAATTACATTATTTGTCTCTGGGGGTTGAGGGTTTTTTTTTTTTTTAAGATTTTATTTAAGGGGCGTCTGAGTGGCTCAGTTGGTTAAGCATCTGCCTTCAGCTCAGGTCATGATCCCTGGGTCC
The DNA here is from genome assembly GCF_011800145.1 of Mirounga leonina. Taxonomy (NCBI): domain Eukaryota; kingdom Metazoa; phylum Chordata; class Mammalia; order Carnivora; family Phocidae; genus Mirounga; species Mirounga leonina. The sequence continues at coordinate 10,731,949 of NW_023270513.1, forward strand.
TGGGATCAAGCCCAGCGTCAGGCTCCCTGCTCAGAGGGAAGCCTCCTTCTCCCTCTCCCTCTGCCCTTCCCCCCAACTCATGGTCTCTCTTGTTTTGTTTTGTTTTGTTTTTGAGAGAGAGAGAGGGAGAGAGTGCGAGTGGGGGGGGCAGAGGGAGACAGAGAGAGAGAATCTCAAGCAGACTCCATAGTGAGCAGAGTCTGATGCGGGGTTTGATCCAATACCCTGAGACCATGACCTGAGCCGAAATCAAGAGTTGGACATATAACCGACTGAGCCACCCAGGTGGCCCTGGGGTTTGAGTTTTATAATTTCTTTATATATTTTGGACACCGAACCCTTAATAGATATATCATTTGCATATATCTTCTCCCATTCCATACATTGCTTTTTAGTTTGTTGATTGTTTCCTTCTATATGCAGTAGCTTTTAATATTGATGAAGTCCCAAAAGGCTATTTTTGCTTTGGTTTCATTTGCCTCAGGAGACACATCTACTAAGAAGTTGCTACACCAGTGTCAAAGAGGTTAATGCCCATGTAATACTCTAGGATTTTTATGGTTTCAGGTCTTGCATTTAGGTCTTAATCCATTTTGAATTTATTTTTGTGTGTGGTTTAAGAAAGTGGTCCAATTGCATTCTTTTGCATGTTGCTGTCCAGTTTTCCCAACACCATTTGTTGAAGAGACCATCTTTTTCCCATTGAATATTCTTCCCTGTTTTGTTAAAGATTAATTCACCATATATCTGTGGGTTCATTTCTGGGTTATGTATTCTGTTCCACTGATCTATGTGTCTATTTTTATGACTACAGCTTTGTAATATAGCTTTAAGTCCAGAACTGTGATACTTCCAGCTTTGCTTTTCTTTTTCAAGATTGCTTTCATTATTCAGGATCTTTGCGGTTCCATACAAATTTTAGGACTGTTTGTTGTAGTTCTGTGAAAAAGGCTGTTGGTATTTTGATAGGTATCATATGAAATGTGTACATTGCTTTGGGTAGTATATACATTTTAACAGTATTTGTTCTACTGATCCATGAGCATGGGATGTCTTTCCATTTCTTTGTGTCATCTTCAATATCTGTCATCGATGTTTTATAGTTAAGAGAGTAAAGATCTTCCATCTATTTAGTTAGGATTATTCTTAGGTATATTATTTCTGATGCAATTGAAAATGGAACTGATTTCTTAATTTTTCTTTCTGCCACTTCAGTATTGGTGTATAGAAATGGAACAGATTTCTGTACATTGACTTTGGATCTTGCAACTTCACTGAATTTATCAGTTCTATCAGTATTTTGGTAGAGTCTACTGGGTTTTCTATACAGAATATCATGTCATCTGGAAATAGTGAAAGTTTGACTTTTTCCTTGCCGATTCGGATGCCTTTTATTTCTTCTTGTTATCTGCTTTCTGTGGTTAGGACTTCCAGTACTATGTTAAATAACAGTGATGAGAGTGGACATCCCTATCTTGTTGCTGAGTGTAGAGGAAAAGCTCTCTGTTGTTCCCCATTAAAGATGATGTTAGCTGTGGGTTTTTCAGATAAAGCCTTTATGATGTTGAAGTATGTTCCCTCTAAACCTACTTAGTTGAGAGTTTTTATCATGAATGGATGCTATACTTTGTTAAATGCTTTTCCTGCATCTATTGAAAGGATCATATGTTTCTTATCCTTTCCTTTATATGGTGTATCACATTGATTGATTTATGAATATTGAACCACCCTTATAACCCTTATAACCTGGTAATAAATCCCATTTGATCGTGGTGAATGATTTTCTCAATATACTGTCGGATTTGGATTACTAATATTTTATTAAGAATGTTTACATCCATGTTCATCAGGGATATTGGCCTACAGTTCTCCTTTTTAGCGGAGTCTTTATCAGGTTTTGGTTCAGGGTAATGCTGGCCTCAGAATGAATTTGAAAGTACTCTGTCCTTTTCTACCTTTTGGAATAGTTTGAGAAGAATAGGTATTAATTCTTCTTTACATGTATGTTAGAATTTGCCTGTGAAGCCATCTAGCTCTGGACTTTTGTTTATTGGGAGTTTTGTGGATGCAGTAAAAATGGTCATAAGAGGGAAGTTTACACCAATACAGGCTTACCTCAAGTAGCAAGAAAAATCTCAAATAAACAACCTAAACTTAAACCTAAAGGAGTTAGGAAAAGAACAACAAACGAAGCCTAAAGCCAGCAGAAGGAAACAAATAATAAAGATTAGAACACAAAACAATGAGACAGAAACTAAAAAAACAATAGGACAGATCAATGAAACCAGGAGCTGCTTCTTCGAATAAATTAAATTGATAAATCTCTATTCAGACCTAAAAAGAGAAAGAACCCAAATAAATAAAATCACAAATGAAAAAGGGTAAATAACAACCAACACCACAGAAATACAAACAGTTATAGGAGTGTATCAGGAAAAAGTATGTGACAACAAATTGGACAATCTGGAAGAAATGGATTAATTCCTACAAACATATAAACTACCAAAAACTGAAACAGAAATAAATAGAAAATTTGAAGATACCAATAACCAGCAAAGAAATTAGTAATCACAAACTCCCAACATGCAAAAGACCAGTGTTCTTTTCATTTCCATTTGCACTGAGTATCTTTTTCTATAGTTTCACTTTCAGTTTCTTTGTGTTCTTAGATCTGAAATGAGTATGCAGGCAACATATTAATGAGTCTTGCTTTTTTTTTTTTTTTAATCCATTCATCAACTCTTATGTCTTTGGAGAATTTAGTCCATTTAACTTTATACTAATTATAAATAGGAATGTACTTATAGACAATTTTTGTTTTTTTTTTCTTTTTTTTTTTTTTTTTTGTTCCTCTATTTTCTTTTCCTTTTTTTTTTTTTTTTTGCACTCTTATTTGTAGTTTGGTAATTTTCTTTAGTACTATGTTTAATTCATTTCTCATTTTCTTTTGTGTTCTACTATAGATTTCTGCTTTGTATTAAATGAGTTTCACTTTTAACATTCTATATATATCACTCTATTTTAAAGTGATAGCAACTGATGTATGAATGCATTCTAAAACTATACATCTTTATGATCCCTCATGTGTTATTTTTTTTGTTGATTTTATTTTACTTACTTATTTTTATTTTGTATTGATGTTGATTTTAACTCTGTTCATTTTCATGCCTGCCAGGGAAGATGGCAGAATAGGAGGACCTGAGCTCACCCTATACCACTAGATATGATCTATACCCAAATCAATAAACTGGAGAGTAATCTGAACACTGTCAGAACAAACTCAACAACTAAATATAGAGAAAAAGCTGCATCTGAAAGTTAGGAAGGTCAGAAAGGCAGAGGGAGGCTGCTGGCAGAAGGGAGGGAGCTGTGTGCATGGAGAGGGCAGAGAAACAGGCCTTCACATCAAGGAACTCACACTGAGAAGCCTAATCCCCATAATGTTGGACACTGAAAACCAGAGGGACTGAATTCTGTGAGTCTGTATAATCAGTGGGACTTGGAGCCTGAAGCTTTAAAAGTCAGCTGATTCAGCACTGGACCAGCCATGAGGGTGAGTGATAGCTGGGCCACTGCCCTTGAAGAGACAACAGCCGGGCGCCTGGGTGGCTCAGTTGGTTAAGCGACTGCCTTCAGCTCAGGTCATGATCCCAGGGTCCTGGGATCGAGTCCCACATCGGGCTCCCTGCTCTGCGGGGAGCCTGCTTCTCCTTCTCCCATTCCCCCTGCTTGTGTTCCCTCTCTCGCTGTGTCTCTCTCTGTCAAATAAATAAATAAAATCTTAAAAAAAAAAAAAGAGACAACAGCCTTCATGAAGAGGCAACATAAAAACAGTAGTTTACACAATGCTGGAGAGCAAACAGGAGACAGATCTGTTCCTATTGATTTCAGAGCATGTTGGGGGACTTCAAAAATGAAGGACCTGGCAGGCAAGATTTTCACCCCCACCCCTCAGCATAAATACATGGTCATCTGCGGCTGCACAGACACTTGTTATCTAACCTACTGGCAGTAGGCCACCTCCACAAGTTCTCCTGAGCACTCAACCACTCCAAGCCTGCTGCCCTGTGACTATGGGCTCAGGGCAAATTTTGTTAAAGCCATGCACTCCTCACCCACTCACCAGTGCATAGGTACCCCCATGCACTGAGCCCAGCCACCTCACAGCACAGAGCTACCTTGCCACACTGAGCCATTATGACCATGCGATGACCAGCTGCTGGGTGCACAGCTGCTGCTGCAGGCCACGCCTCGCCACATGCCCCAGGCCACTATCGTGCACCAGGCCCAACCATCTAGGCATCATGATGTACAGCACCCAGCCTCCCACCCCAGGCTAACCTGGCAAACAATCCCCAGCCAATGCAGTGCTTTTGTGGATGCAGCATAGGACTAGTGGCCCTGTACAAATGTTGCTAATACTGCTACCCTACTCCCAAGTATCTGGGTGGGCACGACCCTTAGAGCTAGCCTGCCTGGATCCCACTAACAATACAGAAAGCAAGTACAGCCCACAACAAGCAGAGAGTCAGTGCAGACAACTGCATTGGAAGGAAAAGTGACTCAGACACAACAGTAGAGCACAAGCACCACACACACACACACACACACACACACACACACACACACACACAGGATACGCTCCCAAAGTGCAAGATTCAGGCAAACATGAGATAGTGCACTGAAGGGCACTCCAGGACGTCTTCTTTATAAAGGCACTACTTTGAAGAGCAGAGGACATAGCTGACTTTATTAACACACAAGAGGGAGGCAAAAATGGGAGAAATTTATCCCAAATGAAAGAATAGGAAAAGGCCATGGCTAGAGATCTAAGTGAAACTGATATAAGTAACATGCCTAGTAGAGAATTTAAAGCATTGATCATAAGAACACTCACTGAACTTAAGAAAGGAGTGGAAGACATGAGTGAGACCTTAACACACAGTTAAAGAATAACATAGCAGAGGTCAATAAACGAAATGAGAAACATGTTTGATGAAATGAAGAGAACAGTGGAAGATGCAGAGGAACAAATTAGTGATCTAGAAGACAGAGTAATGAAAAGTACTCAAGTTGAACAAAAAAGAGAAGAAAGAATTATGCCAAATGAGAATAGACTGGGAACTCAGTGACTGCATCAAATTTAATAACATTCGTATTATAGAAGTCCCAGAAGAACAAGAGAGAAAAGGAGGCATAAAATTTATGTGAAGAAATAATATCTGAAAACTTCCTTAATCTGGAAAAAGAAACAGATATACAGATCCAGGAAGCACAGAAAATCCCATCAAAATCAACAAAAACAGGCCAACACCAACACATATTGTAATTAAATATGCAAAATATAGTGATATAGACAAAATCTTAAAAGCAGCAAAACAAAAGAAGACAGTAACTTAAAATGGAAAATCAATTAGCAGGAGACTTTTAAATGGAAACTTTGCAAGCCAGAAGGGAGTGACACAATATATCAAAGTGCTGAATGGGAAAAATCTGCAGCCCAGAATAGTTTATCCAGCAAGGCTATGATTCAGAATAAAAGGAGACATAAAGAGTTTCCAGACAAACAAACAACCTAAAGGAATTCATGACAACTAAACCAGCCCTGCTACAAATATTTAAGGGGACTCTTTTGAGTGGAAAGGAGAAACAAAAAGTGACAGTAGAAAGGTAGGAAACACAAAAGCAGTAAAAATGAATATTTTTGTAAAAAAATCAGTCAATGATCTCACAAAATAGAAGGATATAAATTATAACAACATACACAATAAGCATGGGGATTACAGCAGTAAGGAATGGATTCAAACTTAACCATCAACTTAATATACACTCCTATATACAGAAGACATTATATATAAAACTAATACCAAGAACCACCAATAAATATGCAAAAAATAAAGAGAAAGAAATCCAAACACACCAGTAATGAAAATCAGGAAAACATGAAAAAGAGAAAAACAAGAAAGGATTAGAGAAAATCTTCAGAAACAACTACAAAACAAATAATAAAATGACAATAAACACAAATCTATCAATAATTACGTTGAATGTAAATGGCCTAAAAGCTCTAATCAAATATATAGGGTGATGCAATGGGTACAAAGCAAGACCCATATATATGCTATCTACAGGAGAATGATTTTAGACCTAAAGAAACCTGCAGATTGAAAGTGAGGGGATGGAGAAACATCAGGCAAGTGGTAGCCAAAAGAAAGCTGCACTAGCAATGCTTATATCCAAAAAAACAGACATTTAAAAAAAACTAACAAGGGCGCCTGGGGGGTTCAGTTGGTTAAGCAACTGCCTGTAGCTCAGGTCATGATCTCAGGGTCCTGGGATTGAGCCTGCTTCTCCCTCTCCCTCAGCAGCTCCCCCTGCTTGTGCTCTCTTGTTCTCTGTCAAATAAAAAAAAAATAAAATCTTAAAATTAATAAATAAATAAAGACTAACAAGAGATAAAGAAGGACACTACATAATAATAAAGGGGAATATCCAACAAGAAGATACAACAACTGTAAATATTTATGCACCTAACATATCTGCACACAAATATATAAAACAGTTAATAACAAACATGAAGGAACTAATTGACAATAATACAATTACAGTACAGGATTTATCACCCCACTTATATGAATGGACAGATTATCTGAAGAGAAAAGCAACAAGGAAACAATGGCTTTGAATGACACACTGGAACACATTAATTTAATAGATATATTCAGAACATTCCATCCTAAAACAGCAAAATGCACATGCTTTTCAAGTGTACATGGAATATTATCCAGAATGGATCATGTATTACCCCATAAAACATCCTCAACAAATTAAAGAATATCGAAGGCATACCATGCATCTTTTCTGACCAGAACACTATGAAACTAGAAGTCAACCACAAGAAAAAATCTGGAAAGAGCACAGTAAATGGAGATTAAATAACATGCTACTCAACAATGATAGGTCAATCAGGAAACAAAAGAAGAGATTAAAAAATACATGGAAGCAAATAAAAATGAAAACACAACAGTCCAAAACACTTGATACAGCAAAGGTGGTTGTAAAAGGGAAGTTTATGGCAACACAGGCCTTCTTGAAGAAGCAAGAGAAACCCCAAATAAATAGCCTAACATTACACCTAAAGGAGCTAGAAAAAGAAGGACAAACTATATGTAAAGACAGCAGAAGGAAGGAAATAAAAAGATTAGAGCAGAAATAAATGATATAGAAACTTAAAAAAAAAAAAAACAATTGAACAAATCAATGAAACCAGGAGCTGGTTCATTGAAAAACCTGGTTCATTTTCAGGTTCCTTGAAAAAATTAATAAAACTGATAAACTTCTAGCCAGACTTATCAAGAAAAAAAGAGAAAGGACTCAAATAAATAAAATCCCATATGAGAGAGGAGAAATAACCAATACCACAGAAATACAAACAATTATAAGAGAATATAATGAAAAATGATATGCCAACATATTGGACAACATGTAAGAAATGGACAAATTCTATAAACATATTAACTATCAAAGCTGAAACAGGCAGAAACATAAAATTTGAACAGGCCAATAACCAGCAAAGAAAATGAATCAGTAATCAAAAAACTCACAACCACAAAAGTTTAGGACCAGAGAGCTTCAAAGGTGAATTCTACCAAGTATTTAAAGAAGAGTTAATACCTCTTCTTCTCAAACAATTCCAAAAAATAGAAGAGGAAGGAAAACTTCCAAATTCATTCTATGAAGCCATCATTACCCTGATAACAAAACCGGATAAAAGACACCACTAAAAACAAACAACAGGCTAATATCCCTGATGAACAGAGATGCAGAAATATTCACCAAAATACTAGTAAACAAAATTCGACAATACATTAATAAAATCATTTAACAAGATCAAGTGGGATTTATTCCTGGGCTGGAAGGGTGGTTCAATATTTGCAAATCAATCAATGCGATACATCACATCAACAAAAGAAAAGATAATAAACATATGATCCATTCAATAGATGCAGAAAAAGCATTTGACAAAGTACAGCATCCATTCATGATAAAAACCCTCAACTAAGTAGGTTTAGAGGGAACGTACCTCAACATGATAAAGGCCATATATGAAAAACCCACAGCTAACATCATCCTCAATGGGGAACAATGGAGAGCTTTTCCTCTACACCCAGGAACAAGATAGGTATGTCCATTCTCACCATTGTTATTTAACATAGTACTGGAAGTCCTAACCATAGCAATCAGACAACACAAAGAAATAAAAGGCATCCAAATCGGCAAGAAGAAATCAAATTTTCACTATTTCCAGATGTCATGATACTCTATATAGAAATCCAAAAGATACCACCAAAACACTGCTAGAACTGATAAATTTAGTAAAGCTGCAGGGTACAAAATCAACATACAGAAATCTGTTGCATTTCTATACAGTAATGATAAAGCAGTGGAAAGAGAAATTAAGGAATCAATCCAACTTATAATTGCACAAGAAATAATAAGATACATAGGAATAAACCTAACCAAAGAACTAAAAGACCTGGACTCTGAAAACTACAAAACACTGATGAAAGAAACTCAGGGTCATAGAAATGGAATGATATTTCATGTTCATGGATCAGAAAAACAAATATTGTTAAAATGTCTATTCTACCCAAAGTAATCTACACATTTAATGCAATCCCTAACAAAATACCACCAGAATTTTCACAGAGCTAGAACAAACAATCCAAAAATTTGTAGGGAACTACAAAAAAACTCAAATAACCAATGCAATCCTGAAAAAGAAAAGCAAAGCTGGAGGCATCACAATTCTGGATTTCATGTTATACTACAAAGCTATAGTGATCAGAACAGTGTGGTACTAGTACAAAAATGGAAACACAGATCAATGGAAAAGAACAGGAAATCCAGAAATAAACCCATAAATACATGGTCAATTAATCTTTAAAAAGCAGGAAAGAATATCTAACAGAAAAAAGACAAGTCTCTTCAACAAATGGTGTTGGGAAAACTGGACAGCAACATGCAAAAGAATGCAACTGGACCACTTTCTTACACCACACACAAATAAATTCAAAATGGATTAAAGACCTAAATGTGAGACAGGAAACCATCAAAATCCTAGAAAAGAGCACAGGCAGTAACCTCTTTGACATCAGTCGTAGCAACTTCTTTCTAGATATATCTCCTGAGGCAAGGGAAACAAAAGCAAAAATAAACTATTGGGACTACATCAAATAAAAAGTGTCTGCACAATGAAGGAAACAATCAACAAAACTAAAAGGCAACCTAAGCAATGGGAGAAGATATTTGCAAAGGACATATCTATCTGATAAAAGGTTAGTATACAAAATATATTAGGAACTTATGAAACTCAACACCCAGAAATCAAATAATCCAGTTAAAAAATGGGGAGAAGACAAACAGTTTTCCAAAAAAGACATACAGATGGCCCACAGACACATGAAAAGATGTTCATCATCACTTACTATCTGGGAAATTCAAATCAAAACTACGATGAGATACCACCTTATACCTGCTAGAATGGCTAAAATCAACAACACAAGAAACAACAGGTGTTGGTGAAGATGTGAAAAAAGGGGAACCCTCTTGCAATGTTGGTAGGAATGCAAACTGGGTGCAGCCACTCTGGAAAACAGTATGGTGGTTCCTCAAAAAGTTAAAAATCAAACTACCCTATGATCCAACAATTGCACTACTGGATAATTACCCAAAGAATACAAAAACACTAATCAGAGGGATACATCAATCCCATTTTTATAGCAGCATTTTTTTACAATAGCCAAGATATGGTAGCAACCCACGTGTTCATCAATTGATGAATGGATAAAGAAGAATACATACAATGGAATATTATTTAGTTTTTACAAAAAATGAAATCTTGCCATTTGCAATGACATGGATGGAGCTACAGAGTATAATGCTAAGTGAAATGTCAGTCAGAGAAAGACAAATACCGTATGATTTCATGCACCTGTGGAATTTAAGAAGCAAAAGAAGCAAAGGGACAGAAAGAGAGAGACAAATCAAGAAACAGACTCTTACTTATAGAGAACAAATTGATGGTTACCAGAGGAGTTTTGGGGGAATGGGTTAAATAGGTGATGGGGATTAAAGAGTATACTTTTTGTGATGAGCACCAGGTTATGTATGGAATTGTTAAATCACTATATTGTACAGCTGAAACTAATATAACACTGTTAAGTAACTGAAATTTAAAGCTAAAAAAAGAATTAAAAAATAAATCTTTTCATTTTGTGTATCCCTGTACTAATTATTATACAATTTTATCATTTTTTTGTTTTAAACTTCATATTAGCTTTATATGTGTTTAATCCCCTATCTTTAATATATGCTTTTTTCTTTTTCAGTGAGATATTTTACTTTCATACAATCTCTTATAACTAGTTAATTCCTTTTCTTTTCAGCTGAAATTTATCTCTTTAACATTTCTTATAAGACAGTTTTAATGGTGACAGATTCACTTAGTTTTTGCTTGTCTGGAAAACTCTTTATCTCTCCTTAAATTCTGAATGATATTACCAGGTAGAATTCTTGGTTGGACGTTTTCTTTTTTTTTCCCTTTCAGCACCTTCAATATATCATGCCATACCTTGCCACTTCCTTCTGGCCTACAAAGTGTTGATTGAAAAATGAGCTGATGGGCTTATGGGGGTCCCTTTAATGCAAGAAGTTGTTTTTCTCTGGCTGCTTTTAAGATTCTCTTTAATTTTTAACATTTTAATTTGAATGTTCTTTGATGTGGATCTCTGTTTTTTTCTTATTTGGAACTCTGTGAGCTTCCTAGAACTGATTATCTGTTTCCTTCCATAGGTTAGGGAAATTTTCAGCCATTATTTCTTGAAATAAGTTTTCTACTTTTTTTTCCTCTGTCTTCATTTGGTACTCCTATAATGCAGATGTTATTCTGCTAGATGTTGTCCCATATGTCCCTCAAACTACCTTAATTTTTCTATTTTTTCCCCTTTTCCTATTCTCAGTTACTTCTGGTGTCTTGTCTTCCAGGTTGCTCATCTGTTCATTTTGTCTGGTCTGCCACTGAACCCCCTAGGTTTATTTACTACTTCACCTATTGTATTCTTCAGCTTTGTGACTTCTCTTTGTTGAAGTTTTCACTGTTCATCCATTCTTCTCCTGAGTTTGGTGAGCATATTTATGACCATTACTTTGAATTCTTTATCAGGTAGATTACTTATCTCCATTTCATTAAGGTCTTTTCTGAGGTTTTTCTCTTATTCTTTCATCAGGAACATATACATGTCTCCTCATTTTGCTTGACTCCATGTTTGTTTTTATGTGTTAGGTAAAATAGCTACCTCTCCTCTTTAAAAAGGTTTTAAATTATAGTTGACACACAATGTTATATTAATTTCAGGTGTACAACATAGTGATTTGACAAGTTTATACATTACACTATGTTCACCACAAGTGTAGCTACCATCTGTCACCATACAACACTATTACAATATGATTGACTATATTCCCTATTCTGTACTTTTTACCCCTATGACTTATTTATTCCATAACTGGAAACCTGTATATCTCTCATTTCCCTTCACCCATTTTGCCAATTCCCCTACTTCCCTCCCCTCTGGCAATCACAGGTTTTTTCTCTGCCCTTATGGGTCTGCTTCTGCTTTTTGTTTGTTTTACTTTTTAGATTCCATATATAAATGTGGCCTTGCATTGGAGATAAACCTTATCAATTTAACCATGCCCTAGCTTTTGGTTGTTTCTCAGACCTCTGTGATTGTCTATAAGTAGCACAATTTGTTCTTGATAGGTCTCAGTTGTTGAGCGTATGCCAAGACCTGTCACTGTTCCAAATGGAGGGATCTCAGTGCCTAGTTTCAGGCTAATTGAAAGGCAGATTATCAGGCAGTATCTTCTTAAGATATGCAAATATACAGTCTTTGGGTCCACAATCGTAAACTCTGCTGACTTCCAGACCAGTTCCAGAGGTGCCCCCTGGGCAATAGTTGCAAAAATCGTAGCTTTAGACGTGTGTATAACCTTTCTGTGAGGTATCAGCGAACTATGATGAGATCAAGTGAGGGTGCTAATATGGTGAATCCCTGCCCATGTTCCCTGAGAGCCCTTCTGTAGCCTCTGGATGGGTGACCTGTCCCCACGACAAAAAAATAGAACTTTTTCACATCAAGAATGGGGTTGTGTTTCAGTCTTCTGTTTGTGCAGTGCCCTGGGTATGGTAGCCTGCCAAAAACTGTCTCTCTAACTGCTTCAAACCCATTGGGTCCAGAAACACAATACCCCAGGCCACTAGAGCCAGGTGTTCAAGGGGAGTCCCACGTGGGCTATGCATGCCCACCAGCTATGGCAGAAGAGCTGTGAATGTGGTATGGTGGTGGGGTACTCAGCCCACCTGGCTGTGGTGGGATAAGCCACAGCTGTAGTGTGCATGGGCAGGGTGCTCCCACTGAAGCTAGCAGACTTAAAGACTTAAAGGAGGGGTTCCACAATAGCACCCATCTACACCAGGACCAACAAGGCAGGAGAATGCAAAAATGATGCCCACCTCTGTCCCTGGAGAGAGTCCCAACAGGTTCTTGCCTCTCTAGCAGATGCTTTAAGATTAGCAAATGAGTCTCCTTCACATAGAGTCTAAGTGCCTTGCAAACTGTTGCTTTTGAGCTGGGTCCCATGGCAAGTGAGTCTGTGCAGGACCCTTTAAGAGTGTATTTTTCATTCCCTACAGTTCTCCTAGAAGTAAGCCCCACTGGTTCTCATAGCCAGATGCTTTGGGGGCTCATTTCTTCAGTGTAGGTCCGAAGGGCTGGGGTGCCTGATGTGGGACATAGACACCTTGCTACTCAAGAACAAGTTCCATATTATGAGATCACTCCCAACTGTAGGCTGCTGCTCCTGGGGTGGAGTTTTTGGAAGACCACATCTCTACCTCTCCTACCCATCTCAATGTGGCCCTTTTATCCTTTGTTGTAGAGGCACTGTTTAGCTAGCTTTCAGGTCCTTTTCAGAGGGAACTCTCCCATATATAGCTGTGGATCTGTTGTGTTCACAGGAGGAGGTGATTTCAGGAACCTTCTATGCCACCATTTTTCAATGTGTCTTTTAAAAAGTATGTAGATTTTAAAGTAACAAACAGCTTCTATAATTAATTGAATACAGCAGGCTAAAAGAGGATTTTCATTAACTATTACTATAATATGTGTTTTTTCTTTTTCTATGTAATCAAATAGAACTTGTTTTAAATACTACAGCCATACTAAATCCAGAATTTCACACTGATCTTCATTACTACCGAGATACCTTACCATACAGATTTCAGCACCAATATATATTAAGGTACAGATTAGAAAAGAAATAAAACCAACTTTCCAGAGATATTAAAAAAGAAAGCAACATATTTAGGTTTCTCATTTTGCTCTTACCGTATGTGATTCTAATTCAGCAATTTTCTCAGGGATCTCAGAACCCAAATAATATATTCTAATCACATGGTCAGTGCTACCTGTTGTAATGAACATACCACCTGGAAGATTAAAAAACAAACAAGCAAACATTGTACCAAGGAATTTAAAAACACTTTGATTGCCTTAGTTATATGCTACCTTATACTAATAAGAGGGCTTCCAGAAACACAGGTTATCTTCTAGTCATTAAAGACATAAAATTTCAGAGAAAAATAGGTAAAATTCAAGAGAAATATCTAAAGGACAACTATACCATTCACCCAACAAAAATCCAACAACTATACACTAAATATAGGCCTTTGAATAAGGTCATTAAAGGTCAGAGCCTTGAGGAATTCTTTATATTTTATGCAAAATCATAGTGCTCCAAAATTATTTATAAAATGACCTATAGCTACAATTCTCTTTTCAGTGGCTATAATGGTGTAATGTAAAAACTCAACCACTTTTGGGATTATGAAAAAATTCTAGAGATGGATGGATGGTGGTAATATATCAAAAACAATGTGAATATACTTAATGTCACAAAACTACTCACCTAAAAATGGTTATTAAAATAGTAAATTTTAGGGGCACATGGGTGGCTCAGTTGGTTGAATGTCCGACTTTTGGTTTCAGCTCAGGTCATGATCTGTGCATCCTGAGATTGAGCCCTGTATCAGACTCCATGCTCAGGAGGGAGTTTGCCTGATTCTCTCCCTCTGTCCCTTCCCCAACTCATGTGCGCCGGTACACGCAAGCTCTCTTTCAAATAAATAATTTTTTTTTAAAAAATAGTAAATTTATGTTATATTTTACCACAATAAAAGAAAAGGTCAACTAGCATATGATTCTTAGCAGTAGAAAAGCACAATTTACACGCTGTAAAAGTGTCTTCTATATGGAACCACAGTACATATTTTCTGAAATGTCAGGGCAGTATTTTTTTTTTTTAGATTTTATTTATTTATTTGGGAGAGAGAGAGCATGAGAGAGGGGAGGTCAGAGGGAGAAGCAGACTCCCCGCCGATCAGGGAGCCCGATGCGGGACTCGATCCTGGGACTCCAGGATCATGACCTGAGCCGAAGGCAGTCGCCCAACCAACTGAGCCACCCAGGCACCCCAGGGCAGTATTTTAATGATGAATTGTGTGTGTATGGGGGGAGAGCTTTTCTTTTTACCAACCAAAATCTGATTTATATAAAAACATATTAGAAAATAAGAAGCTATTGTATGTTAATTAAAGTCCACAAAGGTCCATCTATTATATCATATGGTTCACATTTTTGGTATGCTTCTATTAACAAACATACACTGTTTTTCTCCACAAAATTATACATATACCTTCTACAACTGGATCATTTAATATTTTGGGTACTTGAAACTTTCAATTTTTACACATACCAGAACTGAAAGATGAACAAGATATCTGAACTCCAGGTCTGGATCTCTCAGTAAATTTCACTGGGCGATCTCTAAGGGAAAAGTAAGATATTTTTATTTTCCATCACGTTCATTTAACATGCAAGAATCTTTGTACACTGCTGGATATTGACAGATTGAACATCAATACTATAAAAAACACACAACTGAAGTAGTCAATAAGTACTATTCCAATCATTCAGGTTAAAAATGCATTAAACCTTGCAAATATACTTTAAGATACCAGTATCATTATTATAACTTTACAAAGTACCGCATAACTTACTACCATTAAGAGAAGTTCAAAGTCTTCTTACCAGAATAACAAATGAAACAAATACCCTTTACAAAAATTTTGTGTGTAAGTTAAATAGTCTCTTCAACATTGGTTTCATAAAAATTTGATTCTAAAATCTCTAACATCTAATTGAAGTATAGATGTGTGCACACACATACATTTATATACTTAAATATGTGGACTGTCAAGAATTTCTCAAGGTAATAAAGAAAAATAAACATGCTTGATTTTGCACAAAATTTCTAACCCAATACTAAACTTACCTAAACTTCATTGTTTTTACATGCCATTGCCAGAAACAGATTGTTCCATCAGCACCAGTAGAAGTGAGGTATCTGGTTGTGCCTTTAGTTGATGGACAAAACTAAAAAAAAAAAAAATTCTAATTCAAATAGAAAGCTTTCATGTTCAAACTTATTTTAAACACAGCATGTTCTAAAATTATAATCATTTTAAAAAATAAATAAATTCAATTAAGAATTTTACTTTCAAGAAATCAATTATTTAAATTTCTAGATTAATGAATACCTTACAAAAATTTAAAATATCAAGAAATTGTAGAAAAAAAGTCAGTCATCAAATTTAGGATAAAATATATTAGTCTTAAAAATAACTATTTTTAGGGGTGCCTGGGTGGCTCAGTCAGTACAGCATGCAACTCCTGATCTCAGGGTTATGAGTGTAGAGGTTACTTAAAAATAAAATCTTAAAAAATATAAAAAAATTATTTTTAAATTATTGAATATCACACATTAAGATTATTATTTCATTACTTTTAATGGAGAAAAAAAATCACAAGGTGGTTACTAGTTAAACCATTAGAAATCTGCTAAATATATGCTTATACAGCAATAACTGTGGAATTTTTATAGTTCATATGAACAGAGCATCAGAAACCAATCTAAAATCAATGCTTAGGAAATTAATATCTAAATATTTTGGCCTTAATGTTTTACTTTAAATTCCAGCTTCAATGATGTATGATATAAATTTTGTTCTTTTAAAATTTAAATAATTTTCATTTGTTTTAATAAAATAAGTAAAATAGGTCAAATCTCTATATCATTGTGAAAAAAAAACAGATTAAAAAATATACTTAAGTTGCCAATTTAAAGGATAACTAATACCCTAGGTGAACCATGGACAGCCTTTTTCCTGTAGGATTCTCAGGCTCTGACTCTCAGTATTTTATACATCTTCAGAAAAGAATCACAGATAAGGGAAGAGCCATTGGGCTCCTGATGCCTGAGATACAGGAAAAAGTTGAAAATCAAACCAGGGTCTCTGTATGCCCTGAGTTTTAAAAATCCCAATTAGAGATAATCAACACCACTAAGATGAGTATTAAGGATCAAGATGCATAGGGTTTGAACAAATTTTGACCTCATATCTAAAAAAATGATCATTACAGATATTAGAAGTCATTTATCTAGTTTTCTTGATTAGAAACACATAACATCTACAAAGACTACAGAGTTTAAATAAAAAATTATCAATTAATGTTATCCATTAATAGTTGATATATAGTAAAGAAACCAGTACTCAGGTAGCATGCCTATATTTTCCTTTCTGAGATAGAGAAGCTTGCATTGGAAACCTTAATCCACAATTTATAGGGGGAGTCTGCAACATGCCAAATCCAGCTTGCTGCCTATTTCTGTAAATAAAGTTTTATTGGAACAAATTCACCTTACACTGCCTATGGCTGCTTTTGCACTGGAATGCAGTCAAGTAGGTATGACAGAGACCATATGGCCTGCAAATCCTAAAATATTTACTATCTGATCTGTAAATTTGCTGATCTCTGATTTATACAAATGAGATAAATATAAAATGGTATAATTTTATTAAGTTTGAAGAAACACTAGAACCTTTATTATCACCATTATATTTAAATAAATTCATCAGTCACAAAGTGGATCTGGCCTATTAATGTAGTCTAACTGAATTGTTTTTAAATAATAAATCATGTTAGAGATTATAAAAATAAAAACACTTATATGTGCATTTCTTAATATAAATTAATATATAATTATTGAAGAAAATTTAGTAAATATAGAAAAACAATAAAAGTTACTTATAATCCCACCACCCAGCGGCAACTACTATTAAAATCATATCATTTTATCTCAATTTTGCTTACAAAAAAGAAGAATCTGAAAAGATAATACACCACGATGTTAAGAGAGACAGTTAATTAGCAAAGAATAAGTAATGCATATAGAATGCATGCTAAATAAAATTAAGAGGAGATAAAGAGTGCTGGTGCAGGGAACAACTTAAAATTTTAGAATGGTAAAGTGGTCAGAGAAAGACTCCCTGAGAAAGACACATTTGCACAAGGTGCTTAGAAAGGGAAGGAATAAGCCATGTGACTATCCAAGGAAGACCATTCCAGAGACATGAAACAGAAAGAGCAAAGGCAGAAGTGTAGCTAGAGTGGTCTAAAAAAGCAGAGAGGGTAGCAGCTAAAGAAGAAGGAAAACAGGAAACAAGTAGTAGAAGATGAGGTCAAAGAGAGCAAGGGGCTGAGAATATAGGCCTTACAATGTGGGTCATTTAGACTTCAACTTTAACTGTGAATTTGGAAGCTACTGAAGGTTCTGAGTACTAGTGACATGATTTAACTTCCACTTAAAAATCACTCAGCCTGCTATGCAGAGGTTAGACTGGGGCAAGAAAGAGGGAAAGGAAGAAGCAGGAAGATCAGTTAGAATCCTGTTTCAATAATCTAGATTATAGATGATAATGGTTTGAAATGGAATAGTAATGATTAAGGTCATGATAATTTGTCAGATTCTGGATTTATTCTGAGGGTAGAGCCAACATGATATCCTAACAAGTTAGATATGAGATATAAGAGAAAGAAAAAAAGTCAGGGATGACTACTCTGAGCAACTGAAAGGATAAAACTGCCATTTGTTTAGTTGAAGAAAGCTCTAGGAAAAGCAGATTTGAAGAAGGAAGACAGAAATTCAATTTTGAATATGCTGAGTTTGAGATTCATGACATTCATGTGATGATACCAAGTGGGTCCTTGAATATACAAGTATTGAACTAAAAGAAAGGTCCCAAGATGAAAATATGAGTTTAAAAATCATCAGCCTACAGATAAATCCAAAGCCATGAGACTTAATGAGATCACTAAAGGAAAGAATGTGATAGAGATCCATGGATCTTTAGGGAGCTCCCACATGTAAACAAAATGAGATAGAAATTAGAAATGAAACTATGAAGGAGCCACAAAGTATCATAAACATTTTTCAATGTAAATAGTTATTTTTTTATGTTATATGAGTTATTTCCAAATTCCAGAAGTAATCTGTCAGATAAGATTGTGGGAATACAAATAACAAATAATCTCCTAAAACAAAATCCATGAAATAATTTCAACAGATCAAAAATTTGATACAAAATTTTAAAAATCCAATATATACTAAACCTAATTCTTGCTAGCCCATCATAAACAGGTGATATTATATTAAATAACACACAAAACTTGACTGACATACTTTTTAGTGACTAAAGAACAAAGAAAAGTAAATGGGAGTAATTATCTCATCCACAAAAGTGGTCTCCTTGACCAAAGTGTAAAACACAGTTTCAGGATTCCTGTTTTGCTCTCAACACAAAGAAGAGGACAAGTTCAGCTTAGTTTTCTTAAATAACAGGTTTTTCGGGGGTATCCAGGATTTTAACTATCAATATTTGTAAAAATACCCTATGGACAAGAATTTAAAAGAAGTCAGTGTATGTCAAACATCAAGTTGAAATAGGAAATCACTGAAACTAGGAATAAAATTTTCTTTAACATCAAACCACACACACACACAATCAGACTGACAAACATCTTGCATTAAATATTAACACAAAGTATGCCAATATTGAAGTTAGAACCTGTTTACAACCTAACACGTATTAGTGTTGCTTCCTTACAGCATTTATAAGTCTTCTCCCTTCTTCACAAATACTAGCGAGATAAATGTCTTACACTGTATTTGAAAAAGGTTTTCAATGATTTTTAAATTATCTCTAAAACAATAAATTTATATGAAAAAGGAATTAAAAAAATACCAGAGCAGGGTAGGGAAAAAGCCCTTAGAGATCAACATTTTCTGCTGCCATTCTTTATAATAATATCCACACAAAATAACAAAAACTGAAAGAATTCTCATCCTCATTACATATGTTAGTGATATATTTTCATTTTTCTTACCTGTATGGAAGTAATAGAAGCTGAATGTCCCTGAAGGACTGCAACTGGTGCACAAGTTCGAAGACACCACACTCTTACAACCTTATCACAGCTGCCTGCAGCAATAAGAGTGTTTTCATAGTTAACAGCCATGTCAGAAATTTCAGCAGAGTGCCCTCGAAGTGTAGCAAGGAGACGTCCATCATCTGTTGCCCAGATTTTCACCAAACAGTCATCTGAACCCTATAGTAACACAAAAGGACAGATTCCCAGTGAAGCAAAAATTTGCACCATTACCACCACCCCCAGAAAAAAAAGCCAAAATGACAAAGGGAGGATTTTTATTAAGTTACTTCTGAGCCTTTACTTTCTAATCTCCTCTGTCCATATAATATGGATCCAGGAAGAAATATAAATGATCTCCAAATGACAGCACTGACAAAGCATTATCTAAACTAACAACAACATTTGTGAAGAACTCCCCAAAACTGCCAATCTGACAACTCAAAATACTTATAACTCACTTTTAAGTGATTTGGCATTAAATATATCTGCCATTATTTCTTTCCTTATGCCTGACAGCATTTTATCACAATTGCTTGAATACTTTTTCTATTTCACTTATTTGTGGAACATAAGGAATAGCATGGAGGACATTATGAGAAGCAAAGGAAAAATGAAGGGGGCAAATCAGAGGGGGAGACAAACTGTGAGAGACTATGGACTCTGAGAAACAAACAGGGTTTTAGAGGGGAGGGAGGTAGGGAGATGGGTTAGCCAGGTGATGGGTATTAAGGAGGGCACGTATTGCATGGAGCACTGAGTGTTATACACAATGAATCATGGAACACTACATCAAAAACTAATGATGTACTGCATGGTGACTAACATAGCATAATAAAAAAAAGAATACTTTTTCTACAAATATTTAAAAATTTAACCTAAAGTCTACATGCATTTCTCAGTAAACATGAGTCTTTGTTAATAAACTGCTGAAAATATTAAGTTGAACTTCCTATTGAGAATTTCAAAAGAGCTTTAAAAATAGTAAAAAGCAATTCTACTCTAACATAGTAAATAAGTTAGTAATTATTTGTTTATAAAAAGATGGCAGGATGCCTGGGTAGCTCAGTCAGTTAAGTATCTGCCTTCAGCTCAGGTCATGATCCCAGGGCTCTGGGATCTAGCCCGGAGCCCCAGGCCAGAGCCCCAGGTCAGGTTCCCTGCTCAGTGGGAAGTCTGCTTCTCCCTCTCCCTCTGCCCCCACCCCTGCTTATGCTCTCTCTCCCTCTCTCTTTCAAATAAATAAATGAAATCTTTTAAAAAAATAAAAAAATAATAAGATGGCAATTGTCATTTTCATCACGATCACTGACATCCAAATACTTAGGTGATGCATTTGGAGTTATGAAAATGTCAATGGAAGAGTCTTTAATGAACTCCAAGGAGTCATAATTTCCCCAAATGCAAACTACTTCATTTATTATAGCATAGAAAGTTAAGAAGAAAATTATGACACTACATACACTTCTATGTTAACTTAGAACTAAAGTAGTGAGACTAAACCCTTTCTTAGAAATATTAGCATGCTACAATTTTGTACTCAAAAGCACACGATATGATCTGGTTAATAAAATGCTAAGTGAAATAAGTCAGTTACAGAAAGACGAATACCATATGATTTCACTCATATGTGGAATTTAAGAAAACAAATGAGCAAAGGGAAAAAAAAAAAGGAGAGAGGGAGGCAAACCAAGAAATAGACTCTTAACTACAGAGAACAAACTGATGGTTACCGGAGGGGAGGTGGGTGGGGGGGTGGGTAAAATAGGTGATGGGGATTAAGTAATGCACTTGCTGAGATGAGCACCAGGTTTTGTACGGAAATGTTGACTCACTATATTATACACCTGAAACTAATATTACACTGTATGGTAACTAACTGGAATTTAAATAAAAACTTAAAAACCTCAGATTTAAGGGCACCTAGGTGGTTCAGTTGGTTGAGTGTCCAACTCTTGATCTCAGCAAAGGTCTTAATCTCAGGGTCATGAGTTCAAACCCCTCGTGAAAAAAAAAAAGCAAAACCAAGAACAAACCAAAAAAAAAAAAAAAAAAAAAAAAACAATTTAAAAGATAATTAGTATTGGGACACCTGGGTGGCTCAGTCAGTTAAGCATCTGCCTTTGGCTCAGGTCATGATCTCAGGGTCCTGGGATTGAGCCCCAACATGGGCTCCCTCCTCAGTGGGGGGATTCTGCTTCTCCCTCTGCCCCTCCCCCCTTGCTTGCTCTTTTTCTCTCTCTCTCTCTCAAAGAAATAAATGTAATCTTAAAAAAAGTAATAATTAGTACTGAAATAAAAGAAAGATATACACAACTGTAAATTTGGTTACTAACTGTATAATACAATTATTCAACCATAAGAATGTGTTTTAATCATTTTAATTAAGCAGAATGGGCACCAATTACACTAAGTGACAAATGGAAAATGCATTTTAAAATGAAATGAAATGAAATGGAGTAGACAAACTTGTTTCACATAAATTAACCACCTCTAATATATAAGGCCTTAAGATTTAATTTTTTTTAATTAGATTTCCCAAAACATAGAGGACATTATAGTTCACCCATTTACTTATATAGAATGAGAAAATTTCAATTTCTTTTTTTAAGTTATATAACTTTTATTTTTTTCCTTTTTCCCTTTTTTTAGATTTTATTTAAGTTCAAATTAGTTAACATAATGTATTATTAGTTTCAGTGGTAGAATTTAGTGATTTATCAGTTGCATATAACACCCAGTGCTCATTACATCAAGCGCCTTCCTTAATGCCCCTCACCCAATTATCCATCCCCCCAGCCACCTCCCCTCCAGCCACTCTCAGTTTATAAAGTCATCTTTTTACTCATCTTTTCGTGCATTAATGTGTCGAAGGATAAACTGCTTACAAAGTATAATTCAATGCCATGAAGCCTACCTTCAATTGTAGTAAATCTCAAATATGCTACAGTATCATTAATTTTAAACTCACTGTAAAAATTCTTCTCCCACTTCGGTCAAATGCTACACAGTAGACAGATGACAAGTGCCCCAGAATTCTCTTATGCATCTTAATGTGCTGGTAAGCAGATGAAGGGAAAATATGGCTGAAGCGACTGCATCCAGTTAATTGCCTGGCAGAGGTGATATTTACTGAAAAACATAAAATAAAAGATTCCTTCTTAAGACCTAAAAGCAAAACCTACTTCATGAAGTTAAATCATAAATATTAAGATGAGATAAAATAGGGTACACACACCACAGCAATTTTACCCTGTGAAAAGTCTAAATTCCATTATACATTTCATGATTTTATGAATTCATGTTTACTACCACAAAGCACTAAGAATACTCTTCTTTTAAATCCCACAAGTCTGATTTTCTGTTTGCCTTACTATGATTTCTCAGGTTCATTCTTGTTTTACCTTTCTTTGGTAAACTATAGTCAAAGACACTGTCACTTTAAATATAGAGGTAAATCTTAACATAACATGAAGGACTCTTAGAATAGACTACATTTGATTAAATATAATACATTTTAAAAATTACATAGGGAATTTTATGAACTCCTGTCCTACCTCCTCAAACCTATCCACTCCATATGAAGCTATCTCTAAATTTTCAAGAGTAATAGACTTATACAGTGAAAAAAACAAAGGAAGCTATGATAATACATTAAGTTTTCAGTAACAATCCTTTCTAGGTTTGTCTATAGGTTCTCCGCTTTTTGGTTTCTGAAACTGTAAACTCTCCCACTAGTTACAAATGAATTTTTGAAACTGCATCTCCTATATAAAGTCACTATAGTTCTTTTTGTTTGTTTTGCCTTATTAATTTTCTTAAAAAAAAAAAACAGAAAAAAGCATAAGTCTGTCCAGTTCTCTCACAAATGCCACTTGGATTCTTCTCACTTACCTAAAATGGAGATCTTAGTCCCCATGTAAGGATTTACAAGCACCCACTTGCTCTGTGAAATTCCTCCAGTCTTTCCTTATACACTGAAAATATTTAACATCCCATACATTATATTTTAATCAAACCATAAGATCCTTCTAAGTGCAAAGTTACCTTGAGGCAAGGTGACATACTACCATAGTGCATAAATAATATAGTACAAATGATAACAGCTTTATGTTGAAGTAAGGCAAAATTAAGGCAAGAATGGGTTTGTAGCTAGATTAACACAATTAGAACCATGCCACAATAAAAAATATGAAACCTTTCCACATCTCAATCTTAAAAGCAATGGAGTCCTTTTTTTTTTTTTTTTTTCAGGCGAAGGTAGATCCACTGGCCATTTTAAACTGACAAAATGACAAAAAATGAATGATGAATAGCAAAACCAATGAGACTTTGAATGCAAATCATAAGAACACAACAGAGATTGAGTATTTATATAACACTGTGAGGGTGCCTGAGTGGCTCAGTCATTAAGCGTCTGCCTTCGGCTCAGGTCATGATCCCAGGGTCCTGGGATCGAGCCCCACATCGGGCTCCCTGCTCCACGGGAAGCCTGCTTCTCCCTCTCCCACTCCCCCTGCTTCTGTTCCCTCTCTCGCTGTGTCTCTCTCTGGGACAAATAAATTAAATAAATTAAATCTTTAAAAAAAGAGAAACACTATGAAATGCTGAGTAAATAATGGTAGAAAACCCACAAGCATCACTACCAGCTCAGAGGATTTCTTTTTGGCACCTGCTCCCCATCCCAACCTCTAGAAATTTTCACAATTCTAAAATGGAAAGAGCAGACACCATAACTTTGAGACTTAGCAATTTTCCTTCTCCAGTCAAACATTTCTTACTGCTCTTAGTTCCTTAAAACAATCAACCATCACTTCTTTGCTTTTTTCTATCCATACTTTTCAAGTAGATAGAAGAAAAGGTGTGTTACTTTAGCGCAGGGTTTTTCAGCCTCAAGAAATACTGGCACTTTGGGCCTGATGAACCTTCACTGTGCAGGGCTGTCTGTCTACTGAAAAGTATTTAGCAGTTTCCCTGGCCTCTACCCACTAGATTTTAGTAGAACCCTACCACCATGAAGCTGTGACAAAGAAAAATATCTCTGGACATTGCCAAATGTCTCCTGGTGGTAATAAACAAAAACAAAAACAAAAAAACATTAACAACTGTCCCCAGCTTAAACAAAAAACAGCATCAATAGGAAGAAAAATAATCAGAAAAGCAACTCTAAGAAGAAAAGCAGAGACATAAAGAAAAAGAAGTAGTGAAAGACACAGGGGAGAGATAAAGAGCTACCAGAAATCCAGTCATTCCTCTAACAAATATCTGTGTTTTTTGAAGGCCAAAGGAATAAGCATATAAACAAAATATTCTTGACCCCACTAAGAGATCCCATTAGTATCTCAGGCCAAAACTGTTAAATCAGGAACAATGACTGAAAACTTTATGCATCTTTATAGTCTATACAAATTAGCTTTTACTTTTTAAGACTCCTTTACAAAGGAAACTATTAATTGAAAAAGAAAAATGAAAAATATGTGGAACAAATATGACAAAATCTTAATATTTTAAAACACATATAAAACTAACCACCTATAAGAGTACCAAGGGGGGCACCTGGGTGGCTCAGTCGGTTAAGCATCTGTCTTTGGCTCAGGTCGTGATACCAGGGTTCTGGAAACGAGTCCCACACCGGGCTCCCAGCTCAGCGGGGAGCCTGCTTCTTCCTCTCCTGCTGACCCCCTCCCCTGCTCATGCTCTCTTTCTCACTCTGCTCTCTCTCTCTCTAATAAATATATAAAATCTTTAAAAAAATACCACTAAGGTCTAATAGATGAATGGATAAAGGAAATTAACAGATAAGTCACAATATAGGAAATACAAATAAACTGAATCACAAAATACACTTAACCATTTTGCCAACTATCAAAAGAAATTTAAATGAAAATAATGAAATACAATACTATACCTAATAAATTAGCATTTTAAAAATTCTAAAAACCTAAGGCCAGCAATTACTACTTGAAACTGGTATACACCTTCATTTCTAGTATATGTGCTGCTGAAGCGAGCACGTACACCTTCATTTCTAGATACACCATAAAGTGACATGATCCATTCGGAAAATAATTTTGGCAATAACTTCAAGAGTCATGAAAATATACACACCCATTGCCCAACCATTGGGAATCTATTCTAGTGACACAACTTATTAGCAAAAATGAGTTACATGTACAAATGTTTAATGAAGCACTATTTACAATACCAAAGAATGATAAATAACCTAAGTCCAACATCAGGGAAATGGTTAATTAAATTACAGACTATGTGATGGACTATTCTATAGGAATTAATAATTAAAATACCAAACTACAGCACTGTGTAAAAATTTAGAAACTACAAAGCAAAAAATATAAAATGCAACCTTACAAGTATACTATGATTTAAATTATGAAAAAATATGCATACATATATATAATAAAGACTAAAAAGAAACAAGAGAAATGAAACCAACTGCTTTGTGATCAAAGTATAGGTAAATTTTTAAAATTTCACCTAACACACTTAATATATTTTTATCTTCAACACAACTTTTCTATTGGGTTCTTCCTAGTTATTGCTAATAGCTATTCAAAAAAAGTCTACTATAAGGCACATTGTATATTTGACAGCAGCAGCATCAAATATTCCTTCTTTCCAATCTCAGTGATTTTTTGTTTATTCATCTAGCACCTGAGATGATAACATTTACATATTTTTCTCAGTCATTTGATATCAACAGGGCTTAGGCTCTATATACACTAAGGAGTTCTGTCAACACTCTTTTTTGCATGCATTGTCCATTTAGCCAGTATTTTTCAATATTGCATGTGAACATGCCAACTTTGTCTTGAAATATTTTAAGAACTTTCCTTTTCAGACAAACATCTTTGATATCAATACATTTCTTTGTACTTAGCAATGTTGACAAATTCAACTAGTAGATAAATTAGTCAAATGTATATAGGTATAAAATATATTAAAATACAAAATGTTCTATTCAGAATCCATTATGTCTATTTTTTTTCTTTAAAATTTTGTAAGATAGGCATCTAAATGTTCTCTAAAAGAGGTAAGATATATGAACTAACTCAGTGACAGACCAAAATGCTTAAAGATTCAAGTAAGAACAGGATAAGACTTAATGTATGTTTTAAATTTATTAAGTCACAGAGAGCACTGAACAGCTATCAATGGAATAATTACTTTTTCTTTAAAACCTATGTTTGTTGACCACCTGATATGAGCTAAGCACTTGACAGATACTGGAAATACAGCTTATAAACAAACCGACCTAGATCCTCATCCTCATAGAATTTACATTCCACTGAACAAAGCTTTCATCATTTACCCAATTTCATGAATAAGATATCTTAACGAGGAAAGTGATCTATACAGCTCTCGAAATGTATTTTTCTAATAAGCTCTACAGGTGATGTTGATACTCTGCCAAGTTTGGGAACCACTAATTCTAGTCCAACCTCCCTCCTTCCCAAAATTATCCTTTCCATAATATATCTGGCAGATAGCCATTTAGCCTCTGCTTAAACACTTTTGGTAAAGAGAATATTATTATTTCTTAAAAAAATGGCCAATTCATATGTTGAGCCGTTCTAATTTTGGGGAGACTCTACCTTTAATTGAACTCAAACTCTTTCCCTGTAACTTCGGGAATCATACAGGCTTTGCCTTTGGGAGCTACACTGGAAAAAAAAACAAAAACAAAAACAAAAAACAGTCAAATCCCTTTGTTACATGGTAACCCGTGAAATATTTAAAGATAGTTATCACTTGTGCCTTCCATCTTCTCTCAATATATGAGGTCCCCTCTACATTATTCACAGCCATAATTCAC
This sequence comes from Mirounga leonina, assembly GCF_011800145.1. Taxonomy (NCBI): domain Eukaryota; kingdom Metazoa; phylum Chordata; class Mammalia; order Carnivora; family Phocidae; genus Mirounga; species Mirounga leonina. The sequence continues at coordinate 10,759,234 of NW_023270513.1, forward strand.
ACATACCTCTCTTCCCTATCATCCCCTACAGAAAAACACTCTTTCACCCTAAACACTAACGTGGTTGCTTTTTTTTGAGAAGTTTCTAGTTCATCAATGTCTCAGACTCTTAAAATAACAAGAACTGAGCAAAATATTCCAGTGGTCTAATCAGCACAGAGTATTTTCAACCACACTTCTATGAATGCAATTTAGGATGCAAAGACTACATTAGTTTTCTAAAACAGCTGCCTTATACTATCTATTGGTTAAAGAGGAAATAAAGTTAGTTTGATATGCTTTCTTAGTAAACATATGTTCCTAGTGCTCACCTCTTTCTTTTCTAAGAGTACACAAACCACCTGTTCAATAAACCTGTCTAAAATTCTGCCTGGGGTTAAAGCTAAATTCACCAATCTATAATTCCTAGAATCTAGTATTTGTTTCCTTTCATATAACTTGTCCATTGAGTCATTTCCATTTCTCCTGTCCACTCTGATTTCACAAAGAATACCTGCCAGTGAAAACTGTTTCAGTATACCAGGATTTAATTCATTTGGGCTTCTTAAAGCAGGTAGGTACACATGTATCTTGGCTTTTCTTTTCTTTAACCATGCTTGATCTACCCTTTACAGTTTAGAGATCACTCTCTTTGACATAGAAAACTAATAGAAAAGATTGTTATCTCCAGCTCTCACATTTAAGCTATGAATTTATACCATCTATTCCTTTTTGAAAAATCTATAGGTTCTTCCCCTATATGCTAATTGGGATTTAACGGTGTTTTGGGGTAATCCTATATGGGCTGAACTGAATGAAATTGTTGGTATTTAACTATTTTCTACATAAAAAATAGTGATTTTAGATGGCTCAGCATAATACCTATAATTGGAGTGGGGGGATGAGCAGACATCAAGCATTAGTCTGATGTAGGTATCCTGCTATCTTTACTTCTCCATTAGGAAAGCATCATCCACACTGTCAGGTCTACAGTAACATCCCATATAGATTTCTCACTCCTTTTACCTCTACCCATTGTTTTTCATAGTATAGTCACATTTATACCATTTCAAGTTTGTATCTCCTTATGTAAAATTTTCTAGTTCACTTTGTTGCATTATACCTAGTATTTATAAATATTCTGCCCAACCTAATGTTTTCTCTTGTGAATTATTGGTCACTTCCATCTTTGTGGATCTTTTCCCTATATTATAGCCACTATATTTCATCATACTATTTTCTTAAAAACTGGGTAATTTTATGAGTGTCCCTCATAAGCAGTAAAATTAACTTATTTCATTTTAATTTTCTATGCCTTCTTATTATCAATTAGAAGTGCTAGTGCACAGTAAAAGGGAGAGAATGAGATCACAGTTATCCCATAAGAAGACTCAAATTTTATCAAGAACATTTTAAAGAATTAATTAAAACTGAATAAAATTCTTGTAAAGGTTCTCCTGAAATTTATTATTTTTTCTATTAATATTTTAAATGCTATTGAAATACCCTTAGAAATTAAGAATATTGAATGGTCTTTGAAAAAATGCACAGAAAAATGTTATAATTTGAAGTGTATGATATCCCAGTACATGCTAGATATTAATACATCATTTCACATACTCAAATTCTATTTGTTTTGTAATTATAATATGTAATGCTGTAACCCAAATTAATGAAGTTCAAACCAGACTGATTTTTTTCAGGTACTCTTCAACAACAGCTTTGCCTTGCTCACTCTGTGGCATCCTGAATGTATTATAAGGATGTGCTTCTTAGGTTAATCCTTTCTTCACTGTTCTCTCCATTAGTGATCCATTCCGTCATTTTATAGAAAAAAGCTACTTGGGGTGCCTGGGTGGCTCAGTCGTTAAGCGTCTGCCTTCGGCTCAGGTCATGATCCCAGGGTCCTGGGATCAAGCCCTGCATCGGGCTCCCTGTTCAGCTGGGAGCCTGCTTCTCTCTCTCCCACTCCCCCTGCTTGTGTTCCCTCTCTAGCTGTCTCTCTCTCTGTGTCAAATAAATAAATAAAATCTTAAAAATAAATAAATAAAAAATTAAAAAAATAAAAAAAATAAAGATACTAACAACCTGTTAAAATCCTGGCGTTTGAAAAAGTGTGTTCATTTTAGAATATTTGCTCCATGCAGCACAAGATGTACTACTTATTATCTTGACTTAAAAGCTTAGTACTAGAATTTCAAATATTAAACAGTAATAAAAAAAAAAAAACCTGAAAGTAGTATAGGACCCAATATCAAGAACACTTAATAACAATAAACCAAATCAAAGATTTATTACAGGGTTGTTATACTAAGAAAACTTTATTACTACATCAACTTTTTCCTACAACAGTCAAGATACACAGTCTGTTCTCCTAAATTCAGTCAATCATATCAAAACACCTAGGTCAGTAAGCAAGAAGAAATAGAAGGATCACTGCAAATGCATAACTTCTGTGAAAAACACCTCAAAGCATAATCTCTTCTATCAACTCTATACATGAAAGACAGAACATTATTAGACCAAAAAGATCAGGAAGTCTATGCTGAAACATACTGAAACAACTGTATAATAGGTAGGACAAAAATTATAAAGTAATAAATAATTTAAAAATTGTAAAAAGTACAAAAGTAGTAATAAAGTATAAAATATTTATTTTATACTAAACTTAAGGTTTTATATTTTATATACTTAGTGAAGAAAAATTTGACTTAGATTTCTAAAGTATTTTAAGAGTCCTAGTTTATTATATAATATATTCAAAAATGATTCCATTTTAGAAATAAAATAAGTATTTCTTATAGAATCTCATAGTACACATGCTTTATTGCTAGGATACAACTATCAATAGCAAAACCCAAATTTAAAGTTCATTAAGGGAATGATGTCATCATCATGACAGATTAACTGTTCCACTTTTCTCTCCACTTTGATTAACAACTAATTAGACATTCATAGCAGAACAAAAGTGCTTCTGCACATCATACCAGAATACCCTGGAGGTTTCTACCTACCTGTGCATCTATGGGTAGACAGGGCTTCGGTGGGGGCTGCAACCCAAAGGATTGGCTAAGCATGCCCCACCCCAACTCACGGTGATCATGGGATAAAGGGAACCTGGAGAGTGCAAAAGTGAGTGGATACCCACAGGCAATAGAGACTTTGTAGAGGTCCAGCCTGCATGAAGGGAGAATCTGGCATGCTATCAGAGTGGAATAGAGACGAATTTGGACACAGAGGAGATGAAGGAACTTGCCAAGGGAACACTGCTTCCCAAGATGACAATGCAAGGGTCTGAGATTTTGGCAGCTGCAGCAGCACCTTCTCCAGTAAAGGTGGAAAGCTGCAGCCACTCCCATAGAGAAGGAAGAAATCAAAAGGGCTAAGTGACTGCCCAGGTGCTGCAAATGTGCAGGTTACAACTGAAGGGACCTGTTTCTCTCAGGCAGTGCCAGAATTTTGGAGGACAGGCCTCCTTGATTGGGGGAGGGAGAAGAATAGGGGAAAAGCAGACGAGAATATCAAAGGGCACTGAAGGCACAAGTTTCATGTTGTCTGCTTCAGATCAACAGGTCTACCCCACTGATCTCTGGGAGTGCTCCACTTTGAGGATCCACCCACTGGCTAGCGGGCACCCTCAAAGCCCCAGATGCTAAGCCCATGCCACTCCCATTCCACTTCCAGGTCCTTGCACATGCTCCCAGTGCATCTGAGGGAACTAACTCCAGATGGAAAAGCCCAAAAGCATGAGTTACTGTGCCACATTCTGAAATACAAAAGAAAGGATTCTAATAGCCAACCTGTTTAATTAAAAGAATCAAAGACGACATAAGAAAAATCAAGGAAACAAAACTGAAAACTACTTTAGACCAAATAGATTTAACAGACATATATAGAACGTTCTATCCATCATCATGAGAATACATTCTTCCCAAGTGCACACATAATACACTCCAAAGATAGATCATATGATAGGACACAAAAGAAGTCATGGCAAATTTAAGAAGCCTGAAATCATACCACCTATCTTTTCAGACCACAATCATATGAAACTAGAAGTCAACAAGAGGAAAGCTGAAAATTCTACAAATGTGAAAAATAAACACACTTCTGAACAATCAATGGGTCAAACAAAAAAAAAAATCAAAAGGGAAATACAAAATACCTTGAAAAAAATGCAAATGGAAACAAACATATCAATTCCTATGGGATGCTGAGAAAGGAGTTCTTAGAGGAAGGCTTATAGAGATAAATGCATACATTAAGGAAGTATAAAAATCTCAAAAATAATTTTACACCTCAAGGAACTAGAGAGAAAAAGAACAAATTAAGCACTAAATTAGCAAAAGGAAAGATAATAAAGATCAGAGCAGAAATAAATGAAATAGAGGCCTAAAGAAAAAAATAAAAAGATCAACAAAAATGAGAGCTGGTTTTTCTAGAAGATAAAATTGCTGCACTAACTAATAAAAAAAAAAAAAGAGAAGACTCAAATAACATTATAAATGAAAGAGGACACATTACAACAGAAATACATAGGAACATAAGAGACTACAATCAATAATTATATGCCAACAAATTAGATAACCTAGAAAAAAATGAATAAATTCTTACAAATACACAACCTAACAAGACTGAATCAAGAAAAATTAGAAAATCTAAACAGATCAGTAACTAGTAAAGATATTGAATCAGTAGTCAAAACCCTCCCAACACAGAAAACCTCAGGACAGGCAGCATCACAGGCAAATTCTACCAAAACTTAAAGAATTAATGCCAATCCTTCTCAAACTTTTTCAAAAAATTGAAGAGGAAGGAACATTTCCAAAGTCATTCAACAAGGCCAACATTACTCTGATAGCAAAGTCAGATAAGAACACTACAAGAAAAGAAAGCTATTATAATAGACCAATATCCCTGATAAACATAGAAACAAAAATTCACAACAAAATATTAGCAAACAAAATTCAAGCACACATTAAAAGAATTATACAACATGACCAAGTGTGATTTAAACCTGGGATTCAAGGAGAGATCAACATACTCAAATCAGTAAATGTAATACATCACAGTAATAGATAAAAATCACATGATTATACCAATAGATGCTGCAAAATATGTATTTACAAAATATGATATCCTTTCATGATAAAAACCTTCAAAAGGATTGGTATAGAAGGAGCATACTCCAATATAATAAAGGTCATATACAACACACTCATAGCTAACATTATACTCAATTGTGAAAAATTGAAATCTTTTCTTCTATAATCATGAACAAGTCAAGGATGCCCAATCTCATCTCTCTTTCCAATATAGTACTGGAAGTCCTAGCTATTGCAATTAGGTAAGACAAAGAAATAAAAGGCATCTGAATCAGAAAAGAAGAAATATAACTGTTATTTGTACATAATATAATTTTAGAAAATTCCAGCTTCAAACAAAAAACTGGAAAAAATCAACATAGTAAAGTTGAAGGATATAAGATCAACATGCAATTATCAGTTACATTTCATTTTTTTATTTTAAAATTTTTATTTAAATTCCACTTAGTTAAATACAGTGTACTATTAGTTCAAAATGTACAACATAGTGATTCAACACTTTCATTAAACACCCTGTGCTCATCACAACAGGTGCACTCCTTAATACCCATCACTTATTTTACCCACACCCCCACCAATCTACCCTTCTGTAACCATCAGATTGTTCCCTATACCTAAGGCACTGTTTCTTGGTTTGCCTCTCTCTCTGTTTTTTCCCCTTTCTTTGATCGTTGTGTTTCTTAAATTTCACATATGAGTAAAATCATATGGTATTTGTCTTCATCTGATTGCCTTGTTTTGCTTAGCACAATACACTCTAGCTGCATCCCCATTGTTGCAAATGGCAAAATTTTATTCTTTTTCATGGCTGAAAATATTCCATTGTGTGTGTGTGTGTGTGTGCATACATATATATATGTATATATCCATCCCTTAGTTGATGGACACTTTGGCTTTTTCCATAAGGTGGCTATTGTAGATAATACTGCCATAAAAATAAGGGTGCATATATCCCTTTGAATTAATATTTTTCTATTCTTTGAGTAAACACTTACTAGTGTGATTGCTGGATCGTAGGGTAGGGTAGTTACATATTTAAGTTTTCCAGGAACCTCCATCCTGTTTTCCAATGTGGCTGCACCAGTTTGCATTCCCATCAACAATGCAAGAGTGTTACCCTTTTTCCACATCCTTGCCAACACCTGTTGTTTCTTGTGTTGTTAATTTTAGCCATTCTGACTGGTGTGAGGTGATATCTTATTGTACTTTTGATTTGTATTTCCCTGATGATCAGTGATGTTAAGTATCTTTAATGTGTCTATTAGCCATCTGTATGTGTTCTATAGAAAAATGCCTATTCATGCCTTCTGCCCACTTATTAATTGCATTATTCATTTTTTAGGTGTTCAGGTTTCTAAGTTCTTTAAATATTTTGGATACTAACCCATTATCAGATATATCATTTGCAAATATTTTCTCCCATTCCACAGGTTGCCTTTCAGTATAGCTGATTGTTTCCCTCACTGTACACAAGCTTTTTGTCTTGATTAAGTCCCAATACTTTATTTCTGCTTTTATTTCCCTTGTCTCAGGAGACATACCTAGAAAGAAGCCGCTACGACCAATGTCAAGAGGTTACTCCCTGTGTTCTCCTCTAGGATTTTTATGGTTTCAGGTCTCATTTTTAGGTCTTTCATCCATTTTTAATTTATTTTTGTGTGTGGTATAAGGAAGTGGTCCAGTTGCATTCTTTGCATGTTCCTGTCCAGTTTTCCCAACAGCATTTGTCAAACAGACCGTCCTTTTCCCATTGGATATTCTTTTCTGCTTTGTCAAAGATTAATTGACCATATAGTTGTGGATTCATTTCTGGGTTTTCTATTTTATTCCATTCATCTATTTTTGTGCCAGTTTCATACTGTTTTGATCACTATAGCTTTTAATATAACTTGAAGTCCAGAATTGTGATGCCTCCAGGTTTCCTTTTCTTTTTCAAGGTAGCTTTGGCTATTCAGGCTCTTTTGTGGTTCCATACAAATTTTAGGATTGTTTGATCTAGCTCTGTGAAAAATGCTGGTGGTATTTTGATACGGATTGCATTAAACATGGAGATTTCTTTGGTAGTATGGACATTTTAACAATATTTGTTCTTCCAATCCACAAACATGGAATGTCTTTCCATTTCTTTGTGTTGTCTTCAATCTCTTTTAGCACTGTTTTGTAGTTTTCAGAGTTTGGGTCTTTCACTTATTTTGTTAGGTTCATTCCTAGGTATCTTACTGCTTTTGGTGCAACTGTAAATGGGACTGATTCTTTGCTTTCTTTTTCTGCTACTTCATTGTTGGAGTATAGAAATGCAACAGATCTCTGTATATTGATTTTCTATCCTGTGACTCTACTGAATTCGTTTATCAACTATAGTTTTTTGGTAGAGTCTTTCAGGTTTTCCATATACAGTATCATGTCATGTGCAAATAGTGAAAGGTTGACTTCTTCCTTGCCTTTTTGGGTGCCTTTTATTTCTTTGTGTTGTCTCATTGCTGTGGCTAGGACTTCCAGTACTATGTTAAATAACAGTGGTGGACATCCTGTCTTGCTCCTGACTATAAAGGAAAAGGTCTCATTTTTTCCCTATTGAGAATGATATTAACTGTGGGTTTTTCATATATGGCCTTAATGATGTTGAGGTATATTCCATCTAAACCTATTTTGTTGAGGGCTTTTATCATGAATGGATGTTGTACTTTGTCAAAGGCTTTTTCTACATCTATTGAAATGACCACATGGTTCTTATCCTTTCTTTTATTAATGTGGTGTCTCACATCAATTGATTTGCAAACACTGAAGCAGCCTCGCACCCCAGGAATAAATCCCACTTGACAGTGGTGAATGATTTTTTTAATGTATTGTTGGATTCGGTTTGCTAGTATTTTATTGAGAATTTTGCTTCCATATTCATCAGGGATATTGGCCCGTAGTTCTTTTTCTTAGTGGTGTTTTTTTGTTTGTTTGTTTTGTTTTAAGATTTTATTTATATTTGAGAGAGAGAGAGCGAGCAATAGAGAGAGAGCATGAGCAGGGTGGAGAGGGAAAAGCAGGCTCCCTGTGTGGGGCTTGATCCCAGGACTCTGGGATCATGACCTGAGCCGAAGGCAGATGGTTAACTGACTGAGCCACCCAGGTGTCCCCTCAAGGGTCTTTCTCGCTGATATCACAATGATCTCTGCATAGCTGTCTAAACATATTTATATCCCCGTTTGCTTGGGTTTTCCCACCTATGTGACTACTAGTAACACTTAAACTCATGACCTGAGCCAAAGGCAGATGCTTAATGACTGAGCCACACAGGCGCCCCTAGCAAGGCATCCCTCACTTTCAATCTGCAGGTGTCTTTAGTTCTAAAATGAGTCTCTTATAGGCAGCATATAGATGGGTCTTATATTTTTATCCATTCTGACATCCTGTCTTTTGATTGAAGCATTTAGTTCATTTACATTCAAAGTAAGTATTGATAGATATGTATTTATTGCCATTTTATTGCTTGTCCTATTGTTGTATGTGGAGATTTTCTGTGATCCTTTCTTGTCTTTGTCACTTTCAGGCTGTTCTTTGCACTCAGAGTCCCTTTTAATATTTCTTAAATGGCTGGTTTAGCAGTCAGGAACTCCTTCAGGTTTTGTTTGTCTGGGAAACTCTTTTATCTCTCTTTCTATTCTGAAAGATAGCCTTGATGGATAGAGCATTTTTGGCTGCAGATTTTTCCCATTTGGCACTTTGAATATATCATGACACTCCTTCTGGTTTCTGTTGAGAAATCTCCAGCTAGCCTTATGGGTTTTCCCCTGAAAGTTAAGGATTTCTTTTGTCTTGCTTCTTTAAGATTTTTTATTGATCACTATATTTTGCAAATTTAATTACAATATATCTTGGTGTTGGCCTGCTCTGATTGAATTTGATGGGAGTTCTCTGTGCCTCCTGGATGTCTGTTTCCTTCCCCTGGCCTACAGAAAGTTTCTGCTATTATTTCTTGAAATAAATTTTCTCTCCCCTTCTCCTATTAAACAAATGTTATTATGTTTGGTGGAGTCACTGAGCTCTCTAAGTCTATTCTTATGTTGCATAATTCTCTGTTTTGTTCATCCTCATTATTTTCCATTATTTTGTCTTCTCAATCACTAATTCATTCCTCTGCTTCTTATAACCTGCTGTTCGTTGCATCAAGCCTGTTTCAAATCTTGTTTATTGCATTCTGCATCTCTAACTCTTTTTTATTTCTTTTATCTCTGTGGTAAGGGTCTCACTCTGTTTGCTGGCCACTTTGTTGGCCTGTCTTCTCTCCAGGAGCAGCACAGTGTCCTCCAGGCTCTATTCCAGCAAAGCCCACTGGCCTTTAAAACTCCAGGCTTTGGGGGCTCCTGGGTGGCTCAGTTGGTTGACTGTCTGCCTTCAGCTCAGGTCGTGATCCCAGGGTCCTGGGATCGAGCCCCGCATTGGGCTGCCTGCTCAGCGGAAGTCTGCTTCTCCCTCTGCCTGCTGCTCCCCCTGCTTGTGCTCTCTCTCTCTCTCTCTGTCTCTTGCAAATAAATAAAATTTAAAATAAATAAATAAATAAATAAATAAATAAATAAATAAATAAATCTCCAGGCTTTAAGCCTTGCTGTTTGCAAGAACTCATGAAACTCATCCCCTCTCGTTTTCCAAGCCAATAACTTTGGGGGAACATTCTCTTTGTGCATTACCCTGTGTCCTCCTCTCTCTTGCCCTTTTATGTGACCACAGCTCTCTCCCCTCCACAGCACCCAGGTTCTGTTTCTTCCCTAAACAACATCTCCTCACTTCCTACCTTCTTGATGTGGCCTCTTCTCTCCCTTTAGTTGTGGAGTATTTTTCTGTCAGTCTTCAGGTCGATTTTCTGGGGTATTTAGGATGACTTGGTAGTTATCTAGTTGCATTTGTGGGATGAGACAAGTCTAGGGTCCTCCTACTCTGCCCCCATCTTCCTCTCCATCAGTTACATCTCCATATACTAATAATGAAACACTGGAAAACAAACCTATCCTATTCACAGAAGCATCAAAAAATAAAATACTTAGGAATACATTTAACCAAGGAAGTAAAAGATCTGTACAACAAAAACTACAAGGCTCTGTTGAAAGAAATCAAAGACACAAATAAATGATAAGACATCTCATGTTCATGTGTCAGCATTATGAATAACATTAAAATGTCCATACTACCCTAAGCCATAGATTCAGTGCAATGTCTATAAATTTAATGGCAGGGGCACCTGGGTGGCTCAGTTGGTTAAGCATCTGACTCTTGGTTTCGGCTCAGGTCATGGTCTCAGGGTGTCAGGTTCTGCCCTCTGAGCAGAGTCTGTTTGAGATTCGCTCTCCCTCTTCTTCCCCCTCTGTTTCTCTCCTTGCTCACACGTACACTTTCTCTCTCTCCCTCTCTCTCTCTAAACTAAGTAAATAAATAAAATCTTTAAATAATGTTTTAATGGCATAATTCACAGAAACAGAAGAAAAATACTCCTAAAATTTGTATGGAACTATGTAAGACCCCAAGTAGTCAAAGAAATCCTGAGAAAGAACAAATTCAGAGGTATCACCCCTCCTAATTTCAAACTATACAATAAAACTATGGTAATAACAACAGTATTGTACTGGCATAAAAATAGACACACAGACCAGTGGAACAGAATATGGACTCCAGAATGAATCCTCTCATATTCAGTCAACTAATATTCAAGAAGGGGGCCAAGAACACCCAATGGGAAAAAGATATTCTCTTCAATAAATGGTGCTGTATACCAATGGACCACATGCTGAACAATGAAACTGGATCCCTAGCTTATACCACTTACAAAAATTAACTCAAAATGGACTTAAACATAAGATCTGATGCCATAAAACTCATAGAAAGAAACAAGAAGCTCTTCAACATTGGATTTGGTAATAATATTTGAACATGACACAAAAAGTACAAACAACGAAAGCAAAGATAAACAAGTGGGACTACATCAATATCCAGAATATATAAAGAACTTTACAACTCAATCACAACAACAGAACAAATTATTTGATTAAAAATGGGCAGAGGAACTGAATAGACATTTGTTTTCCAAAAAACAACATCTAAAGCCCACCAGGTACATGGAAAAAAATGGTCAACATCACTAGTCATCAGGAAAATGCAAATCAAAACCACTCTGGGATTTTCACTTCATATCTATTTCAATGGCTATCATCAAGAATACAAGAGACTAATAAGTGTTAGCAAGGATGTGAAGAAAAGGGGAAACTTGGCCACAGATGGTGGGAATGTACATTGGTTCAAGCACTATGGAAAACAATATGGATCTTCCTCAATAAATTAAAAATAGAACTACCATATGATCCAGCAATTCCACTTCTAACTATATCCACAAAGGAAATGAAAACAGGATATTGAAAAGATATATGCACTTCCATATTTATTGCAGTACTTTTCACAGTAGTCATAATATGGAAACAACCCACATTCCCATCAATGGATGAATGAATTAAAAAGATGTGGTATATATATAAATGGAATATTCAGCCATGAGAAAGAAAGGCATCCTGCCATTTGTGACAACATGAATGGACTTTGATCACGTTATGCTCAGTGAGAGAACTCAACCAGGGAATCACTTATATGCTGGTGGTTGGGGGATAGGACAGATGTTATATGGGTACAAACTTGCAACAAGTAGTAAATAAATCCAAATGCATAGTATAGTGACTATAAACAAATATATTGTATTATAGTCAACAAAACTACTAAGAGACTAGAATTTAATTACTGCAATAAAAGGAAATGATAATTATATAACGTGAGAGAGGTACTAATTATTGCCACAATGGCAATCATATTAAAATATATAAATGTATCAAATTAACACATTGTAGAGCTTAAATCTATACAATGTTTTATATCAAATATATTTCAATTTGAAAAGTACACTAAGAAGGCCCTTTTTCTAGAAAGCATAGGTTCAAATAAGCATTTGAATCAACCACATGAAGAGACACTTGTCCACAAGTATAATTAGAAATTTAATATTTCTATTCATTTTCTATGACCTTAGGACATTTTCATTGTGATTAACATTTAAAATTTAACTGAGCTTTGTGCTCTTTAATTATAAACATAGAATTAAATAGTGCAGTGCAGGAGTGCAGGAGACAAAAAACAACCAGCTGCCTTTGGCAATAAGTAAATGCAATCCTGCCATCTACAACAACAAGGATGAACTTGGTGGACATTATGCTAAGTGAAATAAGCCAGACAAAGACAAAAATCACATGATCTCACTGATACATGGAATCCAAGAAAAGAAAGTTCAATTCATATTAACAGTAATTGGAATGGTGGTTACCAGAGGCTGGAAGGGTACGGGAAAAGGGGAGACACTGATCAAAAGGTACATTTAGTTACCTCATATACAGCATGGTGACTATAGCTAATAATGTACTGTATACCTGAAATTTGTTAAGAGAGTAGATCTCACGTGTTCTCATAAAAGAAATTATTACTATAGTAGTTGATGAACATGTTAATTTTTTATTGTAATAATCACTTCAGAACAAAGACACATATCAAAACATCATGTTGCATACCTTCAATATACACAATTTTCATTTGGTGAAAGTAAATAAATAAGAAAAAATGCAAACCATCAACAGGGAAATACAGATCAAAACAAAAATGAGATATCACCTCACACCTGTCAGAATGGCTAAAATTAATAACACAGGAAACAACAGATGTTGGCGAGGATCTGGAGAAAGGGGAACCCTCTTACACTATTAGTGGGAATGCAAACCGGTGCAGCCACTCTGGAAAACAGTATGGAGATTCTTCAAAAAGTTAAAAATAGAACTATCCAACAATCCAGCAATCACATTAGTTATTTACCCAAGGGATACAAAAATACAGAATCAAAGGGATACATGCACCCCTATGGGTATAGCAGCATTATCAGTAATTGCCAAACTATGGAAAGAGCCCAAATGTCCATGGGCTGATGAATGGATAAAGAAGAGGTGGTACACACACACACACACACACACACACACACACACACAGAGGAGTATTACTCAGCCATCAAAAAGAATGAAATCTTGCCATTTGCAATGACGTAGATGGAGCTAGCATGTATAATGTTAAGTGAAATAAGTCAGAGAAAGACAAATACCATATGATTTCACTCATATATGATAGTTAAGAAAGAACAGATGAACATAGGGGAAAAGGCAAAAAGAAAAAAAAGAAGAGAGGGAAACAAGCCAAAAGTGACTCACTGATAGATAACAAACTGAGGGTTGATGGAGGGATGTGGGAGGGGGCTGGGCTAGATGGGTGATAGGTATTAAAGAGGGCACCAGCTGTGATGAGGACTGGATGTTGTATGTAACTGATGCATCGCTGGATTCTACTCCAGAAACCAATATTGCACTGTATGTTAACTAACAAAATTTAAATTAAAAAAAAATATATTACCCATACTTTACTGACCAGAATTGACAAAAAAACTTTTGTTATGTATAATAAAACCTAACATTTAACACTTCTCATGTGTCAGGCATTGTGCTAAGGACTTTATATGTTTAACTTATTTAACCCTATAAATTATTATTAATATCCCCTTTTAAAGTTGTGGAAACATCTCTCCAAGATCCCAGTCTAGTAAATGGTAGAGCAAGGATTCAAACCCAGGCAATCTGGCTTCAGAGGTTGATCTCTTAACCAATATTTTATAATACCTTTTCTGAAAATGAGAAAAAAAATTTAAATTTGCATTTGCCCCAAAGCTATCCTATGTTCCAATGACTATAACAGGTTTCACCCAAAACTTCACATTCTAGCTCAAACCATCCCAGAACATAATTAAATCTGTCAAATCATCCAATCTCCAAATTGTAATATAAAAATTGCAGGATGGAATATGTTTAAAAAGAGTTTGAAAACTTCTAGAGATAATAGGTGAACTCAACAAGGTAGGGGGAAATAAGATCAACAAACACAAATTAATTGCATTTCTACACACTAACAATGAACATGCAGAAATAAACTTAAGAACACAATATCATTTACAATCATTCAAAAATTAAATACTTAGATATACATTTTAAAAAGCATGTAAATATCTGTATGCTGCAATTGCAAAATGTTGATGAAAGAAATCAAAGACTTCAATAAATGGAAAGACATACTATGGTCATGGATTGGAAGGCTCACACAGTAAACAAATCAGTTCTCCCAAACTGATTTATAGGCTTAATGCAATTCTCTTCAAAAGGCTTTTTCAGACACTAACAAGTTTATTCTAAAATGTATATGGAAGGGGTGCCTGGGTGGCTCAGTCGGTTAAGCATCTGACTTGATTTCAGATCAGGTCATGATCTCAGGGTTGTGAGATCGAGCCCCACATCAAGCTCTATGCTGGGCATGGAGCCTGCTTAAGATTCTTTCTCCCTCTCCCTCTTCCTCTCCTCCCTCCCTCTCCAAAAATAAAATAAAATAAGATAAAATAAAATAAAAATGGAAAAGTGTTGACACTAGAATATTGAAAACAGTCCTGACAAAGAAAAAGTGGGAGGGATTACTCTTTGCAATGTTAAGGCTTACTATGAAACTATAGTAATCAAAACAACGTGGTATTGGTGAGGAGATAAACATATAGATCAGTGGAATAGAATAGAGGACCAAAAAATAGATTCTTGACAATGAAATATTCTTAACTGATGTTTGAAAAAAGTGCAAGTTAAATTCCATGGAAGAAGAATAGCCTTTTTAACAAATTGTGCTAGAGCAATTAGACATTCATAGGTAAGAAACAATGAACCTCTACTGAAAACTCATACATTACACAGTTTAACTCAAAATGGATCATAGAATTAAATGTAAAACTGTTCAAAAAAAAGATACAGTAAAAAATCTTCAGAATTCTGAAGCAAAGAATTCTTAGGCTTGACAATAAAAGCATGATCCAAAAAGAGAAAATTTGATATATTGGATGTCATCAAATTTTAAAACTTTTGGTCTGTGAAAGCCTAGGTAAAGAAGATGAAAAAAACAAGCTATAGACAGGGAGAAAATATTTGCAAATGACATATCTAACAAAGGACTGGTATCTAGAATATATAAAGAACTCTTAAAGCTCAGTAACAGAATGAAAATAATCCAATTAGAAAATGGGTGAAAGACTCAGACAAACATTTCATCAGAGGATATACATACAGTAAATAGCACTAAGAAAGATGTTCAACATCAGTAGCCATCAGGGAAATGCAAATTAAAGCCACAATGATACAGCACACTGCATAGCCATGAGAAAATCTAAAATAAAATATTGTGACAATACCAAATGTTGGGAAAGATGTGGAAAAATTGGATAGATTGCTGGTGGGAATGTAAAATGCTATAGCCACTCTGGAAAACAGTTTGGCAGTTTCTTAAAAAACTCAACATGCAATTACCATATGACCCACAATTGTACTCTTGGGATTTTATACCAGTGAAATGAAATTTATACCAAAGAAAGCTTATGTTCACACACACACCAAAGCAAAATTTAAAACACCTATGCATTGATGTTTATAGCAGTTTTATTTGTAACTGCTAAAAGCTAGAAATCAACCTAGATATCCTTCAACTGGTAAACAAATAAACTGTGGTATACCCATACTATGGAATACCACTCAGCAATAAAAAGGAAGGAATATTAACACAATTTGGAGAATGTCCAGATAATTATGCTGAGTGAAATAAAGTTATATACTGTATGATTCCATTTACATAACATTCTTAAAATGACAAAACTATACAAATGGAGTACAGATTAGTAGTTGACAAGACAGAGGCAGTGGGTAGAGATGCAGAAGATAGGTAAGTGTGGTTATAAAAAGGTAATATGAGGGATCCTTGTGGTGATAATGCTCTATCTTAACTGTGGAGGTGAATACACAAGTGATATAACTGTATAGACTTAACTATGCACATACAATCAAATGAGTACCAGCAAAACTGATAATTTCTGATTAAGACCATAGGAAATTTCAAGTCTTACACTTAAACTAAACTTCTCACATTTTACCACCCTGGCACCTTTGCTTATGCTATTCCTTTAGCCTTATGCCTATGTCTGCTATTTTACTCTGTCACTATCCTCCTTAACCTTGGAAACATAGCCTAAAACCACCTCCTATTTTTTTAAAGAAATCTTTCTCAATCACTTCAGCCAAAAGAGAACTCTCCTACTTCACCTTATCATGGTACTTGTATTAGTTACTTCTGCATATCTCTGATCTAATAAGATTATAAGTATTTTAAAAATACAGATTAATGTTTAATGAATCATGGAGTGACCTAGCTCAATCCCTTGGAAGTAAGACACTCAAGTATTTGTTTAATTAATCTGGTCCCAACTTTCTCAAAATATCTAACCATAATTCCTACTCCTCTTAGGCATAAATTTTCCACTTGAAATCAGACAAACCTTGTCTGTCCTATGTAGTTATCTTCTTACCTGGAATGTTCCACCTCTCAGCCTTCCAAGTTCACCTCAAAGGCCACTTATTCCTAAAAATTATTCCTTATTTCTCTTAATCAGTTTCTTCTCTCCTTCCTGAATGCCCATTACACTTTGTATTTCCCTTAAATCACTTAGTCTACATGTCTGCTATAGATTGTTTGTGGTCTTACCCACAAATTCATGTTGAACACCTAATGTCCAATATGATGGTATTGGGATGTGGGTCCTTTGGGGAGGTGATTACATCATGGGGGCAGAGTGCTCATGAAGAGCACTGAGAAATCTCCCTTGCCCCTTCTTCCCTGTGAAGTTACCATGAGAAGGTACCATCTACGCACCAGAAAGTGGGCCCTCACCAGACACTGAGTCTGCTGCTGCTATGATCTTAGACTTCTCAGACTCCAGAACGGTGAGAAATAAATGTTTGTTGTTTATAAGCCACCTAGTCTATGCCAGTTTGTTGTAGTAGTTTAAAAGGACTGAGACAATGCCCTATACTATAATCATATTCTGGCATCTGTCCAAACATCCCCAAAGAGTAAAATCCTTGGTAGCAAGGACTTCCTTGAACACTTGGAAAAGGCTCTGCATATATTTGATGTTCAAATAGTTGCTAAATTGAATTAAAAAATATTTCTAGAATGTTAAGTAATTTTGATTATCCTTCAACATTCCAAAACCATTCAGAATTTAAATTCCATAGTCAATAAGTTTTATAGGGAATTTTGATCAAGTCTATAATCCTCTTCTTATGACTTACAAGATCTTATTTCTGATTCTCTCCCTGCCTCTCTAAACCTTGCCTTCTTAGTTCCTTGTATTGTTTTTTTTCCCCTGACTCACTCTTGATGAAAGGCTGATAGCTCATTCAAATGCTATCCAGGATTCTCTTCTGTCTTCATGCTGCCCTGGCAATCTCACCTACCCACATACTAACTACTGCCAAATTTCTATCTCTAACCTTTGTCCTTCACCTTAGCTCCTGGCCCACATTTTCAACCACATCATGGACATCCATCCCCTCTACCTGGATATACCACAGATGGAGATTTCCCATATCAAGTTAATTATCCTTCCATCACAAGTTTCTTATATTCTCCCTCTCCTCAATTTTGTCACCAACAGATTATTTCTTATGCTTCCTCTTTTATTCACCATATCCAACCAAACTGTATTATTAATCCTACCTCCAAAATTTTGCTTGACTCAATCCAGTTATCTCCATTTCTATTGCCACTGATGCCATACTTATCATTTTCTGTCTACATTTACAGTAATAGCCTTCCCTCTGATTTCTCTGTCTGCCTCTTCCAGTCTCTCTTCTCTCCAATTTATCCTACTCTCTGCCACCTGAGTTATCTCTTCAAAATAAAAATCTGATCATATAATTTTCCTATTCAAAAATATCCAGTGGCACATTAATATCTACAAGATAAAATCTAAACTCATTAGTATAGCATAGAACAGGGGTTGACAAACTATGGTCCATGGTCCAATTCAGCCCACCATCTGTTTATGTAAAGACAGTTTTATCAGAAAACAACCATTCTCATTTATTTACATATTATCTATGGCTGCTTTCACATTACCACACAGATGACTAGTAGCAACAGAGATCAAATGACTCACAAGACCAAAAACTTTTACTATCTAGCCCTTTAACCAAAAGTTCTGTAGACTCCTAGCATGGACAGTTCAGAATAATTGGGCCCCATGGGGTGCCTGGGTGGCTCAGTTGGTTAAGCGACTGCCTTCGGCTCAGGTCATGATCCTGGAGTCCCAGGATCGAGTCCCGCATCGGGCTCCCTGCTTGGCAGGGAGTCTGCTTCTCCCTCTGACCCTCCTCCCTCTCATGCTCTCTGTCTCTCATTCTCTCTCTCTCAAATAAATAAATAAATAAATAAAATCTTTAAAAAAAAAAAAAAAAAGAATAATTGGGCCCCAACCTGCATTTCTAGTCACATCTCCCACTGCAAATTCCAGGCTATTTTATCAAACAGGCAATTCTCTTCTGAGTACCACTACTCATTTTACAAGGCTATAAGTTGATACAGTTGGCCCTCAAAGTATATTGAATAAAATAGTGTTTACCAATTCCCACAATATTATCTCATGTCTTATTTATAAAACACATATAACAATGTCAAAACTATGATTCTAAACATAAATCAGAGGTTGGTAAGTATTTGGGAAAGTGATAGAAAATGAGGATTATAAATATCTCAGAGTACCTACAATGGTTGACAAGAGGTTCTACTACAGCAACCAGGACATATATATTATTTACTTTGCTAAGAATTTTGTGGGAAGACTACTAGATTTATAGTCAAAGGACAGGTCTAACAAGTTTACATACTAAAGTAGTACCTCACTATAGTTGCGTGTGAGTTAGACAATAACATCTTTAATGTATGAGTCATTATTATTATTCACATTATTATTGGCACTTGTGACCCAATATCATAATTACAAATTACATCTACATGACATTTTAAAGCTTATGAATTCCATAGACATCTCATTTGAGATCACGGTCATTCTGTGAGATCTGAAGGAAAGCATTTTCTTCAATCTGTAAAGGAGGAAATTAAGGTCCAAAGAAGCTAAGTGATTTGTCTAACATCACAGAGCCAATTAACAGCCAGGGCTAGGTTCAATCCAGGTCTCCTAATTCTAGTTCAGTATTCTTTACACTTTTCAATGCTATCTACTTAAATGAAATTATACAAAATTCAATCTGCTATGAGCCTGAAAAGGTAACTTTAACAGCAAAAATTCTATAGTATGTACTTCCTTCATACTCCAAAAGTCAGTGAACAGTATCAACAGGAACTCTGGCTCTATTAAAATTGGGTTTTACTGGAAAGTTCACCAGATTTGAAGACTATTCTAAAACGGCAACATCAGAGTTCTTAGGCCACAAGTCTATTCAATTCATTCTCTATTTACAGTGGAGAAAAATCTGTTTGTTTTAAAATTATTTTACAGTGACATGGAAAATTTAACTGGTGTCAAAAATATTTCTAGGGTGAAACAAATGATTTTCAACTCCACAGACTAAGAACATACAGAAAAGCCCTTAAGTACAATTAATGACAGATTCTTGTTTGCTGACTATGTGCTTTTAAAAGATTTATAATAGTGAATAATTAGGCACCCAACATGAGAGCACCCAAATACATAAAACAATAAATAACAAAACAAATTCTTTTGAATTAATAGTAACACAATAAGTGGAAAGGACTTTAACATCCCAATTACACCAATAGACAGATCATCTAAACAGAAAATAACCAAGGAAACAATGGCTTTGAATGACACACTGAACCAGATGGACTTAACAGATATATTCAGGACATTCCATCCTAAAGCAGCAAAGTACACATTCTTTTCAAGTACAAATGGAAAATTCTCCAGAACAGATCACATATTAGCCCTCAAAACAGGCCTCAACAAATACAAAAAGATGGAAATCATACCATGAAGCTTTTCTGACCACAACGCTATGTAACTAGAAGTCAACCAGAAGAAAAAAATGTGGAAAGACCATAAATATATGGAGGTTCAATAACATGCTACAATAAATGGGTCAACCAGGAAATCAATGAAGAAATTTAAAAATACATGGTAAGAAGTGAAAATGAAATACAACACAACAGTCTGAACCTATGGGATGCAGCAAAAGCAGTCCTAAGAGAGAAGTATATAGAAATACATATAGCCTACCTCAATACATGTAGCCTACCTCAAGAAGCAAGAAAAATCTCAGAGAAACAATTTAACCTTACACCTAAGGGAGCTAGAAAAAGAACACATGAAGCCTAAAGACAGCAGGAGGAAGGAAATAATAGTGATTAGAGCAGAAACAAATGATATAGAAACTAAAAAAACAGTAGAACAGGTCAATGAAACCAAGAGCTGGTTCCTTGAAAAATAAAATAAAATTAATAAAGCCATAGCCAGACTTCTAAAAAGAAAAGAGAAAGGACCCCCCCAAAAAAAATAAAATGACAAATGAGAGAGGAGAAATAACAACTAATACCACAGAAATACAATTAGAAGAAACTATGAAAAACTATATGCCAACAAATTGAACAACCTGGAAGAAATGGATAAATTTCTAGAAACATAAATTGCCAAAACAGAAACAGGAAGAAATAGAAAATTTGAACAAACCAATCAACAGCAAAGAAATTGAATGAGTAATCAAAAAAGTTCCAACAAAGAAAAGCCCAGAACCATTTGGCTTCAGAGGTGAATTCTAGCAAACCTTTAAAGAAGAGTTAATGCCTATTCTTCTCAAAATATTCCAAAAAGTAAAAAAAGTAAGGAAAAATTCCAAATTCATTATATGAGGCGAGCATTACCTGATACCAAATATCCCTAATGAACAATCCCTATCAAAATACCACCAGCATTTTTCACAGAGCTAGAATAAACAATACTAAAATTTGTATGGAACCACAGAAGACCCCAAATAGCCAAAGCTACCTTGAAAAACAGAAGGAAACCTGGAGGCATCACAGTTCTGAACTGCAAGTTATATTAAAAGCTGTAGTGATCAAAACAGTATGGAACTGGCACAAAAATAGATGAATGGAATAGAATAGAAAACCCAGAAATGAACCCACAACTATATGGTCAATTAATCTTTGACAAAGCAGGAAAGAATATCCAATGGGAAAAGGACAGTCTGTTCAACAAATGGTGGGAAAACTGGACAGCAACATGCAAAAGAATGCAACTGGACATCAAAAACTAATGATGTATTGTATGGTGACTAACATAACATAATAAAATAAAAAAGAAAAGAATGCAACTGGAACACTTCTTATACCACACACAAAAATAAATTAAAAATGGATGAAAGACCTAAAAGTGAGACCTGAGACCATAAAAATCCTAGAGGAAAACACAGGGAGTAACCTCTTGACATTGGTCATAGCAAATTCTTTCTAGAGGTCTAGACATGGGAAATAAAAGCAGAAGTAAAGTACGGGGACTTAAAATAAAAAGCTTGTGTACAGTGAGGGAAACAATCAATAAAACTAAAGGCAGCCTATGGAATAGGAGAAGATATCTGCAAATGACATATCTGAGAAAGGGTTAATATATAAAATATTTAAATAACTTGTAAAACTCAGTACCCAAAAAAGAATAATCCAATTAACAAATGGGCAGAAGACATGAATAGATATTTTTCCAAAGAAGACATGCCGATGGTCAACAGACACATAAAAAGATGCTCAACATCATTCATCATCAGGGAAATACAAATCAAAACTACACCTGTCAGAATGGCTAAAATCAACAACACAAGAAACAACACGTGTTGTTGAGGATGTAGAAAAAGGGTAACCCTCTTGCACTGTTGGTGGGAATGCAAACTGGTGCAGCCACTCTGGAAAACAGTATGGATATTCCTCTAAACTTAAATATGGAACTACCCTACAATCCAGCAATCACACTATTAGGTATTTATGCAAAGAATACAAAAATATTAATTCAAAGGGACACATGCACTCCTGTGTTTATAGCAGCATTATGTACAATAGCCAAACTATGGAAACAACCCAAGTGTCCCTCAACTGATGAATGGACAAAGAAGTTGTGATGTGTATACATATCTATGTGTGTGTGTGTGTGTGTGTAAAATAGAATATTCTTCAGCCATAGAGAGGAATGAAATCTTGCCATTTGCAATGACATGGATGGAGGTATGCTAAATGAAATAAGTCAGTCAGAGAAAGACAAATACCATATGATTTCAGTGCTATGTGGAATTTAAGAAGCAAAACAAACAAGCAAAGGGGAAAAAGAGAGAGAGAGGTAAACCAAGAAACAGACCTTAACTATGGAGAACAAACTGATGGCTAGCTACCACAGGGGAGGTGGATGGGAGAATGGGTTAAATAGGTGATGAACATTAAGGAGTGCACTTGTTGTGATAAAAACCAGTGATGTATGGAAGTGTTGAATCATTACATTGTAGACTCGAAACAAATACTACACTGTATGCTAACTAACTGGCATTTAAATTAAAACTTTTAAAAAATATTTATAAGACCACATGTTGAAAGAATCAAAACCTATCTGGGACTGAAAGAGTGAATATCAGCTAAGAATAAAAAAAAGAAAAAGCAGCCCTGTGATTAATCAGGCTAGGAGGATAGACACAGATAAAGCCAACTGCAAAGTTAACAGAAAACACTGTTTTTCCCAAGGTCATGTACCAGTTGTAAAATACCATAATGACCCCTTCTTTGAGTGATTATTGCTTTCTTACCATGATGCCTCCAGACTTGCTTTGCTATTTTCATTTATTACCAGAGGGAGATACCCAATTCCTAAACCACCCTGCTTCATGAGAGCACCCAATCCCTAGTTAATCCCTACTTCTTTCAATCTGCTTCAGAAGCAGCCACCAATCTAGAACTAATCCTGGCTGACTTCAGACCCTTCTCAGAATTCTTCAGCGGCAATCCAAAATTTACTAAAGACACTTCCCTTCTCTCTCTTATCCAGAGGCCTTGTATCATTCTTCTGGAGTATACTTCTTCACTATTAAGTCAATAAATCTGATTTTGTCAGACTACAGGCTTGTTCCTCCTGGTCTTTTGTTGGTGAGGCTTTAAAAAGGTAAATTTTTTTTAAAGATTTATTTTTTATTGAGAGAGAGAGTGGGGGGGTTGAGGAGGGCAGAGAGATAGGGAGGGAGGGAGGGTGGGAGGGAGGAGGAAGGAAGGAAGGAAGGAAGGAAGGAAGGAAGGAAGGAAGGAAGGAAGGAAGGAAAAGGAAAGAAAGAGAGAGAGAAAGAAAAAGAAAGAAAGAAGAAAGAAAGAAAGAAAGAAAGAAAGAAAGAAAGAAAGAAAGAGAAAGAAAGAAAGAAAGAAAGAAAGAAAGAAAGAAAGAAAGAAAGAAAGAAAGAAAGAACGAAAGAAAGAAAGAAAGAAAGAAAGAAAGAAAGAAAGAAAGAAAGAAAAGAAAGAAGAAAGATAGATAGAAAGAGAAAGAATGAATCTCAAGTGGACTCTAGCTGACTGTGGAGCCCTTAGGTCTCCATCTCAAGATCCCGAAATCATGACCTGAACCAAAATCAAGAGTTGAACTCTTAACTGACTGAGCCACCCAGGTGCCCCACAAGGTAAATTATTTTTAATTACCCTAGAGATTCAGCAGTTTAGTACTGACAAAAAGCACCACCCTCCCTCTCCCCCCAAAACAGAAAAACAAAACAAAACAAAACAAAATACTTCTGTACTTAAACCAGAAAATCATTAGCCATAGGAGACTTTCACTACCAAGATGAACTCATTGAATTCTACTGCTTATATCACAGGAAATATCTGATCAATGATACTAAGAGATATAATATTTAACCAAAGCCAGGTAACTACCATACCTGCTGGGAGAAACAGTATATTATTAACTTGGCATCAAGCTCCAGATAAAACAAAAATATACAAATTGGTGATATTATCTGATTTTTAATATACATCAGTCACATAACAAGAGGAATTTTACCTGTCACCCACAATCTACTAATGTGCTACACCTAGTGTTCATGAAATCCTTGTATAATTTTCTAACTTTTCATTTTTAAACTTTAAGACAGATTATATAAAAAAAACAGAATATTTCCAATTCTTCTGTAAATGACATTGAAAGATAAAATGAACTAGTTTTTTTAACCATAGGTCAAGCTAACTTCATATCCAAAGAAGCCATAAACAACGCAGAGAGTTTAAATATGACTCATTACCAGTAACACTGGAAAGTAGCGGGTCTAGCTATTTTCAAGAATAATCTCAACCCAATTTTGGTAGGCCAGCCTTATGAAGGAAATGAAGAACAGAGGATATTACCAAAATCATATTCTAATAGAATACCTGTTGGATCAAGAAATGCTTTAAAATCCATTAAAACAACTTCAAAACAATAAAGCAAAGTTTTGAACTTCTAAGAAATAGTAGCTACACACCTACCTCAAAGATAAATCTCAGAAATGTGGGGGTTGGGTGGAGGATGAAGTAGAGAGAGAGTGCTTTCAGCAAAAGCTTAAGACTGAATCAAAAACAGTACCAGAGGCTCAGCCAATAACTGCTAACCAAAAAACAGTCTTAAGGCTTTATTCACACAAAGCAAAAAGGACTATTGTTCACAAATCAGGCTTCTTTTTTTTAAGATTTTATTTTATTTATTTGAAAGAGAGAGACAGATAGTGACAGAGATAGTGAGAGAAAGCACAAGCGGGGAGGAGAGGGAGAAGCAGACTCCCCGCTGAGCAGGGAGCCTGACATGGGGCTACGATCGTAAGGACCCTGGGATCATGACCTGAGCCGAAGGCAGATACTTAACTGACTGAGCCACCCAGGTGTGCCCACAAATCAGGCTTCTAATACCACACCCATCACCATCAATATCATCTTCAAATACAAGATTTTTCAGAAAACAAGATATATTTAAAAGCTAAAATAATTTTGGATTAGTCTTTTCTCTTTTACAAAAAAGTCACCTGATCAACATTTACAGTTTTTTTTTTTAATTTTAATCAGAAAATAGAATCATAGCAAATATGAAAACTTCTGATTGTTTAAAATGAACTTGAACTGGGGAGCTTGGTTGGTTCAGTCAGTTAAGGGTCTGCCTTCGGCTCAAGTCATTATCCCAGGGTCCTGGGATGGAGCCCTGGGTCAGGCTCCAGGGAGCCTGCTTCTCCTTCTCCCTCTGCCCCTCTCCCCTGCTTATGCTCTCTCTCCCTCTCAGATAAATAAATCTTTATAAATTAATTAATTAATTTAAAAATGCACTTGAACATAATGGCTCCTATAAGTAGAGAGGATAATAAACTAAGAAAATACTCTTTTAAGAACAGTGGAAAGTGACTCATGAAATTTAGTGTCAATTCTAGATTTACAATGACTAGTAATATTTTCTGGGTATAGCTTGGTTTGAGGGTTCCCAGAAAAAGCTCTAACAACTAAACAAAAAAAAAGTGTTATAAAAGAAGCCAGAAAAAGAGCAGAAACAAATTTTAATAAAACCTGAAACCTACAGTAAAAGCACAAGACTACAGAATTATTTCTTTCATGGATTTGATGCTACTATGGATCAAATTATGTCTCTGAAACCTTAACCACACAGAACAGCTTTACAGTCTTTAAGGTTGATGCCATTCCCACCCTACAACACCCATCCACACTATAATTTAAATTACACCAGTAAGTGCCACAGAGTATTGACATTCATGATCACTGAATGTCTTATTCCTAGGATAATATTAAGTGAGATATAGCAAATAAACAGTATTTCTAACTCCATTCAACCTTTCTGCAAAGTTCACTTAATATAATTTGGGAATAAATATCCTAAATCTTTATTTCACTATCTTCTAAACCATTTAACTGCATTTGGTTTTTATACATAGATGTTTTATTAGGCTGCCTTTTCCTCCAACTAAACAAATCTGAAACTGTTTTATAGCTTACCTTTTTTTGTTTGTTTGTTTGTTTGTTTGTTTTTGTTCTATAGCTTACCTTTATGAACTATAAATATGAAGTTCTATTTCTGTAAGGTACTGAGTAAAATGTATAAAGCAAGTACTAAAAGATTCTTTTAGAACGCTTTGGTGTATGTTGAAAGAAAAAGCTAAAGGAATGACAAAGAATAATGATGAAGGGAAAGAATGTCCAAAATAGGAATAGAGAAATTCTTTTTTATGATACTTTACATGATGATACTAAGACTCATATAATAAAAGCTGTTTTTCTTTCAGATAAAGAAACATATTATTAATACTGATATTAATACAATATTGATTCCAGAAATAGGTACAAACGAGAAATTCATGAGCTGTATAAAACCATTTCAATGCCTTTAAAAGGGATGCTTAAGTTTCCATGTGGCAGCAATTATACTACTTCTATTCATGTAATATTTAGTGAGCACTCACAATGTAGCACTTAAAAAAGATTGAGTTTATTTTCCAGTCTAATTACTTGCAGGTGTGACAAGAAACCCCCTGCTCCTCTCCAGATTCATAAAAGTAATGACTTCAGAATCAACTAGTTTCATGCACAATTATGTGACTACAAAAAGGAGGAAGAGGGTAAGTGGAGAGAAGGAGACAAGGAAAAGCAAGGCCTGGCAAAAGTGTTATCCATGGGCAAGAGATAAGAAATACACAAAATTAGAGAGGGAGGATGACACATATTCCTGGCAGAAACCCAGTCACCTCAGCCAAATAAAAAATTTTAATTAGACTTTCTTTCAGTTTACATTTTCATATTAACAAGAGGCGAGTTTCCCACCTCCAAGTGAATTATGGGTTTAAGTGTGACATATAACCATACAATGGCCACTAAGTCAAGAGCCAATCAATGCTAAATGGAAGCTTATGTTAATATATAAATATTAATTTGACTTTAGAGTTAATGCAAGCCTCCTGAGCTATATACAGTATAAATTACAGGCCTACTATGTAAATTATAGGACAATGCTATATATCAATTTTACTAAAGATAAAAGAGAAAAAAAAAGGTTTAAAAATAGTCCTGTCATATCATGCCCTTAATTCAGTTTAGAAACGTTAAGTATGCACATTTGTTCCTCGGGTAATAATGTCAGTCTGAAACTAGAATAAACAAGCCATCCTGCCATCATTTCTACAGATAATTTTATGGAAATTGTTTAGAATATAATAATTAGGAAAATTTCTGAAACGGTTACCATGATAGAAAATAACTGTAAGACTAGTTCTTTCAAATATTCATTTCAAATGGACATGAAACAGACTTTCAAAATTACTCTGAGAAACAAACTGAGGGTTCTAGAGGGGAGAGGAGTGGGGGGATGGGTTAGCCTGGTGATGGGTATTAAAGAGGGCACGTACTGAATGAACACGCACTGAATGTTACACACAAACAATGAATCATGGAACACTACATCAAAAACTAATGATGTAATGTATGATGATTAACATAACATAATATAATAAAATAAAAACTAAAAAAAAAAAAATTACTTCTGTACTGGAAAACTAGCTCAGTAGCAGAGTTGTGTTTGTGTGAAATTTTATTTTCAAATTTTAGTGCAACTACTTACAAAGTTTCCAAAACAAATACTGATCTTTAAAGGAATGAAGAAACAACAATATTTTGTGATTATAATGCAAGATCTCAAATGATATTACAAACATTAATTACATATGCTCCAGGATTTTTTTGAGTGGCGTTAAGTATTAACACTGTTTTGAATTTAGTTCAATTTTCTTCCTTTGATTTAATTTTGGCATAATGCAAACCCAATTTGATTAGTTAAGCATACAGCTAATGAAATGGCATGACTGGAGCTTAGACTTGTAATAACATAAATATCATAGGCACCTTTGCTCTTTCCCTATAGGGATTTGGAAAATCACCCTTAGTAAACTTAAGTACACATATATGTAAAGTATTACAGTAGTTAGTCTATGCTATGCCATGCTCCCTCACCTCCATTTCATTAAATTACTAAATAACATTGTTGATTAACTGCACAAAGGATGGGAACATTTGAATAAATAATCCCATATTGTGGAAAGTCCAGATAAGTTCAGAATTTTATTGTTTTTAGCCAAAGACAACTGTGAAACTCATTAGAAAGAAGTGGCACAATATTATCTTTGAAGTGAGTTACTAAAATCAAAAGAAGAAAAGCTAAAGGTAGTTTCTAAGTACAAAAGTAGAAAACATTCCAGGTTAAATTTGTAAAATGAATCATTAGTCAATACATTATTACTAAATTATGTACCTATCCAGGAAGCTGCTTACTGGTTTTCATATTGTTCTAGATCTTCACTGTCCATTATAGTAGTCAGTAGCCATATGTGGTTATAGACTTTAAAACTGGTAAAAATTCTATAAAATTAAAAAATTGAGTTCCTTGGATACAACAGCCATATGTACCTACTGTTTTGGATAGCATCAAATAGAACATCTCCATTATTACAGAAATTTCTATTGGGTAGCACTATACTACATAAAATACCACTTAAAATGAGCCCCCAAAACTAACTGGTGTAAGTCTAACTATACTGGATAAAATTAAAAAGTAGGACATATCTATTTATGATAAAAGTTCTATGCAAAGTAGGAACAGAAAGGAATATTCTCAAACTGATAAAGGCATCTACAACCATACTTAACGGTGAAAGACAGCCTGCTCTCCCCCTAAAATCAGGAACTAGGGAAGGATGTCCAGTCTCATCACTTCAATTCACCATTATACCTGAAGCACTAGCAGTTCACTAGTGCATGACAAAGAACCATAAGGCAGACAAGATTAGAAAGGAAAAGTAAACCTGTCTTTATTTGTAGACAATGTGATCATCTATGTAGAGAATTCCGAAGAATCTAAAAAAAAAATGCTATTAGATCTAGTCAATGAATTTAGCAAGATCAATGTACAAAAACAAAAACAAAAACCACTTCTATTTACTATCAAAAAAACAACTATAAATTTGAAAATTTAAAATAGCACCAAAAAAACATGAAACCCTTAGGAAAAAAATTCACAATAGATGTGCAAACCTGTACAATGAAAGCTACAAAATACTGCTGTGAGAAATTATAGAAGACTTAAATAAATGGGAAATTATACCATGTTCCTGGATTGTAAAGTTCAATGTTGTTAAGATGTTACTTTTCCCCAAAATTATCTACAGATTCAATGTAATCCCAAACAAAATCCTAGTTGTTTTTTTGGTAGAAATTGGGAAGCTAATTCTAAAATTATACATTTCTGGTAGGAATACAAAATGGGATAGCCACTTTCAAAATAATTTGGCAGTTTCTTAAAAAGTTAAATCCATACTTACCACATGATCCAACAATCCCATTAACTAGATATTTACCCAAGAGAAATGAAAATCAATATTCATGCAGATATATATAAGAAAGTTTATATCAGCTTTATTTATAATAGCCAAAATCTGAAACACCTCAAATGCCTATCAGTTGATGAATTAACAAACATATCATGGTATATCCATCCATACAATGAAATACTGCTTGGTAATAAAAAGAAATAAATTACTGATACAAGAAATGACATGCATAAATCAAAAAAGCACTAGGTTCTAAGCAAAATCAGATATAAACAAAAGGCTACATGCTTATTATTTCATTTAGATGAAATTGTAAATGAGGCAAAAGTAGAGTGGACAGAGAGGTTCCTGGTTTCCATGAATACAGGGAGGGGCAGAGGATTGACTGCAATGAGACATGAGGAAATTCAGAAGGTGACAGAATGTTCTACATTTTAATTGTGCTGTTAGTTATACAAATGTATATGTTTGTCAAAACTCGTTGGACTATATACTTAAAAAGAAAAAAATTTATTTTATACGAATTATACCATAATATATTTGACTTAAAAAATAAAAGTAATAAGGGTGCCTGGATGGCTCAGTCACTTAAGCATCCAACTCTTAATTTTGGCTCAAGTCATGATCTCAGGGTCCTGAGATGAAGCCCCACATCAGGGTCCCCACTCAGCGAGGAGTTTCCTTCCTCCTTCTCCCTCTGCCCCTCCCCCTCCACCCACGCGCACACACACACTCTCTCTCTAAAAATAAATAAATCAATCAAAATAAAGAAATAAATGTAACATGGCTAATCTTCTATCTTTGGTGCTCTATAAGTACAGATCTGTTATACCAAGGAAATATGGTATAGAAATAGACCGTTTGGAAGGCAAGCAGTATAACTTATGCCAGTCCCATACTTCTCTGGACTTTAGCTTTTTCTGGTGTAAATAGGGGCTTATAACCCAGTTTCTCAAGTCTGTTTCCAGGAAATTTTTAGAATGTTGCAGGTATTTTGAGAAAAGGGTTTCTACTGTCAAATTATTTAGGAAATATTCCCCACAAGGCGATTCACAATGCATTTAGCATATGAAAGGCTCTGAGCAGTCCTAGATGCATTCATTTTTTTCTATAATTTTTTAAACTCAGTTTCCCACATTTACTTGACCAAGGAAAACTTCTATCAAAAAATGGTGTTGGGGTGCCTGGGTGGCTCAGTCGTTAAGCATCTGCCTTTGGCTCAGGTCATGATCCTAGGGTCCTGGGATTGAGCCCCGCATCGGGCTCTCTGCTCGGCGGGAAGCCTGCTTCTCCCTCTCCCACTCCTCCTGCTTGTGTTCCCTCTCTCGCTGTGTCTCTCTCTGTCAAATAAATAAATAAAATCTTAAAAAAAAAAAAAAATGGTGTTGCTGGGGCGCCCAGGTAGCTCAGTCAGTTAAGCATACAACTCTTGATTTTGGCTCAGGTCATGATCCCAGGGTAGTGAGATGGAGCCTGCTTAAAATTCTCTCTTTCCCTCTTTCTCTGCCCCTCCAACACCCTTCCCCTGATCTCTCTCTCTCTCTCAAAAAAAAAATAAAAAAAAATAATTTTTAAAAACAGTATTGCTAAAGTTCTAAGATTCATTGATTAAACTTTTAAGATTACCTTCTTGATTAAGTTTAAGACTTATTTCTTTATTAGAGAGAGACAGAACACACACACACATACACACACACACACACACACACACGAGTGAGTTGGGGGAGGGGCAGATGGAGAGACTCTTTCAAGCAGACCCCTTGATGAGCACAGGGCCCAACAGGAGGCTCAATCTCAGGACCCATGATCATGACCCATGAGATCACAACCTGAGCTGAAACCAAGAGTCAGATGCTTAAGGGACTGAGGCATGCAGGTGTCCACCTTCTGGATTAAGTTTTATTTACATTGGGAAACTATAAAACTGATTGATTTTAAAGTAGCTATGCAGAACTATACCCCTTAATGAGAAAACTTAAGTCACAAATTTTAAAATACTTCTTATTCATCTTGCTACTTTCCTAGTCAACTCCTCTGAGTTTTTACCAGGTTCTGAATTCTAAATATCCTAAACTTAGATATTTTTGACTAGTATATACTACATGAAAATACATCATGGTTGAATTATCTCTATTGTAATAACTCTTCAAATAACAGGGCAGAATTAAGAATGTGAAAGCATCAATGCCAGGAACACTAAAATTCCTGAGCAATTACTATAAAAATAACAAAGTGATCCAAGTCAGAATTTACATTCACTGTACAAAACTGGTAGAAGTTTGAATGTATATAGTTAAAATAGTTTTTAAAAAGGGAAGGGAAAAAAGACTAAAGAAAGATGGAAAACCTAATACTCTGAATACTGCTCTTCAGCACTTTACATGTGACCACTGAAAGAAATATAAAGCATTACAAATAATGTTGATAATGTGGTTAAAAATATTGTAGCTTTTGAACATAAATAAATGCATGAATAGTAAGAGCCATCTTAATTCAAGTCAGTAAGTTAATTATGAATAAAGCTTTAGGAGAAGTGAACACTGTAAAATTCTAAAGGGTAAACAAGCCACCCCTAAAAATGGAAAAAAATGTTAGAAATGCCATATCCAATTAGACCCAAATCAGTAGTCTTCTTCACCCAGTAACATCCAGGCTATGGAAGAGTACTGTTAGTAATGTATACTGAAGTATCTAATTTACTTCAGTAACCCTTATGAATCTTTATCAATAATTTTGTCTAAATAACTTTTGAAATTATTTCTAGCCTAAATTTGTTTAACCTCTTGGGGTAAATAACTTCTATAAGCTTATTATATAAAATAGTATTCCTTTTAAAAAGTACTTTTATTTTTCAATTTGAATTTAAGGCATATTCTCTAGGCCGTAGGCACTATATAAAATAATTTTTTACAAGAGTAAGAAAATAGGGAAGCAGAGTGGCAATTACTCATCTAACTGTTTATACATTCTTTTTAAGAGTTAAATTTTAGTACAAATGGTTTTGTAGCTAGGTCTCCTTGGAAACCACTAGTAGTATTTCTCCATAATGGTCTGGCCAGAGATGCCCCAGGAATATTCTGAATGGATCATGGAAATTTCAGTAAACTTTAAAAAGAAGAAGGGTGATTTTTTTTTTGTTTTAATAAAGACATATAAAATTTATCACATCATTATGTTTAGCAAACAGATATAAGCAGAATATATTTTGTTTCATTCTGAAAGTTATCTTTACATAGTTCCCTGTAAAATCTTTAAGTTCAGCACATAGATATGTAAACAGACATCCATATGGTTAAAAACACATATAGTATATAAAAAAGGAAATTCTTCTGCTAAGAAAGAAAGAAAAAAAGAAAGAAAGAAAGAAAACAAGATCACAAAACCATAACTACATTAAATAAAAATGCTTTAAAAAAGTTAGACCAACAATGAAACTCCTCAAGAATGTAAGCAGCTTTTTTATATTTCAAATTTAATTCTGGTACCTATTTTTGGCTGTATAATGAGTTCAGGAAGAAACAAATCAAGAATATGTTCATAGTTCATATGGACATTACTCACCCACATTTGGAGGTTTCACATAATTTACAGGTAGTTCTGGAGGTCTGCCTCTATGTAGAGCTGCAAAAGCAGACCCATTCCATAGTGTACTCTTACAGTCTATTCAAAAAGATTCAAAAGTTAGTCAAGAAATAGAACAGTGTTTTTTTAAGTTGTACCTCAGAGGTAAATGTCTGTTTTCAATTTCATTTGTTGGAATATATTTTTAACTATTAATACCACAATAAAAAATAACATGCATATTTTTAAACATGTTACGAACTATATTATGACTGTTAAACAACAATACTTTAATATAACACCAGGATGTTTTATTTCTGTGCTGATCTAGAACTAAAGCTTTTATTATGCGTGTATTTGAATCTTATGTAAATATGTCATGGATTAATAAGGTTTTAATTTTATATTGGTCCTTCTTGATCTGTAGGCTTATACATTTCTACTTATATAAAACTATATAAGCAAGGTTACAACTACAGCACAAGTATGCCAGGTAAAATTCAGAAACATGTATACTTGGTGCATACTCACATTATAGAGTGCCTGCCAATTATGCCATAACAGGTAACAATATTGCATGTCAGATGATAAATGACTATAAATAGTTGTGTTTTTTGTTTTTTATGTTTATGTCAAGAAACTCAAGCAAATATGAAATATTCCTAATAATTTAACTGTGATACAAAAATATTGCACTACTCTTTTTTTTTGGGGGGGAAGGGCAGAGGGAAAGGGATAGAGAGAATCCCAAGCAGGCTCCATGCCGAGCATAGAGCCTGATACTGGGCTCAATCTTACAACCCTGAGATCATAACCTGAGCTGAAATCAAGAGTTGGACACTTAACCGACTGAGCCACCCAGACACCCCTCTATTGCTCTCTTGAAAACTTCCAAATTAACTGATTTGAAGAATTTCCTTATATTATAAAATGAGATGTTTAAAACTGGTATTTTTGAAGCTATTTACCTTTATGAATTAGAATTTTTAAAAAACATGATGCTATACAACAAAACAAATGAGTTGCTAGACCTGAAGTATTTATTACATTAACAGGCATCCTTAATGTCTAATTTCACATTTTTATATTCATAAAATACTACTTTATATATTTTACATATTGGGGTTCCATGAAAAACTTTGGGGAAAATCTTTAAAAGACTGAAAAACAGTGGAGTACAAAAACTGTTACTGAACAGTCACTAATAGGTTGATACTTGTTTTAATATTTTCAATTATAAAATTTTTTTACATATCACATATCATATATAAATTTTTACATATCATTTTTCATTTACCTGTTATAAAATATATGTGATTAAGATGATATAAAGACTCATAATACTTAAAAATATTAAAACATAATGAAAGACTTTTAAGCATTTATACTGTACTAATTAGAGCAGTGATCTTTTAAGATCTCTATTCCACAGGATTACAAAAAGATTTTAATATTCTTTACCTCTACTGTATTCACTGTTTTACAGCAGAGGGCTTCTTTTAGGGCTTTAAAAATGTACTTGTACACTAAGAAAATAAGATTGGCAAAATAAGAAAAACTAGAAGAAAATCAGTATTTAGGAAAGCATGTGAACATTTACTTAACATGAAAATACGCTGCTCTCCACTCCTTCCTCTGAAAACTGTGAAAATCTTACCTTTGGCATCCCGTAACAGAGACTGCCGACCAACACCTAGTAATGTCTGTACCCCAGGAACACTCTGAGGGATCTCCTTATCTAGTAAGGGACCAATCCGCTCACAAATTTTAAGGAGGTAGTCTGGAGGAATGTGTGCATTGGCTGCCACCTAAAAAGCATAAATAAAACAGGAAAACTAATTTGGTTTAAAAACAAATTTAGTCCATTACCAAACTATTCCATCATGGAACAAAGTGCAACTTTTATATACAGGATCAGGAAAATAACATTTTAAATATTTAATACTTTAACCAAATTAAAGAAATGGCTACAAAATTTAAGCACATCTAAATGATAAGATTTAAATGACATGGCACTCAAACTTACTTTTACATGCCTTGATTAAATCATTTGCTTAGCTGTTAATCTTATGAAATAAGTGTTGCAAAACAGCAAAAGTGCGCATGCCTAAAATTAAAGTACAAAGACAACAGGTAAACTCTACTAGTACTTGATTTATTCAGTAGTGATGAAATGATCAAGAATCAGAGAATCTAGATTCTATATAAATGATAAGAATACAAACAAAAGGTATTACTTGCACCAAACTCTCACCTAAATCCCTTTAGGATTAACAGGACAAATTTGCTTAATAAAGCAGAACTGGTTTTCCTTAAAAAAGTTAACTGGTTTCCAAACCAGTATCAAAGTAATGTTTTTAGATATACTATGCTCTAAATAACTAAGCTATGTACTCAAAATTCATCACAACATTAACTCATTTTTAAAACACACAAGCAAATTTCTGAAGATGGTAAACATATACAGACAGGGTGAGAAAATTAAACAACAAAACTGTTCATTTTTTATCTAAGCTAATGTTCAAGTTCCTGATGTGTTTCATAAATACCTAATTATTAAAGGAGGAAACAGAAAACTAGACCATTAAATCCTTAGATAAAAAAAAAAAATTACATTCTCATCTTGACATAAAGGGAGATAGAAAGAATGAAAAGTAAATATAAATAAAAATGTAAATATATGCATATACCATCACAGAGGACCTCACACCAATGTATTATCACCAGGTCAAGAACAATACAACATAAAAGAATAATTTTGTAAATCATCCCTAATGATCAACATGAGAAAAGAAATTATGTGTGTTCTTGGTAAGTATTTGTTCAATGAATCAATGAACATTAAAAAACCAAAGTCAAGTCCATCTATAAGAAATATCACAAGAATTCATAGAGGAAAAATCTTAGATTCTCCTATCAAGGTACCTTGTTTGTTTTCTTAGAAAACATACGTTGCAGAACTACAATCCAACATGTATTCAGAATTCTGTGAATAAGGGATTCTGTTGTGATTTTTAAAAATTATTTCCTGCCAATTATCTTTTTTAAGTCCAAGCAAAAATTAATTTTAATCTACCAAAATAAATGGGGCTTGGAAACTGTCATGATGCTCAGAAAGAATGGCAACCGAGCCTGATTATTTTATATTTGCATCAACACAGTTTAGCTTCTGGATTGGGACAAAGGATCTAGCAAATTCTTTCAGTTATTTCTCATATCTATAGTTTGTTTTCCAACCAAATAACTACATAGAACCACCTCTTAGTAAAACATACAGGTAACATTAAAGTCAAAGTAGCTGATGATTCAATTTAATCTAAGTATTATCTACAGACATGATATCCTAAAATCCTAGTTTATAATTCATTCCCTCCACATTAAAACATTTCCTAAATATGCCTACAGGCAAGTATACTTAGTACCCCAGAAAAATATGTATCTCAAAGAGAAAAGCTTTAAAATACTGCATATGAACATCTATAATAGCTTATGCCTTTTTTCCCACCAACACTCCGCTTCCATTATCAGCCATTACTTTTCCATCAAGTAAACACTATATGAAAGCTTTACATAGGATAACAGTTCATGTCTTTACTGGAATTTTCTTTTTTGTTTGTTTGGGTTTTCGAGGGGTTTGGTTTTTGTTTTTTTTTTATTATTATTATGTTATGTTAATCACCATACATTACATCATTAGTTTTTGATGTAGTCTTCCATGATTCATTGTTTGCATATAACACCCAGTGCTCCATGCAGTAAGTGCCCTCTTTAATACCCATCACCAGGCTAACCCATCCTCCCACCCCCCTCCCCTCTAGAACCCTCATTCCAGAACAAACAAAAACTAAAGGAATTTGCAAACATGAAACAAGCCCTACAAGAAATATTGAAAGGGGTCCTCTAAGCAAAGAGAGAGCCTAAAAGTAACACAGACCAGAAAGGAATACAGACCATATACAGTAACAGTCACCTTACAGGCAATACAATGACACTAAATTCATATCTTTCAATAGTTACCCTGAATGTAAATGGGCTAAATGCTCCAATCAAAAGACACAGGGTATCAGACTGGTTTATTTATTTATTTTTTTAATTTAAAGTTAGTTAACATATAGTGTATTATTAGTTTCAGGGTAGAATTTAGTGATTCATCAGTTGCATATCACACCCAGTGCTCATTACAAGTGCCCTCCTTAACTGGCATTTTCTTTTTGATCAATTTTCTTTTTTTCATCCTGTTACCATCTCAAGAGGTATTCTCCTGCCTAGAAACTGCAATATGTCTAACCATATATAATCCAGAAAATAATTCTCTAATATGAATTTTTAGAATCACCCCCTTACAGAAAATCTGTCAGAACTATATCCTAAACTGACATCTTAAGTTGCCTGGCTACTTCATTTTATAGAAACAATGATGTTTGATTTTCAGGCAATTACATAAATCTTTCTATCAATTCCTCCGTAATAATTTTAAAATACAGAATCATTAATTAAGCAACCAAAACAAGACTTATCTACACCCAAATTCTCCCCCTTAAAGATTTTTATTATAAGCTATTAAATAAATTTTACAAGTTTGAATTCCACCCTATACAACTGGAAATTGCTTAATTTCTAAGTGGTCCCCCTCAATAAGTCCATTCCTCTAAAATCAATAAAAATTTGATTATGAAACAGTAGTAGATAAACATATTCTATCAACACAATAGCAATAACAATACATTTGAGTTGAACATGCTAGCATCTCCTTTAAACAATATCAACAGGCTTCCAGACTATATCAGCTCAGTTCTTGCAATACAGTTTTTTCTAAATCAAATTTCAGGACTTACAAGTGGTAGTCAACATTTATTTCAATCCATCTGCTTTGATTAAAATTGAAATTTTTTAAGGGATCTTTTTTGGCATAAGAACTCTTATCTGTCCTCAGTAATTACTTTTTTAAGTCTTTTAAAAATTCTGTATTAGAATTATGTATGGATAAAATGTATTATATAATAAAATGTAATACTAAAAGTATGTATTAAAATATTCTATGAAATCAATAACATAATATTATAAGCCACTCTTTTCAATTAAAGCTCAAATATTCTAATTTCAGTTATTTAACCACATTTTTCTCTCTGGAATATAATTGCCAACAAGTAACACAACAAGTACTTTGATATCTGCAGAAGAAAAGCATTCTCTAAAAACAAAGTTCAAGAGTATATACAAACTTCTATATTATTCTGTAAAACAGCTCCAAGGAGTTATATTATAGAATGTTTGATTTAGAAAGATCCTTATACATAATTAACCTAACTTCACATCTTACAGTAGGAAAAACATCCAGAGAAGTAAAGTCCAATGGTCACAATGAATGTACAGAAATCTGGGTTTCCCTGTCCACTGATCTTCCTATTACTGTCTTATTAAGGCAATTGAAAAATTATGAAGGTAACTAACACAAAAACTGCAAAAAAATAAAACTATAAATTCAAATAAACTGAAAGAAATTAAATGAAGTCTAGATTATAAACCTTCTAGATAGGAAGACTGGCTGACCTAAAGAGCAAACCTAACAATTAAATTACTAAGCTTCAGAATTATAATGACAAGTGAGAAGACCAGAGAGTTCACAGAAATGATCCTACTCATCATAATTAGTTAAAAGGAATCCAGCTGAGAATTGAATAAAATGCAAAAGGTACCTAACTTCAGGGTGCCAGGCCCATACCAAGCACTACATTTGAAATACTAATTTTCAGAGAGCAATAATGACATTTTTACCTTGGCTTTTAGAAATTATAGGATAAGTAACTCCAAAAAACAAATAAAAGAGATAATTGTTTCTGTGTTTTGTTTTCTAAGATCATGACTACACAGGTAAATGAAGAATCAAACTGGGCCCATACGTTG
Organism: Mirounga leonina; assembly: GCF_011800145.1. Classification (NCBI taxonomy): domain Eukaryota; kingdom Metazoa; phylum Chordata; class Mammalia; order Carnivora; family Phocidae; genus Mirounga; species Mirounga leonina. Next base: position 10,798,151 of record NW_023270513.1, read on the forward strand.
AAGAAATGAAATACAACATTTTATCTGAGATTTTAATTTTTTTGGTGTGGGCAGGGTGAGAGGAGAAGTACATATAAAAAATTAGTCACATGATTTTTTTTATATTTAGGAACAAAAAACAAAATAGATTTTGAAAAATATAGCAAGGCTTTAAATACATCAATATAAGTATAATATAGAGATATGCATGGTACTTTGAAGTCTGGAAGCCTGGATTATTCAGGTTCTAAAATTGACTAGCTGTTACTCCTTCTGGCGGTGTGATACAGTAGAAAGGACTTAGATTTTAATTTTTCCACCATTCTCAGTTCCTACTTCTGTGACCTGCAAAGTTACTCAGTCTGAGAGCCTGAGCTTCTGCATCTGTAAACAGGGAGTAATGATAACTACCTCATATGATTTGTAAAAAAAAAAACAAAACAAAATCATTCACTCTGCATTCATTCATTCAGACATTTAACATATAGAGATGAGACGAGAAGACAATTAAACTGCTGTCCTAAAGGAACCCACAGTCCCAGTGGGGGAAACAAACTAGTAAATAAAACAAACTTGTAAATAAAACAAATCAACGTACAAGTACCCAGAGGTAGTACAAAGAGCTAAGAGAAGCAAAGAGATACAGTACCTACTTCAGCCTAGGGGTAGGGGTTCATGTCTAATTTCACACTTGAAGGCTAAGTGAAAATTCACATGACAGACAAAAGGAAGGGAAGGCATTCCAGGCAAACAGAAAGGTTCCCCCACCCAGTAAATGTACTTTGCACAGTGACTAACACATAATATCCCTCAATGTTTAAGATTCTCCTCCAGAACGTTAAGTTTAAAAAAAAGTAATAAAAAACTCACAGAGTATCATCTGATTTTGATGGGAAAAAATACATGTACAAAAAAATAAGACTAAAAGAAAACACAAAAAACTAATAGTTTATTTTCTTCTTAATACTTTTCAGTAAAATATAAATGTCTGCAATAATCCAATATTATATCATAAAGTGTTGAGTTTTAATGTTTCCTGAATTTGAAGGAGGAAAGGGAAAAGACTGGGCAGAAAGGGAAATAAAACAGGTAGGCTTTTCTACTATAATAATACACTGGTTTGTACAATGGGTTACAAAGTGTTAAGACTTCCTATCACTCTTCTTTGAAAATGTTTATCATTGTTCATAGCATTTCTTTTTCTATTAGTTTTAAGATTTTCTCAGGAATGAGACAGCCAAGAACAACCCACCCAGGTTCAAATATTCTCTGGGTTACAATACCATAAGAAAGTACCAAAAGTATTATAACCTTGAGGGCAGATAATATCAAGACAAGGACAAGGGACCTACCCACATTCTGGAAGTTTCTCAGTAGAGAGAGGTCTGATAAACGAACTTAGTTCCAGCTAGCATATTAAATAAGCCTAAGAAATATATATCATGAAATGCTCCTGACAAAAGTTAAGAAAATTACACAAACAATAACTGAAGGCCAGATTATTATAAAGTACTATAGTAGATATTAAAGGGCATGAGAAAACATCTTCAACAAGGTAATTTAAAATACAAGAAAATATTTATCAATAATGTATAGAAAATAAGTTCAGGATTCGAAAAGATCAATCAGAAGCGATGAGGATCCCTGCAACAAGACATCAGAAAGACGTATCTCCCACTTCTTAAAAAACAGTGAATAGTACACGAGTATCATACTAAGTTACTTTTCTCTAATTAATAAAAATGCAAATAACAGTAAACATCTTTTGACATAACAATCATTTCTTGTTTGAGTTAATACAGATGCACTTCAAAGCACTCATTTTGGTTCAATTCTAACATTTACTTTTTAAATACTTTTTTCCCTAATGGCACTGTTTTAAATGCCCCTCACCTTATAAAAACATTAGGAAAATGAGGTGGTGACATAGCTAGCTAAGAACATATAAATTCTGGGGTTATAGTTCTTTAGATATCCATTTTCCATTCAACCTCTATGTCCTATTTTTAAAATGCAGTAACCAATTCATTTGCACAGCATTTTCAATTAACAAAATGCATTCTTTCTATTTAACTCATTTGGTTTGCACAACAACCTTGTAAAATAGATAGGGGGTTTTATTTTATAAATGAGGAAACTGAATCCCTGAGAGGTTAAGAAACTTGCCCAGGGTCATTCAGCAAGACTATCTTCCCAACTAAATCTTATGGTATTTTCTACTACTCATAAAATCCTTTATGAAAAATGTCCAACAAGGGCATCTCTGAGATTTGACCTAAACACTAAATTGACTTAAAATTACTTTTTTGCTCTCTACCAAAAAAACTGTTTATTAATCAATCAGTAATCAACATCAGTAAACCAAGAACAAAAACAGACAAACTAATATTCAAATTGACAAAGGTCCCTTCACGACAAAATTTTATAAGGAACATTCACCCAACCCAAATTCTTACTCCCTAATCGCAGCTCTCTTCACTTTCTTAATGCCATCTCATTTGTATTGAGATAACAGTTTCCTAGAACTAATGATAAATCTCCAAAAGGATTTTAAGTGTGAAAAAAAAGTGTGTGAAAAGTGTGAAATTAAAGCCAATTGTGTGAAAAAAAAAGACAATGATCAATCCAGACAAATAGTTAAAACCAACATATTATAGAAAGCAAATGTATACATGTGGCTCAAACAAATCAAAAGTGAGGAATACTAGTTTCCAGACATTAATTGTTCTCTACCATAGGACCTATCAGTTTAGCATTATATCCACACTGGGGTTGAGCAGCACATGCCTTTTGGTTTCCCATGATGCATTCTGTTCTTCCTAACTATGGCTGTGTATCCACATAGCAGTTAATAAATCACACACACTTAAATTACTTCCACACTTAGAGATGCAATAACTATGCCTCCAGCACTCAAAAATCATTCTAATGTTCTAATAGACAATTTAAGCTATTACTAGTAATTAGAGAACAAGAGCTGGGTAAGGTAAGAAAAAAATACAGGTATGTCTGGAATTCAAATAGAGTATTTTAAAGTACTTGGCGAGCATCAAATGAGATAATGTGAAAGCACTTTTAAACTTGCATATATTATATGCAGATGCAAGTTCTTATAATGACATATATCATCATAGATGTATATATTTTTTAAAGATAGTAATGAACATACAATCTTGATTAACTTTTCAATAGCATAAAATTGCTTCAAGTCTTTTGAATATAAAATGAAGGTAATACAATCTATGTCACTCTAAATGAAAGCACTAATTAGGGCTTTCAATTCTATACATGAAAAATGCTGAATAAATTTAAAAATATATACCATACCTAAAGATAATTATGCCTTTGGTTCAGTCTCATGATACAAGTCCCCTTAAAATGATTAAAAAATATTAAAACATGCCTTTATAAAAAGCTTCCAAGTCACAATTTCAATATATAAAATTTGTTTGTTAACAAAAACTTCATTTAAACACACACATACACACATACCCCTCATTACTATGTTTGTAGTCTCCAATAAAGCTCCAAGGAGGAAGCAATAAAATAGCCAACAATTCAACAGGGTCACCACAAAATGAACAGACATCTGTAATTATTTAAATTATCTACCATAAGATGAATTGTAAGAAGCAAATCTAATTCTATTACATTGTAAATAAGAGTCAAGCAGAAATGAAAAATGTCCAGATTAAACTTCAAAAAAACTCACCATTACTTCAAATTTCTCCCTGTATCATTACTTAAAATTCTGAAAGTTAATTTAGAATGTTTTATTTTGAATGCCATATTCAAAAACCTTACAGTTCAACATAAACTGACAAACATTTCATAAACAGGCTCACATTTTAAAAGGTACTTCAGATCTGAATATGTCAGTACTAGACTGCTAGTAGCTTTAACAAAATACCTTTCCTTTTGTCCAAATTATAAGTAAAACACTAAATCAGATTTAAGAAAGAAAAAAAGAGGGATTTCTAGAATGCATAATAGTAACAGTAATGAAGTGTTGAAGAAATCCAATTTATTATCTTAATATTCCTCTGGATAAATCAAGTTAAGCAGCACATACAATTTAAGTGAAAGTACACATACAGACAGAAAGGCAGGAGTTTTGTTTCATAGTACACATGGCTATGCAATCTTAATTCAGTATTTTGATATCCTTGTTTATAATCCTTTAGCTCTTCATCATGCATTTGTATTCTTTCCTTTTTATACTAGTTTACCTTCAGTTTGAAGTATTGCTATATAATTTAACATACAGGATTATACTATTTATAAATACTATGTACATATAACATTTTACTACTTACTAATACTTGTCCTAAACTTCAACCTGAAACATGTAGCTAAATCAAAGATCACATTGTATAAATCCATTGTTCTAACAGCATTTTAAAAAATACCTACACTAAGAAAGAAAAAAAAAAAATCTCTCCCACAATGAAGCCACACAAAATCAAAGGTCAAATGTGAAATAATTTTAAGCAACTATACTACTGATGCATCCAGTGATCAATCTAACACAGCACATTCAGTTCTAACCTCTATACTTCTCCTTCTGCTCAAATTCTCACTCAGCCCTACCCCATCTTCCCTTACAAAGAAATTTATAAGTAAAGAACAGATATTTGATTTAAAATAGGACCATATTAACAAAATATAATATTCCTAGAAGCACTGGATCCCAGAAAAATAAAAACCTCTGTACAATATGAAAATTAAAAACAAAAGATGCACTATCTAAATTATAGACAATGTTCAAACAATAGATGAAAGTCTGTGTATATGAAAATAAAAATGTGTAAGGAAATATAAAACACAATAAATTCAAAAGATAAATGTGAAAATCAGGTATCTATAGGGATATACAAAAGGATTAACAACAATTAAAAAAATAACTGGTTAAAATTTAAGCTTCACTAATCATGAAAAAAAGAGCTAATTAAATCAACTAGGGGCTATTTCACCTATTAAAGCTACCAAAAGATTTTAAAAGTATTTAAAAACTCACTCTAAGCACCTAGATGGTAACATCATAAATTAGTACTATCTTCTGGAGAGCAATTTTATAACATATAAGAGAAGCTAAAAAACCAATGAGACCCTTTGACCTGATAACTCCACTTTAGAAATACAGTCCAGGAAAATAAATCCAAAAAAAGAAAGGAAAAAAAGAAGAAAGACTACTTAACTATGCAAAGACATTAATGAAAAACTGGAAGTAATCTAAATGTTCAACTGAATGTTGAGTTCAAATCATAGCCAACTTAAATGTAACTGAATCTTTTCTTACCATTGAAATGACAATGTCTATTCAAAAAAGAAAATTTAAATAGATATTGGTAAGCATTGTTTTGCCCCTTTTTTGGCAGGACTTCAGTCCAACAAAAAGTCTGACTATAAATTAAATACAGTGATAATACATGCAGTTTTTCCAAAATAGTTTTTATCCACCTGAGAATTTTTTACCATTAGTAGTATAGATGGTGGAGTTTATCCATATTACAATTATTACACCATTTTGTGATATACAAAAAATAAAATATTTAGTCAGAAAACTAAAATTATTATTTAATAATTATTAACATGGCTTCATTATTGTAATTTAATATAAAAATTGTCAAATTAACACTAAATCAGTTTAAATATTATATTATTAAATCATTTTATTTATATTTACAGTCTACCATACCCCTTCAACTTTCTTTAACTTTGATTTTCCTCCATTTGGATCTTATTTGAAGGAAAGATAGCTGAATTTAGTTTTTAGTAACATCACCCCTTTCTCCTTTCATTTCCTTCCAATTCACTGTACCAGAGGCTAACGCAAGGGGACATCTTCCCAAAAATAAAAAAAACACCACCTTTTTGTTTGTGTCAATGCTGAACAGAAGTGCATGGACACTATGAATTACATTTATAGGAGAAACAACCCAGTCAATCCAATGCCTTTGGTCCTTTACTAAAGTATATTTTAAAATATAACCATTGTTGGCTCTTGTAAACCCCAAATCGTGTTTCATCAATTCTCAAAAAGGTCATAATCCGTAGTTGTTATTTAGTGAAAATGTATCTGCAGAAATGCGATATAATGATTTAATGAGCTATTTTCTAAAATGTGATACATAGAATAATTATGCTTTTTTATTCTGTAGTCAATTACCTAAACCCGGCAAATTTTGGAATTCGCTTTATGCTTCCTATTATTTTTAATTGTGTCGTTTTGCCCAATCCAGGGTCGGTTAACTCCCCTCCTTAGCCCCCTCCCCCGTAAGCCCCCCCACCCCCCCCACGACTAAGCCTGGCCTCAGTTCCCGTATTTCAAGCCAGGACCAACCAGAAACCAGTTTTCTTCCACTAATCCGGAACTCTGGGCTGTTACCAACGCTGTCATTGGCCAACGTCAGTCCTTGGTACGTGCCCCAAGATAACCCCCAGGTTTCTCTCCCTTTTCCCCCTACAATGGGCCTTTCTCAATGTTTGTAACATATTCATAATCCACAAAACGGCATCTCTGATAACTAACTCACATTCTTCAAAGTTTCCGAGTGGAAATAAGCGAGGCCAGGGGGAGGACAAGGTACCCTTTCTCTGACTGGCAGGGAGGGGGGGAAGGGGCAGTCGTTCTTCGGCCCAGCGCAAAGCTCTACAGTCCTGTTGGCTAAGGGGTAGGGAGAGGGTTAGGGGAACAAGGTGGGGAGGGAGTGGAGAAAGAGTTGGATTAAGTTGAAATGAAAACTTTACTCACCAGATCCTCGAAGCTTCTTCGGTGCTCTTTTCCCTCCCAGTCCAAGCGGCGCGGAATCAACTGGGGGTGAGAGAAAAGAAAGGGTGGGGGTGGGCAAACCATATAGGCCATGCCTTGGCTCCCAATGAACCCGACCCAACCCGGGTCCTGGTCCCCGACCCTCTGGCGTCTGTATTTCTCTAGGTCCGATAGCTGTTGCCTCAAAGCTAGTCCAGTGTAGGAAGGAGGAGGCCGAGGGGGGAGGAAATCCTGAAAAACCGCCCCCCTTGGTCATAAAGAGGGGTGAGTTAAGACCCCGGCGATATCCGCCCCTTTTGAGGGAAGAAGCTGGTTCACTCCAGTGACAACAGTTACGAGTGCCCAGATCCAAGCTTCCCTCCCAGCCCCTGTCCTCCGCCCCTGACTTGCCCTCCCCTTCCTCCAGTCTCACCCCAAACCTCCCCACGTCTTCCCGAAGGGGCTCCGTACCTGATGCTCCTCGAGCTCCTGCACTAGCACCTGAGCAAAAGGGAAACACGGATATGAGGAGCAGCTTGGGCCATCAACACATTCCTCCCTCCCCACTTCGAACCCAGCCGCTGACGGCAGGACTAGTCAAGGCCGGCCTTTCCCTCACCCTCAGTGAAACCGCACACCCGAAGCCTCGATTTCCCCATTGGGACCATTCCCCAGAGCTCCTTCTCCCTCTCACCTGAGCGGATTTGTTGCAGGGTCCGGACTGCAAGAATCTAGCGATCAGGTAATACAGCTCTGTGGAAGAGGGGAAAAAGAGGTTGAGAGGGAGGTAAAGAAAAACAGAAGCTTTTTCAAAAGAAACTGACAGCCGTCGCGCTAAGCTCCCATCTCCTTATCCCCCAGACACAGTTACCCACCGGCTTCGATCTGGGTAGGTGCCGCCGCCATCCTTTTCCCTAGGGGGTTTGGGGGCTCCGCTCCGGAGGAGCTGGCGGGGGCGGGTGGGGGCGCTGCCTCTATTGTGGTGAAGCCCCCATGCCCAGGAGTCCCACCGCTTCCGCCCCACTCCTCGTCCTAGTTTTGGTCTCTCTGGTCTCTCTCGGATTCATCGCATCACGTATCGACCCATAGATATTCTAGCCCAAGAGCAGAGGAGGCGGAGAGAGAGGGGGGAGGGGCGGGAGAGGCGGGGGGGGGGGGGGACGGGGCAAAGGGGGTGGAGAGAGGGGAGGGTAAAAACTGAGAGGAGCCTGCAGGGCTCATTGTTCGCCGCTAGGGGCACTAACGCAACCGAATGTCCTCCACTCTCCCTGAGGCCGGCGGTTGCCTAGCTACCGCTCCCGGAAACGGGGCGGTGCTAACTGACGGCCGACGCTCTGGCTGAGGCCGTACAACTCCATGGTGCGCTCTCCTCCGAGAGCTCTTGAGTACTTTTCCTTTCCTGTGAGAGCAGTCCAACTCTTTCTTGTTGAGCACCTTTCCCTTTGGCGTTGTGAGGAACGTGTGAGGGGTTGACTTGATTCAGTGCTTTCTTCTTTTTCCTCCCGTCACCAAAGAGGCTTTGTTGTTTTTTGGGGTTTTGTTTTGTTTTGGCTCTCCACCGAAAAGAGGCCAGCCACTGAAGGATCTTGCGACTGAGGCGGAAAAAGGAGCCGCTATATCTATGTCACTTGTTTCGCTTTCAATTTTTTTTTTTCAAGATTTTAATTATTTATTCATGAGAGAGAGAGAGAGGCAGAGGGAGAAGCAGGCTTCCCACGGAGCAGGGAGCCCGATGCGGGACTCGATCCCAGGACCCTGGGATCATGACCTGAGCCGAAGGCAGACCCTTAACCATCTGAGCCACCCAGGCGCCTCTCAAATGGTTTTTGTACCAGATGAAAATGTTCTACTTACCAGTCCAGAGTACAGGGCTCATATTGTGGGGGGAATATGCCGTCAGATATGAAGCATTTTATTTTTTCCCCTTCTGAAAGTTTAAGACGTGCCATATCTGTCTCATTCCTGTAGGATAATTTTCAATTGTGTCTTAAAGAACTACCAAAGTATTTTACATTAACCATGGATTTTTGTGCATTATTACATATCTGTATGCAAGGTTTTAGGTATTATTACAAATCTGTATGCAAGCTTTGGGACAGTTTTTGTTTTTTAATACGTAGAATCCTAAATTTTTAGTACAGTACTGACTTTAAGTATTTGGTTACTAAAATCTTAAGTGATTAAAGGATTTGTAGAATAATTGGTACATATATAATAAACTGAGTCTCCGTTTCTACTTTTCCTTAATATTTTGTTCCAACCTCAAGCCTTGACCAAAAAAAAGTAATTAATAGAAGCCAAGCCCGATGAGACTAGAGATGATGTTTAAGCTGCATGTACTATTTACATTCATTAAAATAATCAAATTTGAAGGTTTACCTTTTAAGGTTAGGGATGGATTCTTAGAAATTTGGTTTCCTTACTCAGAGTTTAGCCATTGATCGCTGTTGGTCTAGAATTGCATTATGCTGATAATAATCTTAGCCTAGGTTGTTTAGCTCTCACCCTGGCCATGTTTTCCCCTTAGAAAGAAAGAGCCACACAAGGTAATTGTGATATGATAGTTCTATCTTTGGTGGTTATGCTACAGTACTTGAAAAATGTCATTAACAACAACAAAAAAAGATTGAAGAAATATATAAGCCCTAGACAACTCATTACAAATAGTTTAGCAAAACACCAGATTAAATATTTTTTACAAGTCAAGTATAATATATATACCAGTTAACATTATCAAGCCACTACCATGCACTAAGCACTTTATATACTTCACTTCATTTAATCTTTATAAATCTTTTTAAAACCCTAGGAGGTAGGTTTTATTATTATCCCCATTTTACAGATAATAAAAATGACTATATGACTTTGCACAGCTTACTTGTATTCTGTGAGCCTTGTTCCTCATCTGTTATATGTAATAGTACTTGCTGTGCCCACTTCACAGGAATTGCTTGCTGTAAAAGTCATGTGAATATATTCATACCATATTTCAAACTTTATAGGACATTGTTATTCCAGTATCAGTCTGGGTGCAATCAGGAGGGAAAATTGCTATGAATTACTAATTAATTCAAATTAACATGTGCCTTTTAAGAAAGTTTAAGATACAAAATTATTAACAATAATTTTATTGTTAATTATCAAGAATAATTAACTAATTACTAGTTAATAATAATTAACATTAATGACATTTTCAAGTACTATAGCATAACCACCAAAGATAGAACTATCATATCACAATTACCTTGTGTGGTTCTTTCTTTCTAAGGGGAAAACATGGCCAGGGTGAGAGCTAAACAACCTAGGCTAAGATTATTATTAACAATAATAGGAGATTGGAGTAATGAGGGATTACCTTGTAAGGAGTAAAGAGAACTCTAATATATAATATAATAGTAAATATAGAGATATATAATATAATAGTAGATAAAATAGCCACTACTCCTAGAATTGAGATATAGTACCCTCAACCCCTACTCCCCACTTAGGACTAAGATCCAGACTTGGTTGGAGAGAATGAAACCAGACAAGACTTATTAATGGCAGGAAAGATGCTGTGGTACCTTGTGGGCAGAACTTGCTGAAACTACAACCTCTGGAAGTCACTGGAACTCTACCCTGGGGATCAGTCTTCTAGGGTGCCTGAGAAATGTGTTCATGGGGAAGTTTATCACCAGAAGGACATTACTACAAAGCCACCAGGAGAAGCATGCCAGGGGAAGCTGCTACAGGTGCTACCAAAACAATGCACCACAGGAACAAGGCACAGGAGAAATTTTACAAGCTGGGGGAGCAGCCTACCCGGTAAAAATGCCAGAAGCAGGAAGCAAAACCCTTTCTTCCTGCACTGTATTTCCAGTTCCATCTACTGACAAAGCTTCAGTTCTAGCTGACAAAAGGAAAAATATTTAAATGTCCCAGATCAGGGGGCCTGGGTGGCTCAGTTGGTTAAGCAGTTAAGCATCTGCGTTTGGCTCAGGTCATGATCCTGGGGTCCTGGGATGGAGCCTGGAGTAGGGCTCCCTGCTCAGCGGGAAGCCTGCTTCTCCTTCTCCCTCTGCCTGCCACTCCCCCTGCTTGTGCTCTCTCTTCCTCTCTCTCTCATTCTCTGTCAAATAAATAAAATCTTTAAATAAAAATAAATAAATCTCCCAGATCCATTTTCATAGAGTAGTCAAGAAGGGAGAATTTAGAGATGATAAGCAGTAAATCAATAAACTGGCACAACTTCCTTGCTTTTCTCTTGAGTGTAATGACTAGGTTGACAAAAGGAAAGTTATTAAAATGTGTATATTAACATAAAAAGTTTTCATTTGTTGTTTATGATAAGCCAAATGCTTTGAATTACTTTGTTGCAATAAAAGTCACCAGTATAGGGCACCTGGGTGGCTCAGTTGGTTAAGTGACTGCCTTCGGCTCAGGTCATGATCCTGGAGTCCCTGGATTGAGTCCCGCATCGGGCTCCCTGCTCGGCAGGGAGTCTGCTTCTCCCTCTGACCCTCCCCCCTCTCATGTGCTCTCTCTCATTCTCTCTCTCTCAAATAAATAAATAAAATCTTAAAAAAAAAAAGTCACCAGTATTAACCCTGTGCCCAAAAGCTTAATTGGGAGGGGAAGGGAATTTTCATAAATGAAAGTAAACATGGATTTACAAAGAAAAAATCTGGAATGATTGCCTGATTGGGTGTGTTAGTTCCCTAGGACTCCAATAACAAATTACTACAAACAGGGTGACTTAAAACTAGAGAAATCTGTTCTGTCACAGTTCTAGAGTCCATAAATCTAAGATCAAAGTATCACAGGGACACACTCCCTCCGAAATCTAGTACAGAATCCTTCTTTGCCTTTTCCAACTTCTGGTGGCTCCTGGCATTCTTTGGCTTGTGGCAGCATAACTCCAGTCTCTGACTCCATCTTCATATGGCCTTTCTTCTGTGTCCCTGTGTTAAAAATCTCTCTCCTCTTTCTTATAGAAACACCAGTCATTGTATTTCAGGTCCACCCTAAGTCCAGAATAATATCATCTCAAGAACCGGAATGATTTACATGTGCAAAGACACTATTTTCCAATGAAGTTATATTCACACATACTGGGGATAGGGAAATGTACATATCTTTCAAAAGGGACATAATTAAACCCACAAAATTGTTTTATTCTGTCTCCTTAAAAATAATGTTAATGGAAGACCAAGGTTGAAAATTTAGCAAATATCCCTAGTATGGCAAAAAAAGAAAATTAAAATGTAGGGAATCCTGAGATGGAGGGACAGAAGTGGTAAATTAGAAGGTTAATATAATAAACTGTATAAATAAATAGTTCTATTTTCTTATCTCATTTTCTTAAAAATGTATACAATGTAATACCTAAAATAATGTATTCTTAGATTTTTAAATATATCACATACATTATGATGTTAATATATTTTAACATACTAAATAGATATAATATGCATAACAAAAATAGGAAAAAAGAAGGAAGAGAGAAGAGAACTATACAGGAGTAACATTTGTATATCTTAAAGGAACTAAGTTAGTATAAAAGTGAACTATATTCTGCTAAGAGACATGTGCAAGCCCTAGGACCACTAAGAAAATAACTTAAAAAATAGTGAAAAAAATAATTTAAAGAAGTTCCACTAGAAAATATTTACCTAATACCAAGAAAAAAGAATAGGACAAAAAAGGCATGAGACATATAGAAAAAATTAAAATGATAGACATAAATCCAACTACATCAATAACAGCATTACATGTGAATAGATATATTCTACTTCCAGGATAACAGCATGAAGAGCTTTGTGGATAAGCTTCCCAGTGAAACTAGTGGAAATTATAAAATATAAATAACCATTTAAAAAAATAAAAAATAAAATCTCTAGAAATGGTCTTAAAATGGCATAACATAAATGAAAAAAGCACGTATTTAAGAAAATCTAAAACTTTAGAAACAATGAAAGTTTATGGTATTTGAAACAAGAACCACTCCCTCCTTCCCCCCAACACAAGCTTATCTAGGGAGAAACTCCACTTCAGAGTAAAATAACTAAAAAATATATGGCTTCCTCTCCCCCTATTTCTCAGTTGAAGGGCTATCTTTTTGGGTGGCACAGGGCATAAGTGTTTCTCATTCTTCCACCAAATACCTGGTTTGAAGCTAAGTCCTTATCCAGTGCAGCCAAGACATGGTGGGCATCATTCTTTCACGCAGCCCCCATTCATGGGACAAGGCTAAATATGGGACATGGTGGTACTAAGAATACTGGGGCCAGTAAAAGAATACTCACTCTTTTACTGAAATATGGCACAGACAATGCATACTAAGACAGGCAAGGCAAAGAGACCTAAGCTTGCTGCATTCCTTCTACACTAAGCACTCATCTCCAAAAGCTGGGATGTCTTAGAGAAGTATGCCACTATGTTGGCCCTCAGTACCAGAACTGTACTTTGGAGACTTTGCACTAGGAAAGAAGGAGGGCTTAGAAGAGACCACTATGAAACTTTCCCCATAGAAACTAACTTTATTTACAATAGAGCATAAAGAAATTTAAGCCTGAGAGTACTCTAAAAAACAGTGAAGGTAGTGGCAAAAGGTAACTGGAAAGGAATTGATAGAACCATTTGTTTTTTTGTTTTGCTTTGTTTTGTTTTTTTTTTATTATGTTAATCACCATGCATCATTAGTTTTTGATGTAGTGTTCCATGATTCATTGTTTGCATATAACACCCAGTGCTCCATTCAGTACATGCCCTCTTTAATACCCATCACCAGGCTAACCCATCCCCCACCCCCTCCCCTCTAGAACCCTCAGTTTGTTTCTCAGAGTCCATAGTCTCTCATGGTTCATCTCCCCCATCCGACTTCCACCCCCCTTCATTTTTCCCTTCCTGCTATCTTTTTCTTTTTCTTTTTTTTTAACATATAATGTATTATTTGTTTCAGAGGTACAGGTCTGTGATTCAACAGTCTTACACAATTCACAGTGCTCACCATAGCACATACCCTCCCCAATGTCTATCACCCAGCCACCCCATCCCTCCCACCCCCACCACTCCAGTAACCCTCAGTTTGTTTCCTGAGATTAAGAATTCCTCATATCAGTGAAATCATATGATACATGTCTTTCTCTGATTGACTTATTTCACTCAGCGTAATACCCTCCAGTTCCATCCACGTCATTGCAAATGGCAAGATTTCATTCCTTTTGATAGATGCATAATAGTCCATTGTATATATATACCACCTCTTCTTTATCCATTCATCTATCAATGGACATCTTGGCTCTTTCCATAGTTTGGCTATTGTGGACATTCCTGCTATAAACATCGGGGTGTACGTACCCCTTCAGATCCCTACATTTGTATCTTTGGGGTAAATACCCAGTAGTGCAATTGCTGGATCGTATGGTAGCTCTATTTTCAACTTTTTGAGGAACCTCCATACTGTCTTCCAGAGTGGCTGCACCAGCTTGCAATCCCACCAACAGTGTAGAACCATTTGAATTATAGGCTAAACCTTACACTGGTTATTTCTTGGAGAGAAACAGGGGGAAAGACATCTGAAAAGAGCCAACCTGAGATCAGAGCAAGTCTCAAACACTGATCTGGGCAAATATCCCTTCAAAGGAGCTCAAATTTGACTGGATCAGACTGCAAGTCAATTTATGCCCTTGTGCATATGTAAAAAAAAAAAAAAAATACAGACTAATCAGTAGGCAATTAGTGAAACTTAAGATCTGGGAGGGATCAGAGAAGGAGACAAGGAAAGCCCTGCCAATATGAGTGTTCTCCCAGGGTGAATGTGTGTGTAATCAAGGCTGCACCCTCTGAGGGGCAATGTCAGAGGCTTTACACAGTAATATAAACAAGCACATAACAGTAACAAGACCTGAGGGAAAGGTGTACCAGACCCAAAGTTGCCACAATATACTCTTTAAAATGTCCAGGCTCAGAAAGTGGCTGAATAGATTAAAAAAAAAAAAATTCATTAAGTTTAGACCTAAAGACACCTGCAGGTTGAAAGTGAGAGGATGGAGAAACATCTATCATGCAAATGAAAGTCAAAAGAAACCTGGAGTAACAGAGGAAGATGGCAGTGGAGTAGGAGGACCTTAGGATCACCTCGTCCCGTGAATGCAACAAGATAACCATCAAGTCATCCTAAATACTCCAGAAATTCACCTGAAGACTGACAGAACAAACTCCACAACTAAAGCTAGAGATGAAACCACATCAAAAAACGTAGGAAGTGTAGAGACATGGTTTAGGGGAAAACATATCACTGGTGCTATAGATAGGAGGAAGCTGTGGTTGTAGAGAAGGGAGGGGGAGAGAGAGAGACAGAGAAAGAGGGAGAGAGAGGAGCATACAAGAGAATGCACAAGGAGAACATTTCTTCAAAAGCCATTGGCTTGGAAAACAAGAGGAGCTGAATTCAGGGGCTAAAAATGAGTTCTTGCAACAAGCAGGGCTTAAAGTCTGGAACTTCAAAGGTCAGTGGGCTTAGCTGGGATAGAGCCTGGAGGGCACTGCTGCTTCTGAAGAGAAGGCAGGCAAACAACCAAGGAACACACAGCCTGGAAAACAGCAATCTGAAGAACACCAGGAGCACACAGTAGAGATCTCATTTACTCTTCTCAGAGTGCATTCCTGAGAGGCAACCTTCACAGGGACAACTCTCTGGGAACAAAGGAGCTGCCTGGTGCCATTTCTCTCCCCTACCCTTCAGCATGAACACAGAGCCACCTGTGGGAAGCAGCATAGCACCAACACTAGCTGCCTAACTTGCTTACTCCAAGCCCCACCTCCCTGGACTACACTGGGATTGCCTACCTCAGGCACACTTGACACAGTCCCAGGGCAAGCGGGCCTCTGAAGATCAGCACAAACCCCTGCTAACACCACTTCTCACAGAGAGTTCTGTAGAGCTTCAGTTCTGGTAGAGGTGGTGACAGGTCTCATTTCACAAGCCGACCACAGCACACTTAGTTAAAACTCACCACATTCAGGCCAGGGACCAAACACTGCCCACAGCAGGCAAGGAGAACCTCTTCAGAAGGATAGAGGAGCAAAAGCACAATAGCAGAGGGCATATAGCATACACTGTAGCTACTCTGTGAAGTGCCAGGGCCTGGGCAGTACATGACCTCTTCTTCATCAGGCCATCACTACCAAGAGCATGAGACATAACTGGCTTTTCTAACACAGAGAAGATGACAGAGATGTAGACAAAATGCAAAGATGGAGAAATTTATCACAAATGAAAGAACAAGATAAGGCCACTGCCAGAAATCTAAGTGAAACAGATATAAGTAACATGTCTGATGGAGAATTTAAAGCAAAGATCCTAGGGATACTCACTGGATGTGAGAAAAGAATAAAAGACATCCATAAGACCCTTACCACAGAAATAAAAGAGTTAAAAAAGAATCAATCAGAGTTGAAGAGTGCAATTAATGAGATAAGAAACACACCTGATTCAATGAATAGCAGGCTGGAAGAATCAGAGGAACAAATTAATAACCTAGAATACAAGTAATGGGAAGTAATGAAGCTAAACAAAGACGAAAAAAAGAATTATGAAGCAGGAGAATGGATTTAGGGAACTCAGTGACTACATCAAATGTGCTAACATTTGTATTATAGTAGTCCCAGAAGAAGAACAGGGCGAAAAGGGGGCAGAAAATTTATTTCAATAAATAATATCTACAAATGTCCCTAATCCGGGGAAGAAAATAGATATCCGGATCCACGAGGCACAGAGACCTCCCATCAAAATCAACAAAAGCAGGCCAATACCAAGACACACTGTAATTAAATTTGCAAAATGTCATAATAAAGAAAAAAATATTAAAACTACCAAAACAAAAGAAGTCCATAACTTACAAGGGAAAACCCATAAAGCTAGCTAGAAATTTCTCAAAAGAAAGTTGGCAAGCCAGAAGGGAGTGGCATGATATATTCAAAGTGCTGAATGGGAAAACTCTGTAGCCAAGAATACTCTATCCAACAAGGCTATCATTCAGAAGAGAAGGAGTGATAGAGTTTCCCAGACAAACAAATACTAAAGGAATTCATGACCACTAAAGCATCACTGCAAGAAATATTAAAAGTAGAGACCAAAAGTAACAAAGACAAGAAAGAATCAGAGAAAATCTAAAGAAACAACCATAAAACAAGTAATAAAATGGCAATAAAAACATATCTATCAATAATTACTTTGAATGAAAATGGACTAAATGTTCCACTCAGAAGACATAGGGTGTAAGAATGGATATAAAAAAAAAAGATCCATTCATATGCTGCCTGCAAGAGACTCATTTTAAACCTAAAGACACCTACAGATTGAAAGTGAGGATATTGAGAATCATTTATCATGCTAATGAATGCAAAAAGAAAGATGGGATACCAATACTTATCAGAAAAAATAGATTTTATTTTTGTGTGTTTGTTCCTTTTTAAATTATTTATTTATTATATATTTTTTATTATGTTCAGTTAGCCACTGTATAGTACATTATTAGGTTTGATGTAGTATTCAATGATTTGTTAGTTGCATATAGTACCGGGAGACAGAGTTCATTGAATACACTGCAAGGGAATGGCAGACAGGACAACAGAGGAGCAGCTGTCTACCCAGATAAAATAGATTTTAAAACAAAGACTGTAAGAAGAGACAAGGAAAAACAATATAATCATGAAAGGCATGTTCTAAAAAGAATACATAATAATTGTAAATATTTATGCACCCAACATGGGAGCACCCAAATACATAAAACAATCAATAACAAATATAAAGGAACTAATCGATAGTAATACAATAATACTAGGGGAATTTACTACTCCAATTACACTGATGGACAGATCATCCAAACAGTAAATCAACAAGGGAACAGTGGCTTTAAATGACACCCTGGACCAGACAAATTTAACAGATATATTGAGGACATTCAATCCTAAAACAGGAGAATACACATTCTTTTCAAGTGCACATGAAACACTCTCTGGAAAAGATCACACATTAGGTCAAAAAGCAGGCCTCAACAAATACAAAAAGATTGAAATCTTACCATGAATCTTTTCTGGCTTCAAAACAATGAAACTTCAATTCAACCACATACACACAAAAAAAAATCTGGAAAGACCACAAATATAAGGAGGTTAAACAACATGCTATTAAATAATGAATGTTCAACCAGGACATCAAAGAAGAAATGGAAAAATACATGGAAACAAACAAAAATGAAAACAAAATGGCCCAGAAACATTGGGAGGCAGAAAATGCAGTCCGAAGAGGGAAGTTTATAGCAATACCGGCCTACCTCAAGAAACAGGAAAAGTCCAGGATCAGAGGCCTTCATAAGGGAATTCTACCGAACAGTTAAAGAAGAGTTAATACTGATTCTTCTCAAATTATTCCAAAAATAGAAAAGGCTGGAAAACATCCAAATTCATTCTATGAGGCCAGCATCACCTTGATACCAAAACCATAGAAAGACCCCACTACCAAAGAAAAACACAGGCTACTATATCTGATGAACATAGGTGCAAAAATTCTCAATAAAATAGTAGAAAAGTGAATCTAACAATACATTTAAAAAAATCACTCACCATGATCATGTGGGATTTATTCGTGGGTTGCAAGGGTGGTTCAATATTCACAAGCCAATAAATGTGATACATCACATTAATATGAAGGATAAGAACCATATAATCATTGTCAATAGATGCAGAAAAAGCATTTGATAAAGTACAACATCCATTCATGATAAAAACCCTCAACAAAGTAGGTTGGGAGGGAACATACCTCAACACAATAAAGGCCATATATGTAAAACCAATGGATAATATCACCCTCAATGGAAAACAAAAAAGAGGTGTCTTCTATGGTCAGGAAGAATACAGAGATGTCCACTCTCACCACTTTTAACTACCATGGTATTGGAAGTTCTAGCCACAGCAATCAGACAACAAAAAGAAATAAAAGGCATCTAAATCAACAAGGAAGAAGTAAAATTTTGAATAATTGCAGACGACATGGTATCTCTATAGAAAACCAGAAAATCTCCCCAAAAAAGCTGCTAGACCTGCTAGTAAAGTCAAAGGGCACAAAAGCAATGTACAAAAATCTGTAGCATTTCTATGTACCAAAAATGAAGCAGCAGAAAGAGAAATTAAGGAATCAATCTGATTTACAATTACACCAAAAGCAATAAGTTACAGAGGAATAAACCTAACCAAAGAGGGGAAGGACCTGGACTCTGAAAACTATAAAAAACTGATGAAAGAAATTGAAGAAAATACAAAGAAATGGAAAGACATTCTATGCTCAGGGATTGGAAGAATAAATATTGTTAAAATGTCTCTACTACCCAAAGCAATCTACACATTTAATGCAATCCGTATCAAAATACCAACAGCATTTTTCACAGAACTAGAACAAAAAATCCTAAAAATTGTATAGACCCACAAAAGACCCTGAATAGCCAAACCAATCATGAAAAAGAAAAACAAAGCTGGAGGCATTGCAACTCCGGACATATACAGCAACACCAGACAAACCAGAATACTGTATAATTATAATGGGTGACAAACCAAGAAGAAGATATAGCAATTGTAAATATTTATGCACCCAACATAGGAGCTCCTAAATACATAAAAAACAGTTAATAACAAACATAAACAAACTAATTGATAAGAATAGAATAATAGTAGGGGACTTTAATACACCATGAACATCCATGGACTGATCTAAATAGAACATCAACAAGGAAACAATGAGTATGAATGGCACACTGGAACAGATGGATTTAATATATTCAGAATACTCCATCCTAAATCAAGAGAATACACATTCTTTTCAAGTGCACATGGAACATTCTCCAGAATAGATCACATATTAGCCCTCTAAACAAAGCTTAAAAAAAATCAAGAAGTTTGAAATCATACCATGGTTATTTTCTGACCATAGATCTATGAAACAAGAAGTCAACCACAAGAAAGACTCTGTAAAGACCACAAATACATGGAAGTTAAATAACATGCTACTAAACAATGAATGGGTCAACCAGGAACTCAAAGAAATATTACAAAGCAGTAGTGACCAAAACAGTATGGGACTGTCACAGAAACAGATATATAGTTCAATGGAACAGAATAGAAAAACCCATACATGAATCCACATCTGTATGGGCAATTAATCTTCAACACACAGGAAAGAATATCCAATGGGGGAAAAAAAAAAAAAACAACAGTCTCTTCAACAAATGGTGTTGGGAAACTGAACAACTACATGCAAAAGAATGTGACTGGACCACTTTCATACACAAAAATAAATAAAAAAATAAATGAAAGACCTAACCTTGAGACAGGAAACCATTAAAATCATAGAGGAGAACCCAAGCCGTAACCTCTTGACATTGGCTGTAGCAACTTCTTACTAGATATGTCTCCCGAGGCAAAACAAAAGCCAAAATAACCTATTGGGACTTCATCAAAATAAAAAGCTTCTGCACAGTGAAGGAAACAATTAACATAAAAAAAAGGCAACCTACAGAATGGGAGAAGGTATTTGCAAATGACATATCTGATAAAGGGTTAGTATCCAAAATACAAAAAGAATTTATAAAACTCAACAACCCAAAAATGAATAATCCAGTTAAGAAATGGGCAGAAGACATGAATAGACATTTTTCCAGAGAAGACATGCAGGTGGCTAACAGACACATGAAAAGATACTCAACATCACTCATCATAAGGGAAATGCAAATCCAAACTACAATGAGATATCAACACATACAGGTCAGAATGGCTAAAATGAACAACACAAGAAACAACAGGTATTGGCGAGGATGCAGAAAAAGGGGAACCTCTTACACTGTTGGTGGGAATGCAAAGTGGTGCAGCCACTATGAAAAACACAATGGAGTTTCCTCAAAAAGTTAAAAATAGAACCACCTTACAATCCAGCAATTGCACTAGTAGTTATTTACATGGATACAAAAATACTGATTCAAAGGGATACATGCGCCCCAATGTTTATAGACACATTATTAACAACAGCCAAATTATGGAAAGACTTTATCCATAGTTAGCTAGGTGCCAAGCCATGTTGTTAATAATGCTCACTGGGGCTATTTTGTCAGGATCAAGATAAATTTTTAAAAGGAAATGTTGCTGCACCCTTCCAACTTTTTAAAAGGGAAAAAAAAACCCATAAAACATAATCACTTTACAAATTTGCTCATCATCAGTTGATTTTTTTTTACTTGTTTCCCCCTTCAATGAGAAAAATCATTCTTCTCAGAGCATTTACAACTCTTTCTCTAAGAAATTAAAAGAATGTAAACATATAATTGTCTTTCTCTGATTGAATTTTTTCAGTCAGCATAATACTCTCCAGTTCCATCCACATCAATATAAATGGTAAGATTGCATCCTTTCTGATAGCTGAGTAATATTCCATTGTATATATATACTACATCTTCTTTATCCATTCATCTGTCGATGGACATCTCGGCTCTTTCCATAGTTTGGCTATTGTGGACATTGCTGCTATAAACATTGGGATGCAGGTCATGAAGTGTTTTTTAAACTTCTTTAAGGAATTTAGATTTTTATCTTGAGGGTAATGAGGAGTCATTAAAATTTTTAGTGTGGGGACTAGAATGAACACTTTTCCATTTTATTTTATTTTATTTTATTTTATTTTATTTTATTTTATTTGACACTTTTCCATTTTAAATAGATTACTGGAACCAGTAAAGAGGATAAATTGGAGGGAGGAAATATGGAGACTACTGAAATAAACCAGATGAGAGATGATGAATCAAAGCAGTAACGGGGGCACTGCGGGGAGGGGTGTCCAGGAGGCTATATTTTTTGTAGAGTGCCCATGGGAGTTCTGATGTAAGTTGCTTGGGAAATCATCCTTTCAGGAAACATTGCTTTTTCAGCATTTTTAGGAGAAGTTTAAAAATTGCATAAGGTAAGGACAGGAAAGAGGATGTGGATGGAAGGACCACTGATGGCAGAGCTTAGTTTCTCCTCATTTGTTCCAAGAGATTTATCTCTGTTCCAAGCAACCCTGTTTTGTTCCAAAGTTTTCATACTCTATTCTGCAAAAAAAAACTTACAGTTATCAAGATTTATCACCCTTGAGGGCAGTTTAGAAATTATCAATTGTTTCTTAAGCATTTCCTTGGTAATCTCACCTTCATCCTCCATAATCTAAGCTAAATTACAATCACCCTAAAAAGAATTTTTCTCAAGAAACAAACTGAGGGTTGCTGGAGTGGTTGGGGGTGGGAGGGATGGGGTGGCTGGGTGATAGGCATTGCAGAGGGTATGTGCTATGGTGAGCACGGTGAATTGTGTAAGACTGTTGAATGTATGGTGATTAACATAATAATAATAATAATAATAATAATAATAATAATAATAATAAAGAAAGTAAGGGGCTAGGTATTGCAGGGAGTTGTAAGCCATTCCAAGAATCTCAGATTTATCCCATAGAAGGTACAAATCTATTGAATGGCTTTGAATAGATAAATCATTTCAGAGAAATTAATTTTTAAAGAATGATTAACTTATACTGTAAACTTTTAGATACTAGTGAATCTAAATTTTCTGTGACTGCATTTTTTTGGCTTCTGGAGAATAAATGCATAAAGGAAACAAAAAAAAAGGAATTTTTCTCAATAAAAATTTTGCCGTCTTATTGAATTCCCAATGATATTTTTTTTTCATTTTTTTATCATGGTAAAAACACATAAAATAAAGTTTACCTTCTTAACTACTTTTAAGTATACATTTTAGTAGTTTTAAATATACTCACATTGTTGTGCAAAGTATCTCCAGAGCTTTTCCATCTTACAAATATAAAATACTACACAAATTAAACAACGCTCCCTTTTTCCTCCTGCCAGTTCCCAATAACCATTATTCTAGTTTCTGTTTCTATAAATTTGACTACTTTATGTATCTCATATAAGTGGAAACATACAGCATTTGTCTTTCTGTGACTGGCTTATTTCATTTAGCATAATATCCTCAAGGTTAATCCATGTAGCGTATGACAAGATTTCCCTTTATTTCAGGCTGAATAATATACATATGTATATGTATATATTTCACATTTTGTTTATTCATTCACCTATCAATAGATATTTGTGTTTTGTACACCTCTTGGTTATTATAAGTAATGCAGCTATGAACATAAGTGTGCAAATATCTCTTTGAGACCCCGCTTTCAGTTATTTTGAATATATATCCAAAAGTGGGAATACTGGATTGTATGGTGCTTCTAGTTTTAATTTTTTTGAGAAAACTTCATAATGTTTTCCATAGCAATTGCACCATTTTACAATCCCACCAACAGTGCATGAGGGTTCCCTTTTCTGCATATCCTTGTGAATGCTTGTTATTTCTTGCCTTTTTTATTTTATCCATTTTGACTAATGTGAGGTGATATCTCATTGTGGTTTGATTTGCTTTTCCTTGATGATTAGTGATGGTGAGCATCATTTTGTATATCCATTGGCTATCTGTATATCTTCTTTGGAATAATGTCGATTCAGGTCCTCTACACATTGTTTAATCACAGTATCTGTAGGGTTTTTTGGTGTTAAGTTGTATAAGTTCTTTCACATTGTAGATATTAACCCCTTATTGGATATATCATTTGCAAATATCTTCTCCCATGCAGGAGCTTGACTTTTCTTTTGTTGATAATTTCTTTTGCTGTGCAAAAGGTTTATATTTTGGTGGAGTCCTCAAAATTTATTTTTGCTTTTGTTTCCCTTGACTGAGGAGACATATACATAAATATTTTGCTAAGGCAAACATCCAAGAGATTACTGCCTAATTTTCTTTTAGAAGTTTTATGGTGTCAGGTCTCACATTTAGGTCTTTAATCCATTTGAGTTTGTTTTTGTGTATTATATAAGAAAGTGGTCCAGTTTCATTTTCTTGCATGTTGCTGTTCAGTTTTCCCAACACTATTTATTGAAGACATCATAATTTCCCCCATTGTTTATGCTTGCCTTCTTTGTCATAGCTTAATTGACGATATAAGCATGGGTTTATTTCTGGGGTCACTATCCTGTTCCATTGATCTATGTGTCTACTTTTATGCCAGTACCATACTGTTTAATTACTATAGCTTTGCAGTGATTTCTTGAAATTTTGGATTTTGATACATCCAGCTCTGTTCCTTTTCAAGATTACTTTGGATATTTGGACTATTTTGTGGTTTTATAAAAAATTTAGGATTATTTGTTCTAGTTCTAAGAAAAATACTATTGGTATTTTGGTAGGGATTGCATTAAATCTGTAGATTCCTTTTGGTGGTATAAACATCTTAACAATATTAATTATTTCAATCCACGAGTATGGTGTATCTTTCCATTTGTATTGTCTTCAATTTTTTCAGTGCATTATACTTTTCTGAGTATAGGTATTTCATCTCCTTGGTTAAGTTTATTCTAAGGTATTTTATTTTAGGGTGCAATTGTAAACGGTATTGTTTTCTTAGTTTATCTTTCTGCAATTTCATTATTAATGTATAAAAATGCAACAAATTTATATCAATTTTGTATTCTGCAACATTAATGAATTCATTTATTAGTTCTAATAGTTTTGTTTTTTTTTTTTGGTGGAGGCTTCAGAGTTTTCTCTATATAGTATCATTGCTTCTAAAATAGTAAAAGTTTTACTTCTACCTTATAAATTTGAATGCCTTTCCTTTTTCTTATCTAATTGTTGTGGCTAGGACTTCCAGTCCTATGTTAAATAAAAGTGGTGAGAGTGTACATCCTTGTCTTCTTCCTCATCTTAGAGAAAAACTTTCAGTTTTTCACCATTGAGTATGATGTTTGCTCTGTTTTCTTAATATATGACCTTCGTTTTATTGATGCATATTCACTCTAAACCCACATTGTTGAGAGTTTTTATCATGAGCACATGCTTTTTATTGTCAAATGCTTTTTCTGTATCTAGAAAATTCTA
The DNA here is from genome assembly GCF_011800145.1 of Mirounga leonina. Taxonomy (NCBI): domain Eukaryota; kingdom Metazoa; phylum Chordata; class Mammalia; order Carnivora; family Phocidae; genus Mirounga; species Mirounga leonina. The sequence continues at coordinate 10,822,884 of NW_023270513.1, forward strand.
AGATAATTATACAGTTTTTATCCTCTTTTTAATGTGATGTATCACATTTTAAAAAATATTTATTTATTTGAGACAGAGAGTGAGACAGAGAGAGATCACGAGCAGAGAGGAGGGGTAGAGGGAGAAGCAGACTCCCGGCTGAGCAGGGGGCCCGACTTGGGACTCGATCCTAGGACCCTGGGATCATGACCTGAGCTGAAAGCAGACACTAAACCAGCTGAGCCATCCAGGCACCCGTGATGTTCATATTGATTGATTTGCAGATTATGAACCATCCTTGCGTCCTTGGAATAATTTGCACGTGATAGTGGTGATTGATTCTTTTAATGTATTCTTGAGTTTGGTTTGCTATTTTGTTGAGGATTTTTGCACCTATGTTGATCAGGGATACCGGCATGTAATTTTCTCTCTTTTTTTTTGTAATGTCTTTGACTGGTTTTGGTATCACGGTAATGCTGACCTTATAGAATGAATTTGGAAGTTTTCATTCTTCTATTCTTTGGAATAGTTTGGGAAGAATTGAAACTAGCTCATCTTTAAATATTTGATAGAATTCAACTGAGAAGAGATTTGGTCCTATACTTGTGTTTTGGGAGAGTTTTTTAAAATTAATTTCTTTAGTAGTAATTGGTCTGTTCAAATTTTTTTATGTCCTCCTGATTCAGTTTTGGAAGATTGCATGTTTCTAGGAATTTATCAAATTCTTCTGGGTTGTCCAATTTTTGGCATATAGCTTTTCATAGTATTCTTTAATAATCCTTTGTATTTCTGTGCTGTTGTTATTTTTTCTCTTTTACTTCTTATTTAATTTGTTTGAATCCTCTCTCCTTTTTTCTTAGGTGTTGGTTTAAATTGTTTATGTGAGACTTTTTCTTGTTTTTTGTGGTAGGCCTGTATCACTATAAACTTCCCTTAGAACTGATTTTGCTATGTCCCATGGATTTTTGGGCCATTGAGATTTCATGATCATTTGTTTCCATGTATTGTTCGACTTCCTCTTTGGTTTCTTCACTGACCCATTGGTTGTTTAGTATTATGTTTTTTATCCTCCATATGTTTGTGAATTTTCTAGTTTTTTCATGTAATTCTTTTCTGGTTTAATCTTGTGGTCAGAACACATGCTTGATATGATTTAAATGTTCTTAAATTTTTTTACCTGTTTTGTGGGATAACATGTGCTCTATTATGGGGAATATTCCATGTGCACTTAAAAAGAATGTGTATTCTGCAGTTTTTGGATGGAAGGTTCTGTAAATATCTGTGAAGTCCACCTGGTCTAATGTGTCATTCAAAGTGAGTGTTTCCTTACTGATTTTCTGTCTGATGATGTAACCACTGAAGTAAGTTTGGTGTTAACAATAATAATACTAGTATTGTATAACTCTCAATCTGTCCCTTTATGTCTGTTAGTATTTGCTTTGTGTATTCAGGTACTCCTATGTTGGGTACATAGATATTTACAGTCATATACTCCTGTTGGATTTAACCTTTTATCGTTATGTATTTCCTTCTTTGTCCCTTGCTACAGTCTTTGTTTTAAAGCCTATTTTGTCTGATATAAGTATTGCTACCCCAGATTTTTTTCCCTTTCATTTGCATTGAATATCTTCTTCCATCCCTTTACTTTCAGCATGTCTTTGTCTTTAGGTCTAAAGTAATTTTCTTGTAGCAGCATATATGTGGGTGCTGTTGTTGTTGTTTTAATCTACTCAGTTACCCTGTCTTTTTATTTTACCATTTAGACCATTTACATTTAAGGTGATTATTGATAGGCAGGTACTTATTATCATTTTATTAATTGTTCTGTGTTTTTGTAGTTCTTCTCTGTTCCTTTATTTTCTGTTGATCTCTTATGGTTTGATGGCTTTCCTTAGTGTTGTTGTTGTTTTTTTTAATTTCCATGAATGACATGTCAATGAATTTTATTTTTTTAAGTTTTTATTTAAATTCCAGTTAGTTAACATACACTGTAATATTAGTTTATGGTGTATAGTATAGTGATTCAACACTTCCATACATCATCCAGTGCTCATCACAACCAATGCATTCCTTAATCTGCAACACCTATTTTACCCATCCCATATGTGTATATATATATATATATAATATATATAATGTATATATTATATATATAATATATGTTATATATATTATATATATAACATCTTTATCCATTCATCTAATGATGGACATTTGGGCTATTTCCATAATTTGGCTACTCTAGATAATGCTGCTATAAACATAAGGGTGCATGTATCCCTTTGTATTCTTTGTATATCCTTTTGTATTCTGTGGGTAAGTAACTAATAGTGCAATTGATGGATCATAGGGTAATTTTTTTTAACTTTTTTTTTATTTAACTTTTTGAGGAACCTCCATACTGTTTTCCACAGTGGCTGAACCACTTTGCATTCTCACCAACAGCAAGAGGGTTCCCTTTTCTCCACATCCTCACCAACATCCACTGTTTCTCATGTTCTTGATTTTAGCCATTCTGACAGATATGAGGTGATAGCTCATTGTAGTTTTGATTTGCATTTCCTTGATGATGAGTGACGTTGAGCATCTTTTCATCTGTCTGTTGGTCATCCGTCTGCCTTCTTTGGAAAAATGTGTGTGCATTTTTTAATTTTAATTTTAATTTTTAAAAGATTATTTATTTATTTGACAGAGAGAGACACAGCGAGAGAGGGAACACAAGCAGGGGGAGTGGGAGAGGTAGAAGCAGGCTTCCCATGGAGCAGGGAGCCCACTGCAGGGCTTGATCCCAGGACCCTGGGATCATGACCTGAGCCCAAGGCAGACGCTTAATGACTGAGCCACCCAGGTGCCCCTGCATTTTTAAATTTTTAAATTATTTTTAAATTATTCACTTTTTGGGTTGTGCCTGAATTTCTTTCTTTTTTAAAATATATTTTGTGTATCTATTCTGGATTTTGATTTGTGGTTACCATGCAGTTCATATATATCATCCTATGTGTATAGCAGTTTATATTAAATTGATAGTCACTTAAGTTCAAACACATTCTAAAAGCACTAACTTATAACTTTCCCTTCCACATTTTATGTATGTAATATCATATTTTACATCTTTGTGTTTTGTGTATCCTTTGACCAATATCTATAGATATAATTAATTTTATTTGTATTTTTAATTTATTTTTCATTGAAGTATAATTAACATATGGTGTTATATTAGTTTCAAGTGTACAACATATTAATTCAACAATTCTATACATTATTCAATGATTACCATTATAAATATAATCACCATATATCACCATACATCATTTTTACAATATTATTGACTATATTCCTTATATTGTACTTTTCATCTCCATGACTTACATATTTTGTGACTGGAAGCATGTACAGTTTAATCCCCTTTATCTATTTCACCCATTCTCATACCCATTTCCCCTCTGGCAGCTACCACTTTTTGCTTTAAGTTCTTGGGGTTTTTTTGTTTGTTTGTTTGCTTCTTTGTTTGGATTTTAGAATCCATATATAAGTGGAATTATATGATATTTGTTATTCTCAGTCTGGCTTATTTCACTTAGCATAATACCTTCTAAGTCCATCCATGTTGTTGCAAATGGCAAGATCTTATTTTTTTTTTTTTAAGATTTTATTTATTTGAGAGGGAGAGATAAACAGCATGAAAGGGGAGAGGGTCAGAGGGAGAAGCAGGCTCCCCGCTGAGCTGGGAGCCCGATGCGGGACTCGAATCCAGGACTCCAGGATCATGACCTGAGCAAAGGCAGTCGCTTAACCAACTGAGCCACCTGGGCGCCCAAGATCTTATTTTTTTTTATGGCTGTTATATATATATATATAATATTATACACACACACACACATCTCCCACATCTTCTTTATCCATTTACCCTACTGATGGCACATTGGTTGCTTCCATATTTTGGCTATTGTAAATAATGCTGCTATACATATAGGTGTGCATAATCCTTTTTGAATTAGTATTTTCATTTTCATTGGGTAAATACTCAGTAGTAGAATTATTGGATTGTATAATATTACTAATTTTAATTTTTTGAGGAATATCCATAGTGTTTTCCAAAGTGGCAGTGTCAATTTACATCCTCACGGAGGGTACACGAGGTTCCCTTTTCTCCACATCTTCACCAACAATTGTATTTCTTGTCTTTATGATACTAGCCATTCTTACTGGTGTGATGTGATATCTCATTGTAGTTTTGATTTGAATTTCCTTTATCATTAGTGATATTGAGCATCTTTTCATGTGTCTATTCGCCATCTATATGTCTTCTTTTGAAAAATGTCTATTTAGGGGGGGCGGAGCAAGATGGCGGAGGAGTAGGAGACCTGGATTTCGTCTCCTCTCAGGAATTCAGCTGGATAAGGATCAAACCATTCTGAACACCTACAAACTCAACAGGAGATTGAAGAAAAGAAGAGCAACAACTCTCTCATCAGAAAAGCGACCACTTTCTGGAAGGTAGGACATGCGGAGAAGTGAATCCGAGGCGATATTCGGGAGGATAGACGGCGGGGGAGGGGCCTCCGTCGGCCACTTCTGGCAAGTGATAGAACCACGGAGCACAAAATCGGAACTTTTAAAAGTCGGCTCCACTGAGGGACGTCACTCTGGTGGCTAAGCGGGGGGTGGAACCTTCTGAGACAGTGGGGTCTCAGGACCCTCGGGGTCACAGAAAGACCGGGGGTGCCTGAGTGTGGCAGAGCTCCCAGGTAACAGAGCAGGGAAGCCGGCTGCAGAGGCGGAGCCCAGGCGCGGGCTCTCAGCTCGGGGTTGCCATAAACCATGATCCGCGGCACAGTCGGGCCCCTGCTCTTCCAGCAGGGACCCAACAAGTGGCAGATCTGGGGAGACTCACCTTCCTCCCCCGGGAGGAGCCGCGCGGGAGCACACCGCAGGGATCTGCTGGGTTTGGAGACTCCACCCGGGGTCGGGGGCCAGAGATAGAAACGCGTGGTCACAGGCTGGGCGAGCACGGAGTGCGGCGGGAGACCGAGGAGCCGGGAGTGACTGACGGCTTTTCTCTGGGGGCTCACTGAAGAGCGGGGCCCCAAGTTCTCGGCTCCTCCGGGGCGGAGATTGGGAGACCGCCATTTTCACTCCCCGCCTCCAAAGCTGTCCGGAAAGCTCGCAGGGAACAAAAGCCCCGGAGAGCAAACCCGAGCAGATTACTTAGCCGGGAGGGGGCAAAGGCAGGGCAATTCCGCCTCCGGCAGAGACATTTGGAAACCACGGCAACAGGCCCCTCCCCAGAAGATCAGCGAGAACAGCCAGCCAAGACCAAGTTTACCGATCAATGAGAACGGCAGAACTCCAGCGCTAGGGGACTACTGCACATAGAATTCACGACTTTTTTACCATGATTCTTTAGTCTTTTAAAGTTAATTTTTTTAACTGTCTTTTTGTCTTTTTATTTCTTTTTGAATTTTTCTTTTCCCTTTTTCAACCAACATCTTATCAATCCCTTTTAAAAAAAAAAAAATTTTCATTTTTAGAGTCATATTCTATCCCTTCATAGTAGTTACCCATATTTTTGGCTTATATATATAAGTTGTTCTCTCTTTAAAATTTTGAGATAGTTTCTTCTAACAGATTAAAATATACCCTAAATCTCTAGTATATGGTGTTTTCTACTCCCCTGCCTGATCACATCCTCTCCCTTTTTTTTCTTTTTCTTTTTTCTCTTTTTAAATCCTCTTCTTTCTTTTTTCAAACAATTTCTTATCAATTCCTTTTATAAATTTTTTTATAATTTCCATCTTTACAATCATATTCCATCCCTTCATCATATCAACCCTTATTTTTGTACATATATAAGTTTTTCTTTCTTTAAAATTTTGGGAGGCACTTTCTTCTAAAAGACCAAAATACACCCCAAATCTAGTGTGTGGCACTGATCTATATACCAGCCTGATCATATTTGATCACATTCTGTTTTTTTTTTGTTGTTGTTGTTGTTTTGTTTTGTTTGTTTTTGTTTTTATCTTTATCTTTTTCTTTTTCTTTCTTTTTCTTTTTTCTCTCTTTCCCTTTCTTATCCCACTGCTTCAGGTCTTTTCTGATTTGTTTAGAGTATATTTTCTGGGGATGTGGTTACTCTGCTAGCATTTTGTTCTCTCATTAATCTATTCTCCTCTGCACAAAATGACAAGATGGAAAAAATCACCTCAACAAAAAGAACAAGAGGTAGTACCGACTGCCAGGGACCTACTCAATACGGACATTAGTATGATGTCAGATCTAGAGTTCAGAATCATCACTTTAAAGATACTAGCTGGGCTTGAAAAAAATATGGAAGTTATTAGAGAAACCCTTTCTGGAGAAGTAAAAGAGCTAAAATCCAACCAAGTCGAAATCAAAAAGGCTATTAATGAGCTGCAATCAAAAATGGGGGCGCTAAGTGCTAGAATAAATGAGGCAGAAGAGAGAATCAGTAATATAGAAGATGAAATGATGGAAAATAAAGAAGCTGAGAAAAAGAGAGATAAACAACTACTGGATCACGAGGGCAGAATTCGAGAGATAAGCGATACCATAAGACGAAACAACATTAGAATAATTGGGATCGCAGAAGAAGAAGAAAGAGAGAGAGGGGCAGAAGGTATAATGGAGCAAATTATAGCAGAGAACTTCCCTAATTTGGGGAAGGAAACAGGCATGAAAATCCAAGAAGCACAGAGAACCCCTCTCAAAATCAATAAAAATAGGTCAACTCCCCGACATCTAATAGTAAAACTTACGAGTCTCATAGACAAAGAGAAAATCCTGAAAGTAGCTCGGGAGAAGAGATATGTAACCTACAACGGTAGAAACATTAGATTGGCAACAGACCTATCCACAGAGACCTGGCAGGCAAGAAAGGACTGGCAGGATATATTCAGAGCACTAAATGAGAAAAATATGCACCCTCGAATACTATATCCAGCTAGGCTGTCATTGAAAATTGAAGGAGAGATAAAAAGCTTCCAGGACAAACAAAAACTAAAGGAATTTGCAAACACAAAACCAGCCCTACAGGAAATCTTGAAAGGGGTCCTCTAAGCAAAGAGAGAGCCTAAAAGCAACATAGACCAGAAAGGAACACAGACAATATACGGTAACAGTCACCTTACAGGCAATACAATGGCACTAAATTCCTATCTTTCAATAGTTACCCTGAATGTAAATGGGCTAAATGCCCCAATCAAAAGACACAGGCTAACAGACTGGATTAAAAAACAAGACCCATCGATATGCTGTCTGCAAGAGACTCATTTTAGAACCAAAGACACCCCCAGATTGAAAGTGAGGGGGTGGAAAACCATTTACCATGCTAATGGACACCAATAGAAAGCTGGGGTGGCAATCCTTATATCAGACAAATTAGATTTTAAACCAAAGACTGTATTAAGAGATGAGGAAGGACACTATATCATACTTAAAGGATGTATCCAACAAGAAGATCTAACAATTGTAAATATCTATGCCCCTAACATGGGAGCAGCCAATTATATAAGGCAATTAATAACAAAAGCAAAGAAACACATCGACAACAATACAATAATAGTGGGGGACTTTAACATCCCCCTCACTGATATGGACAGATCGTCTAAGCAAAAGATCAACAAGGAAATAAAGACTTTAAATGACACACTGGACCAAATGGACTTCACAGACATATTCAGAACATTCCACCCCAAAGCAACGGGATACACATTCTTCTCTACTGCCCATGGAACATTCTCCAGAATAGATCACATCCTAGGTTATAAATCAGGTCTCAACTGGTACCAAAAGATTGGGATCATTCCCTGCCTATTTTCAGACCACAATACTTTGAAACTAGAACTCAATCACAAGAGGAAAGTCAGAAAGAACTCAAATACATGGAGGCTAAAGAGCATCCTACTGAAGAATGAATGGGTCAACCAGGAAATTAAAGAAGAATTAAAAAAATACATGGAAACCAATGAAAATGAGAACACAACTGTTCAAAATCTTTGGGATGCAGCAAAGGCAGTCCTAAGAGGAAAGTATATAGCAATACAAGCCTTTCTCAAGAAACAAGAAAGGTCTCAAGTACACAACCTAACCCTACACCTAAAGGAGCTGGAGAAAGAACAGCAAATAAAGCCTAAACCCAGCAGGAGAAGAGAAATTATAAAGATCAGAGCAGAAATCAATGAAATAGAAACTAAAAGAACAGTAGAACAGATCAACGAAACTAGGAGCTGGTTCTTTGAAAGAATTAACAAGATTGATAAACCCCTGGCCAGACTTACCAAAAAGAGAAGAGAAATGACCCAAATTAACAAAATCATGAATGAAAGAGGAGAGATCACAACCAACACCAAAGAAATACAAACAATTATAAGAACATATTACGAGCAACTCTATGCCAGCAAATTAGATAACCTGGAAGAGATGGAGGCATTCCTAGAGATGTATCAACTACCAAAACTGAACCAGGAAGAAATAGAAAACCTGAACAGACCTATAACCACTAAGGAAATTGAAGCAGTCATCAAAAATCTCCCAAAAAACAAAAGCCCAGGGCCAGATGGCTTCCCAGGGGAATTCTACCAAACATTTCAAGAGGAATTAATACCTATTCTTCTGAAACTGTTCCAAAAAATAGAAACGGAAGGAAAACTTCCAAACTTATTTTATGAGGCCAGCATTACCTTGATCCCAAAACCAGACAAAGACCCCATCAAAAAGGAGAATTACAGACCAATATCCCTGATGAACATGGATGCAAAAATTCTCACCAAAATACTAGCCAATAGGATCCAACAGTACATTAAAAGGATTATTCACCATGACCAAGTGGGATTTATCCCTGGGCTGCAAGGTTGGTTCAACATCCGCAAATCAATCTATGTGATACAATACATTAACAAAAGAAAGAACAAGAATCATATGATCCTCTCAATATATGCAGAAAAAGCTTTTGACAAAGTACAACATCCTTTCTTTATCAAAACTCTTCAGAGTATAGGCATAGAGGGTACATACCTCAATATCATAAAAGCCATCTATGAAAAACCTACAGTGAATATTATTCTCAATGGGGAAAAACTGAGAGCTTTCCCCCTAAGGTCAGGAACGCGGCAGGGATGTCCACTATCACCACTGCTATTCAACATAGTATTGGAAGTCCTAGCCACAGCAATCGGACAACAAAAAGAACTCAAAGGCATTCAAATTGGCAAAGAAGAAGTCAAACTCTCACTCTTTGCAGATGATATGATACTTTATGTGGAAAACCCAAAAGACTCCACCCCAAAACTGCTAGAACTCATACAGGAATTCAGTAAAGTGGCAGGATATAAAATCAATGCACAGAAGTCAGTGGCATTCCTATACACCAACAACAAGACAGAAGAAAGAGAAATTAAGGAGTCGATCCCATTTACAATTGCACCCAAAACCATAAGATACCTAGGAATAAATCTAACCAAAGAGACAAAGGATCTGTACTCAGAAAACTATAAAATACTCATGAAAGAAATTGAGGAAGACACAAAGAAATGGAAAAACGTTCCATGCTCATGGATTGGAAGAACAAGTATTGTGAAGATGTCAATGCTACCTAGAGCAATCCACACATTCAATGCAATCCCCATCAAAATACCATCCACTTTTTTCAAAGAAATGGAACAAATAATCCTACAATTTGTATGGAACCAGAAAAGACCCCGCATAGCCAGAGGAATGTTGAAAAAGAAAAGCAAAGCCGGCGGCATCACAATTCCGGACTTCCAGCTCTATTACAAAGCTGTCATCATCAAGACAGCATGGTACTGGCACAAAAACAGACACATAGATCAATGGAACAGAATAGAGAGCCCAGAAATGGACCCTCAACTCTATGGTCAACTGATCTTCGACAAAGCAGGAAAGAATGTCCAATGGAACAAAGACAGTCTCTTCAACAAATGGTGTTGGGAAAATTGGATAGCCACATGCAGAAGAATGAAACTGGACCATTTCCTTACACCACACACAAAAATAGACTCCAGATGGTTGAAAGACCTCAATGTGAGAAAGGAGTCCATCCAAATCCTAAAGGAGAACACAGGCAGCAACCTCTTTGACCTCAGCCGAAGCAACTTCTTCCTAGAAACATCACCAAAGGCAAGGGAAGCAAGGGCAAAAATGAACTATTGGGACTTCATCAAGATAAAAAGCTTTTGCAAAGTAAAGGAAACAGTCAACAAAACCAAAAGACAACCGACAGAATGGGAGAAGATATTTGCAAATGACATATCAGATAAAGGGCTAGTATCCAAAATCTATAAAGAACTCATCAAACTCAACACCCAAAGAACAAATGATCCAATCGAGAAATGGGCAGAAGACATGAACAGACATTTTTCCAAAGAAGACATCCAAATGGCCAACAGACACATGAAAAAGTGCTCAATATCGCTTGGCATCAGGGAAATCCAAATCAAAACCTCATTGAGATACCACCTCACACCAGTCAGAATGGCTAAAATTAACAAGTCAGGAAACGACAGATGTTGGTGGGGATGCGGAGAAAGCGGAACCCTCCTACACTGTTGGTGGGAATGCAAGCTGGTGCAGCCACTCTGGAAAACTGTATGGAGGTTCCTCAAAAAGTTCAAAATAGAGCTACCATATGATCCAGCAATTGCACTACTGGGTATTTACCCCAAAGATACAAAAGTAGGGATCCTAAGGGGTACGTGCACCCTGATGTTTATAGCAGCAATGTCCACAATAGCCAAACTGTGGAAAGAGCCAAGATGTCCATCGACAGATGAATGGACAAGAAGATGTGGTATATATATACAATGGAATATTATGCAGCCATCAAAAGGAATGAGATCTTGCCATTTGCAACAACGTGGATGGAACTGGAGGGTATTATGTTGAGTGAAATAAGTCAAACAGAGAAAGACATGTATCATATGATGTCACTGATATGAGGAATTCTTAATCGCAGGAAACAAACTGAGTGTTGTTGGAGTGGGGGGTGGGGTGGGAGGGATGGGGTGACTGGGTGATAGACACTGGGGAGGGTATGTGCTCTGGTAAGCGCTGTGAATTGTGCAAGACTGTTGAATCTCAGATCTTTACCTCTGAAACAAATAATGCAATATATGTTAAGAAAAAAAAAGAAGAAGAAGGTAGCGGGAGGGGAAGAATGAAGTGGGGGAAATCGGAGGGGTAGACGAACCATGAGAGACGATGGACTCTGAAAAACAAACAGGGTTCTAGAGGGGAGGGGGGTGGGAGGATGGGTTAGCCTGGTGGTGGGTATTGAGGAGGGCACATTCTGCATGGAGCACTGGGTGTTATGCACAAACAATGAATCATGGAACACTTCATCTAAAACTAATGATGTAATGTATGGGGATTAACATAAGAATAAAAAAAATGTCTATTTTTATTTAGGTCTTCTGCCATTTTTAGACAGCTTTTCTTTTTTTTTTTGGTGTTGAGTTACATAAATACTTTATATATATATATTCTGGGTATTAACCCCTTATGAGATATATAATTTGCAAATATTTTCTCCCATTCGCTGGCTTGCCTTTTTGTTTTGTTGATGGTTTTCTTTGCTATGCAAAAGCTTTTTATTTTGGTGTAGTCCCAATAGTTTATTCTTGTTTTTGTTTCCCTTACTTCAGGAGATTATATAGATAGATAGATAGATAGATAGATAGATAGATAGATAGATAGATAGATAGATAGATATAGATAGATAGATATAGATAGATAGATAGATCTTATATATAAATATATATATCTAAAGATTTATATTAGTAATATATATACATTACTATATATAGTAATATATATACATATAAATTACTAGAAAGATGTTCAAGAGCTTATTGCAGAAAATCAAGAGATTTTAAGAGTTTTAAGATGTGAGGTTTCATAAATATGTCTTTAATCCATTTTATTTTGTGACTGTGGTGCAGTTTTATTCTTTTGCATGTACCTGTCCAGTTTTCCCAACACCATTTATTGAAAAGGTTGTCTTTTCCCCATTGTATATTCTTGCCTCCATTGTCATAAATTAATTTACCATGTGATTCTTAGGCTCTCTATCCTGTTCCATTGATCCATGTGTTTATTTTTGTGCCACCACCATACTCTTTTGGTTGCTATAGCTTTACCATATCATGAAATCTGGGATTGTGATACATCCAACTTTGTGATACATGCAGTTTATCTCAGGATTGCTTTGGGTATTCAAGGTCTTTTGTGGCTCTACACAAAGTTTAGGATTATTATTTTAGTTCTGTAAATAATGTTATTGGTATTTTAATAAAAATTACATTGAATCTGTAGATTTCTTTGGTTACTAGACATTTTTGATACTAATTCTTTCAATACATGAGCATGATATAACTATACATTTGCTTGTGTCATATTCGAGTTCTTTCATCAGTGTCTTATAGTTTTCAGAGTATATGTCTTTCACCTTCTTGGTTAGGTATTTTATTCTTTGTTCAATTGTAAATGAGATTGTTTTCTTGAGTGGTGGCAATTCTCTCGGTACGTTGTTTTTAAAAAGTTACTTATTTTTAATTGAAATATGACATATAATGTTACATTATATTCAGGTATACAACATAATGATTTGGCAACTCTATACATTATGCTATGCTTACCACAAGTGAAGCTACCATCTGTTATCATACAACGTTTTTATAATAGCATTGACTATATTCCTTAGGTTGTACTTTTCATCCCTGTGACTTATTCGTTCCATAACATGGAAGCCTATATTTCTCACTCCCCTTCATCTATTTTCTCAATCCCCCATCTCTTTCCAGTCTGGCAACCATTAGTGTTATTTGGGGTTAGGGGTCTGTTTCTGCTTCTTTTTTTTTTTTTCTTTTTTCATTTGCTTTGCTTTTTAAATTCCACATGGGGATTGTTTCCTTAATTTCTCTTTTTGCTACTTTGTTATTAGTGTATAGAAATGTGACAGATTTCTTTACATTATTTTTTCTACAAATTTTCTGAATTAATTTCTCAGTTCTAGTAATTTTTCAGTGGAGTCTTTGGAGGTTTTACATGTATAGTATTATCTCATTTGCAGATATCGACAGTTTTATTTCTTCTTTACCAATTTGGATGCTTTTATTTCTTTTTCTTATTTGGTTGTTGTGGCTAGGACTTCCAGTACTATGTTGAATAGAAATGGTGAGAGTGGACATCCTTGTCTTGTTCCTGATCCTAGAGGAAAAGCTCTCAGTTTTTCCCCATTGAGGATCATATTACCTGTTGGTTTTTCATATATTACCTTTATGCTGTTGAGGTTTGTTCCCTCTAAACTTACTTTGTTGAGGGAAGACTTTCAGATTTTCACCATTGACTATGATGTTATTTGTGGGGTTTTCATATATGGTCTTTAATATATGTTGTGCTGTGCCCCTTTAAACCCACTTTGTTGGAAGTTTTTTATCATGAATCATTGCTGTATTTTGTCAAATGCCTTTTTGGTATCTATTGAAGCAATCATATTGTTTTTGTCATTTCTGTTGTTAATATAATGTATCACATTGATTGATTTACAAATATTAAACCACCCTTGAATCCTTAAATAAATCCCACTTGCTCATGGTAAATTATTTTTCTTTGTATTGTTGCATTTGTTTTGCTAATATTGAGGATTTTTGCATGTATGTCCATCAGAAATATTGGCCTGCAGGGTTGTTGTTTTTGTTGTTGTTGTTGTTATTGTTTTTTACACTTTCTTTTTTTTTTTCATCAGGATAATGCTGGCCTCATAGAAAAAAATGGGAAGTTTTTCCTTCTCCTTATTCTAATTTTTGGAATTTAAGAAAAGTAGGTAGTAATAGCTTTTTAAATATTTGGTAGAATTTACCTGTGAAATTATCTGGTACTGGACTTTAGTTTGTTGGCAGTTTTTTTTTTTTTTTCTGGTAGTTTTTATTTCTTACTGATTTAATGTCATTACTAGTAATCAATCTGTTCAAATTTTGCATTTCTTTCTAATTCAGTTTAAGCTACAAGGTATACTGTGGGGAAAATTGCAATTACTATGTTACAGCCACAAGAAAATGTTTTGCTATATCTGGAATGGTGGTATGCAAATATAAAGACTCGATGACTAAGTATTGAATATATAAAACACTCCTTTGTTCAAGAATAAACTGATTCTCATATGTATAAATTAGAAACCATTTATTTCAAGCGGAAAAAAAAGACTGTGTTTCTAAGAATCTATCCATTTCTTGTATGTTGTACAATTTGTTGGCAAAAATTTTTTTGTAGTCTCTTTAATCCTTGTATTCCTGTGGAGTCAGTTGTTATTTTTCCTCCTTCATTTCTGATTTTATTAATTTGAGTCCTCTGTCTTTTTTTCTTGATGAGTATGGCTAAAGTTTTATGAATATATATATTTTTTTATCTTTTCAAGGAACTAGGTCCAGGTATCACTGATATTTTCTATTTTTTTATTCTCTATGTCATTTATTTCTGTGCTGATATTTATTATTCACTTCCTTCTACTAGTTTTGGGCTTTGTTTGTTTTTCTTTTTCTAGCTGCTTTAGGCGTAGTTAGGTTATGTGGAATTTTTCCTGTTTCTTGAGGTAGGCATGTACTACTATAAACTTCTCTCTTAGACCTGATGTCGCATCCCAAATATATTTTTTAAAACATCCCAAATGTTTTTATTTTCATTTGTCTCTGTATTGTTAATTTTTTAAATTTCTTCATTGACCTATTGGCTTTGTAGTGCCTGTTGTTTAGTCTCTGTTTGTTTGTATTCTTTCCAGATATTTTCTTATAATTGATTTCTAGTTTAATATCATTTTAGTTAGAAAAGATGTTTGATATGATTTCAATGTTCTAAATTTATCGACACTTATTTTGTGGCCTAATAAGTAATCTATCTTGGAGAATATGCACTTTAAAGGAATGTGTATCCTGCTGTTTGGGGATGGAATGCTCTGTTTAAATTTATAATCCATCTGCTCTAATATGCTAAAGACACTGTTTTTTGGTTGATTTTTTTCTTTGTTTGGATGATGTATTCATTGACATAAGTTTGCTGTTAAAATCCCCTATTATTATTGTATTACTGTCAGTTTCTTCTTTTATTTCCATTAGTATTTGTTTTATGTATATAGGTGTTTCTGTGTTGGGTGCATAGACATTTACAGTTTTATCCTCTTGTTGGATTGATCCCATTATCATTATGTAGTGACCATCTTGTGTCTTGTTACAGTCTTTGCATTAAAGTCCATTTTTTATTATGTAAATATTGCTACTCTGGCTTTTGGTTCACTTCCATTTGCATGGTAGGTTTTTCCAGCCCTTCACTTTCACTTTGTGTCTTTAAGTTGATGAAATTCTCTTGTAAGTAGCACAGAGATGAGTCTTGTTTTTTACCCATTCAATTGATGAAAGTCTCTTGTAGGTAGCACAGAGATAGGTCTTGTTTTTTTTATCCATTCAGTCATGTTTGTCTTTTGAATGGAGCATTTAGTCCAGTTACATTTAAAGTAATTATTGATAGGAATGTACTAATTGCCATTTTGTAATTGTTTTCTGTTTATTTTTGTACTCCTTCTCTGTTTCTCTTTTTTTCCTGCTTCCCTTCAGTGGTTTGGTGGGGTTTTCTTTGTGTTATGCTTGGATTTTTTTTCTTTTTCTTTTTTGTGTATCTATTATAAGTTTTTTATTTGTTGTCACCATTAGGTTCACATATAAATCTTATGTGTATAACAGTTTATATTAAATTAAGGTTGCTTAAATTTGAACACATAGTAAAAGCACAAATTTTTACTCCATTTAACTGTTTTATATATATAATATTACTTTTACATCTTTTATTTTGTGTATTTCTAGACTAATTTTTTTTTATATATAACTGATTTTAACACCTTTCTGTTTTAATCTCTACCCTGGATTTATAAGATATTAGTCTACTACCTTTACTATATGTTTGTTTTATCTGTGAATTTTTTTCATTTTATCATTTTCTTACTTATATTTTTTACCTCTTCTTTGCACTCAAATAATGCCCTTTAATATTTCTTATAGGGTGGCTTAGTGGGAAAAAAAAAACTGGCTTAATGGTTATGAATGGCTTTAACTTTTATCTGAGAAACTTTATCTCTCCTATTCTAAATGATAATTTATCTGGGTATTCTTGGTTGCTATTTTTTTTTTCCTTTTAACACTTTGAATGTATCATGATATTTTCTTCTGACATGCAATGTTTCTGTTGAAAAATTAGCTCATAGTCTTACAGTATTTCCCCTGTATGTAACTGTTTTATTTTTTCCTGCTGTTTTCAGATTTTTCTCTTTTTAAATGGTTACCACAATCAGTTTAATTTCTTAGGTTTTTATTTAAATTCTAGATAGTTAACATACAGTGTAATATTAGTTTCTGGTGTACAATGTAGTGATTCAACACTTTCATACAACACCTGGTGTTCATCACAACAAATGCACTCCTTAATCCCCATCACCTATTTAACCTACCCCCCCACCCACTTCCCCTCTGGTAACCATCAGTTTGTTCTGTATAGTTGAGTCTGTTTCTTGGTTTGCCTCTCTTACTCTTTTTTCCCCCTATGCTTGTTTGTTTTGTTTCTTAAATTCCACTATATGAGTGAAATCATATAGTATTTGTCTTTCTCTGGCTGACTTATTTTACTTAACATAATACTCAATTTCCATCCACATCATTGCAAATGGCAAGATTTCATTCCTTTTTATGGATGAATATTATTCCACTGTGTATATGTACCACTTCTTTATCCACTCATCTATCAACTAACACTTGGGCTATTTCCATATCTTTTCTGTTATAGATAATACTGCTATAAACATCTGGGTGCATGTATCTCTTTGAATTAGTATTTTAGTATTCTTTGGGTAAATACCCAGTAGTGCAATTGCTTAATCATAAGATAGTTCTTTTTTTTTTACTTTTTGAGGAACTGCCATACTGTTTTCCAGAATAGCTTCACAAGTTCCATTCTCACCAGCAGTGCAAGAGGATTCCCCTTTCTCCACATCCTTGTCAACAACTGTTGTTTTGACTGAACACTTAAAGAAGAGTTAAGGGGCACCTGGGTGGCTCAGGAGTTAAGCGTCTGCCTTCTGCTCAGGTCAGGATCCCAGGGTCCTGGCATCGAGCCCTGCATTGGGCTCCCTGCTCTGTGGGAAGCCTGCTTCTCCTTCTCCACCTCCCCCTGCTTGTGTTCCCTCTCTCGCGGTGTCTCTCTCTGTCAAATAAATAAATAAAATCTTTTTAAAAAAGTAAAGAAGAGTTAATACTTATTCTTCTCAAACTGTTCCAAAAACAACAACAAAAAAAACCCAAAAACAGTTAAAAGGAAGGAAAACTTCCAAATTCATTCTCTGAGGCCAGCATTACCTCATTACCCTAATGCCAAAACCAGATAAAGACTCCACTAAAAAAGAGAACTACAGGCCAAAATCCCCGATGAATATGGATGCAAAAATTCTCAACATAATACCAGCAAACTGAATCCAACAGTACATTAAAAAAAAATGATTCACCATGATCAAGTGGAATTTATTCCTGTGTTGCAAGTATGGTTCAATATTTGCAAATCAGTCAACATAAGACAACACATTAATAAAAGAAAGGATAAGAACCATATGATCCTGGTACACCTGGGTGGCTCAGTCAGTTAAGTCTCCCTTTGGCTCAGGTCATGATCCCAGGGTCCTGGGACTGAGTCCTACATTGGGCTCCTTGTGCTCTCTCTCTCTCACTCTCTCTCTCTGAAAAATAAATAAAATCTTTAAAAAAAATAACCATATGATCCTTTCAGTAAATGTAGAAATATATTTGACAAAGTACATCCATTCATGATAAAAAAAACCCCTCAACAAAGTAAGTTTAGAGGCAGCACATCACAACATCATAAAGGGTATATATGAAAAACCCACAATGAATATCATCCTCAATGGAGAAAAACTGAGAGCTTGTCCTCTATGATCAGGAACAAGACAGGGATGTCCACTCTCACAACTGTTATTTAACATAGTACTAGACATCTTAACCACAAAAATCAGACAACTAAAAGAAATAAGTCTTCCAAATCAGCAAGGAAGAAGTCAAACTGTCACTATTTGCAGACAACATGATACTCTTTATAGAAAAACCAAAAGAATCCACCAAAAATTTCCTAGAACTGATACACAAATTCAGTAAATTCACAAGATACAAAATCAATGTACAGAAAACTGTTGCATTTCTACACACCAATAATGAAGCAGCAGAAAGAGAAATTAAGGAATTGATCCCATTTACAATTGCACTAAAAACAATAAGATACCTAGGAATAAACCTAACCAAAGAGGTGAAAGATCTGTAGTCTGTAAACTATAAAACACTGATGAAAGGAACTGAAGATGGCACAAAACGAAGGATAGATATTCTATGCTCATGGATTGGAAGAAGAAATATTGCTAAAATGCCTATACTACCTGAAACAATCTACCATTTAATGCAATCCTTATCACAATACCAACAACATTTTTCACAGAGCTAAAACAAACAATCCTAAAATTTGTATGGAACCACAAAAGACCTGGAAGAGCAAAAGCAACCTTGAAAAGCAAAGCAAAGCTGGAAACATCACAATTCCTGACTTCAAGTTATATTTCAAAGCTGTAGTGATCAAAACAATATGGTACTGGCACAAAAATCAATGGAACAGAGTAGAAAATCCAGAAAACCCACCACTACATGGGCAATTAATCATTGACAAAAAAGGAAAGAATACCCAATGGGAAAAAGACAGTCTCTTCAACAAATGGTGTTGGGAAAACTGGAAAGTAACATGAAAAAGAATGATATTGGATCACTTTCTTACATTAAAATAAATTCAAAGTGAATGGAAGACCGAAATGTGAGACAGAAAGCCATCAAAATCCTAGAGGAGAACACAGACAGTAGCCTCTTGACATCAGGTATAGCAATTTCTTACTAGATATGTCTCTTGAGACAAGGAAAATAAAAGCAAAAAATTAAATATTGGAACTATATCAAAATTAAAAGCTTCTGCACAGCAAGGGCAACGATCAACAAAACTAAAAGGCAATCTACAGAATGGGAGGGAATGATATTCACTGTGGGTTTTTCATATATACCCTTTATGATGTTGTGATGTGCTGCCTCTATGCATTTGTCATGCATTTCATGACATATCTGAAAAAAGGTTAGGATCCAAAATATATAAAGAACATATAAAACTCAACACCCCCCCCAAAATGAATAATCCAATTTCTTTGGCTTCAAGTAGTTTCTTCGCATATGTGAGCTGATCAGGGCTCTATTGAATATTCAAAGAACCTCTGCAGATTTCGGGGATTCTTTCTCTTTGTAACTCTCTCTTTTCCATTACTCAGTCCTTCAAACTCTAGCCATGTTGGTCTCTACAGATTCTCAGTTCTATCTCCTCATCTCAGGAGATCTAGGGCTCTTTTCTGATGTCTCTGTCCCTGTAGCATGGCCTGGAAAACCATAAGGCATTAAGTTGGAACAACAGTTGGGCTCTCTTCCTTTGTTTCCTGTCTCTTGGGTATTATTGTCCTTCTTTGCCTTGTCTAGTGTCTTAAAAACCATTGTTTTATATATTGTCTGATATTTTGGTTGTTTGAGGCAATGGTGTTTAAATATAGTCCTTATAACTGTCATTACCATAAGCAGAAATCTCAAAAACTATATATGATTTCAACAACTGTATTAAACTGCCACAATCTTGAATGCGATCACCCAGTTAGAAGAAATTAAATGAAAAAAAAGAGAGGAATAATGACAGTCCTTTAGCTCTGCAACATTTTCAACTTAAGTAGTGAAATAAGTGAGCATTAATAATGATGCATAGGTGATGTCAGAGATGTTGGGGCAAAAAAATAGGAGAGCAAGGTGCCATGGAGATTAAGGGAAGAAAGCATTTCAAGAAAAAGTGGCAGATAAGGTTTATTTCTATTGATAAATGATAAGGGAACACCATGAAAATGGACAAAATTTTCTAGGTAAAAAGTATAGGCCATTGAATTTGTTGATAGAGCTGGTGGTTTGAAGGAAGCAGGGTAAAATTGGCTTTCCTTAAGATGGATTTTTTTTAGGGACGCCTGGGTGGCTCAGTCGGTTAAGCATCTGCCTTTGGCTCAGGTCATGATCTCAGGGTCTTGGGATCGAGTCCCACATTGGGCTTCCAGATCAGCAGGGAGTCTGCTTCTCGCTCTGCCTGCCACTCCCCCTGCCTGCCACTCCCCCTGCTTGTGCTCTCTCTCTCTGATAAATAAATAAATAAAATCTTTAAAAATAGATGGATTTTTTTAAAGAATGAATACTTTTTTTAAAATTTGGTATAATGGACATATAACATGAATTTCAGGTATACAATGTAATGACTTGATACTTATATATATTGTCGAATGATCACCACATTTAACATCTGTCATCATAGTTAGAAAACTTTTTCTCTTGTGATGATAATGAAATTTTTAATAAGATTTCAGCATGTATGAAGTAGCTGGTAGAGAGGGAAACAATGCAAGTATGCAAACTTTTGCTTTTCCTGACACGGCTTAACTCATAGATGAATTATAGAATATGCATATTTTAGTATGATACAGGATGTATACAGTAAGTTAAAGAATAGAATTTTTGCAAAATTCTATTACTCAATATAAGGCCTTGAAGACAAAGATGCCATTTAGCCAAAAATCAGTGAAATTTGTTGGCATGTACTATAACACAATATACATTATTATAAAAATAATTTATTTTTTTCTGGTGTTTCTTATAAAATTTGATCTGAGAGAAACAAGGATTCTTGCAATCTTATTGACATTTTATTAAAAGACCAATTTTATCTACTTACCTAAACGTTTGATTGTGAAAAGACCATGATTTGGCTCTTATTTGTATTATCAAATTGCTAGATTACAATCATGAGCTGACATATGTACCCAATTTTGTTCACTCCCTATTCCACTAAAATAATGGATTGAAAGAGCAGAAAAAGAAAACAGTCATATTGGAAGCTGGAGAGCAGGCAGTCCTAAGGCTTAGCAAAACTGAGAAAGTTAAATCCCAATCCAGCAATGGGCAAAGCTAAAAGCCAATTCTATTTACACGACAGAATCTTTAAAAGGCACAAAAACTGATAGCACCAGTAACCTCTGTAACTGGCGTGGAGAGAACTAAAATAAGGAGGACCAGATAGAAAGATGTTTGGGAATTTAGGCCCCTTTTTACTCCACACTGACCTTCCCCAACTGCAGCAGAGATTTGAGTTCTATTTCCTGGAAAGGATTAAACAGAGTGTCAGGACTGGAGGACATCAGGCCCATTCAAGGGCAAGAATACTGTACTAAAAACAAAAAACAAAAATGAAAGGACCAAATACAAAACTGAATGCTGAATGCAGAAATTACCAGTTTTCTTCTCCCTGCATACCCCTATAGTGCTGTCAAGCAGATCTTTACCTGAAAGCAGGCAATTGGAAGCCTCTTCCTGAGAAAATCTACAAAACTTAAAGGACATACCTCAATGATACTGACACAGGTAGGGGTTTCTCCCAAAAAGCCCAGCCAGATAATCCTAAAGTGAAGCTCAAAGTTGACAAGAGCAACCCATAGCTTAGAACTTCAAATGAGCTTTTTAGTCTTCCATTCTCAAATTAAGTAAACAGCCAAAGATTATAAAATTTGAGTAAAAACTATAATGGGAAGATAGAGACAAACAAATAGGCAGAAAAAACATTCAAGGAAACAAACTATGCAAGAATTTGAAAAGTTAGTAAAAGAACTATGATTAATATCCCCAAAAGGATGAGAGAACATGCTACTTTCATGAATTAAGAACAGAATACTATAAAAAGGTACATTCAGAGTACAAAAACTCTTGAAAATTAAAAACATAGAAACATGTTTTCACATATATGAAAAACTCAGCAGAAAGTTTGAATGACAAAAGTGAGAAAATCTCCCAGATATGAGTGTAAAAGACAATAATATGGAAAATAGGAAAGAAAAAGAAATGAAAATGGAAGACCAGTCCAAAAAATCCAACATCTTACTAATAATAGTCCCAGAAAGAGTAAAACATAGAGGGCAAGATCAATGAAATAATTTGAGATAGTTCTTAGATCTCAAAGACATTAAATGCCAGTTTAAAAGGATCCACTATATGCTGATTAGAATGGATTAAAATAGATGCACACCAAGGCATATCATTGTGATATTTCAGAATTCTGAGGGCAAAGCAATGATTCTACAAACAGAAAGAGGAAAGGAAAGAGAAAGAGAGATAAAGATACATAGAGAAATCACCAAGTCCATAGAGAAAGAAAGTAGAATAATGGTACCTGGAGCTGGGTATAGGAACTAAGGTTAAGTGTAAGCAAGCATGAAGAATCTTATTAGGGTGATGAAGATGTTATAAAACTGGATTGTGGTGATAGTTACACAACTTGGTAAATTTCTCAAGGATCATTTGATTGTACACTTAAAATGGGTGACTTTTATAATATGTCATTATTCCTCAATAAAGTTATTTTTAAAAATGTACCCACAAAAAAGATACATAGAGAAATAAAGAGAAGTAGAGATAGATATATACAGAGAAAGTAAAAGTCACATTATACAAATATGCAAAGGATTGGAACGCTTTTGTGTTCTCACAGACAACACCAAAAGCCAGAAGATAGTGTTAAAATTGCTTCAAATTCTGAAAAAAAAAAATTATCTCTCATATAAAACTATATAGGCAGCCAAACTCTCAAGTATAAGGCTAGAACACAGATTGTTTCAAACATGCAAAATCTAGAACAATTTCCATAACATGCACTTGTTCTTAAGAAATGCTAGAGGATGTGTGCATAAAAACAATAAAGTAAATTAATAAGAAGGAAAATTTGGGTTACAGGAAGCAGTACAGGAAACAGTACATCCAACATAGGAGAGAACCTAAAGGGATCCTTGTGAATAAAGTGAAGACGTATCCCAGGACAACAACTTTATGTATCATACATAGAAGGCATTAAGACCAGATTGAATCAGTGTGATTGGAAAAGCAAAAATACTGAGAAGTACTGAGAGATGCCATGACCAAGATCTCTGGTGCAATTATACCTATTTTTAACCTGAAGACACATTCTGGTGTGGTTGGCTTAGATTCTTGTGTCTACTTCATTTATCTTTACAGAGTGATGATGAAACTCTGCTCCCAAAATACCTCCAAATCAATGCCCCCCTTCAGCAGTTACCTAAGAACACTTATTTCATCCCTCAGAATTATTTTGCTTTGACCTACACCTGAAACTAGAGATAGACCACAGTGTGCTTAACATCAGAAAATAAAGTATAGCCTATTCCTGCTGGATTTACTTTACTTGGCCCATACAATAGCCCTTCCAAATACTCTGACTGAGGTAAACCCTGACAATTTTCCAGGTTCCACCTGTGATCTTTTCCACTAACATTTCAGGAAAGATTATGACTAGAGACTATTCAGCTAATCACCTTCTGGGAACCTTCATCTAATATGGGCAATATTGTCCTTTACACAGCTAAGTTTGTGCTTGGTACTCAGTTAAAAAACAAAAACAAAAAACACATGCTGTATGTTCCTACACAATAGATTGCTTAAGTATATATTACAGAGGTGGTAAGGTTGGGGAATAAAGGAAGTGAATGAATGACACTGATGTCAAGATAGAGGTTGCTTCTAAGTCAAAAAGAAAGAGAATGCAATTAGGAATGGACATATATGGGTATGTCAAAATGCTGGTAGTGTTCTATTTTGTTATTTGGATGGTGACTACCCATGTGTTTATTCATAATCATTCCTTAAACTCTTCTTATATGTCTTGTATACTCGGCCGTATATATAATGTTTCATGTTAAAATAATTTAACTGCAGTTTCAGATGCCCTCTATTATTATGCTCTGGGATATTTTTAGATAAAAGTAATGGAACACCTGGACCAAACTTGGCTTAAGTGATAAAAAGCTTAATTATCTCACATAACAAGAAGTCCAGAAGTAGGAGTCCCCAGAGTTATTATAGCACCTCATCATCAAGGAATTAGTCTCTTCCCATTTTTCTTTTGCTACCATCCTTAATATACTGATATCCTCTCTTGGCCACAAGAAGATTGCTTTTGCTCCCAAGCATTGTGATTCCATATGACAGATTTCCCAGAAAAAAAAAAAAAAAAGGAGTCAGGACAGAAAAAGTCCTAAATTAAGAAAACAATACCATTTATAATGACATCAAAATCAATAAAATATTTAGAGATAAATTTAACCAAGGAGATGAAAGACTGATACCCTGGAAACTATAAAACATCACTGAAAGAAATTAAAGACATTAGTAAATAGAAAGGTATCTGGTGTTCACAACTAGAAGAGTTACTATATTTAAATGTCAATACTACCCAAAATTATCTACAGATTCAATGCAATCCTTATTAAATCCCCAATGACATTTTTTTATAGAAATAGAAAAATCCATACTCAAATTCATATGGAAGCTCGAGGGATTCAGAATAGCTAAAAAAAAGTTTTCAAAAAGAACAAGTTGAAGGACCCACAATTTCTGATTACAAAACTTACTACAAAGCTACAGTAATCAAAAAAGTGTGGTCCTAGCATAAAGACAGACATATAGACAAATGGAATAGAATAAATATCCCAGAAATAAATCCTCACATATATGGTCAAATGATCTTTGACAAGGGTGCCAAGACCATTCAATGGGAACAAGGACAGTCTTTTCAATGAATGGTGCTGAGAAAACAATATCCACATGCAAAAGAATGAAGTTAGACCTTTACCTTACACTGTATACAAAAACTAATTCAAAATAGATTTTAAAAAAGCCCTAAATGTTAGACCTAAGAATTAAACTATAAAACTCTTAAAAGGAATCATAGAGGAAACTTTCGTGGCATTGATTTGGCAATCATTTCTTGGATATGACATCAAAAACATAAGCAACAAAAGAAAGCATAGATAAACTGGACTTGATAAAAATTAAAACAAATTTGTGTGTCAAAGGACACTATAAACAAAGCGACAAGACAACCTACAGAATGGGAGAAAATATTTGTGAACCACATATCTGATAAGGGATCCATATCAAAAATATATAAAGAACTTCCAAAAATCAAAAACAATCCAATACAAACAGGGGCAAAGGATTTAAGTAGATATTTCTCCATAGAATATATACAAATGGCAAATATGCACATGAAAATATGCCTATCATCACTATTCATTAGGGATATGCAAATCCAAGCCACAATGACTACCACTTCACACCCATCAGAATGGCTATCAGTTTGTTTTAAAAAATAAGTGTTGGTGAGGAAATGGAAAAACTGGAACACTTGAACATTGCTAGTGGAAATATAAAGCACTGAAGCTGCTATGGAAAATAGTATAGCAGTTCCTAAAAATATTGAACATAAAACTACCATATGATCTAGCAATTCCACATTGTGGTATATTTCAAAAGATTTGAAAGAGCACTGGGTATTATACTGAACTGACGAATCATTGAGCATTATATCAAAACCAGTAATGTACTATACCTTGGCTAATTGAATTTAAAACAACAACAACAACAACAAAAAATAAATAAATAAATAATAAACTATTCTAACCTAACTGAAAAAAAAAAAAAGATTTGAAAGAAGGGGCTCAGACAGATCTTTGACAGTGTTCATAATAGCATCATTATAAACAATATCCAAAAAATGGAAAGAACCCAAATATTCGTTAATGCATATATGGATAAACAAAATGTGATATATACACACAATTTAATATTACTTAGCTTTAAAAAGGAATAAAATTCTGACACGTTGTATCATAGATGACCCTTGATGATATTATGCTAAGTAGGATAAGTCAGATACACAAAAAAGCAAGTATTGTATGATTTAGTTTATATAAGATAGCTAGAATAGTCAAATTCATAGAGACAGAAAGTAGAATAATGGTTATCAAGGTCTCCCTGAGGGTGGAATCAGGGCTTGTTGTTTAATAGGTACAGAGTTTCAGTTTGTGATGACGAGAAATTCTGGAAATGGATATGGAGATGGTTGCATAATTTTGTGAATATACTTGATGCCACTGGATTGTACACTTAAAATGCAATTTAAAGAATTTTTAAAATCTTATGCAGTTCTCCTTTTTTAAGGAGGAAATTCCCAGCAGATTCCTTTTTACTATTTATTGGCAAAAAGTTTACTGTTCCTATACCAATCGGGCAAATGGAAACAGCTCTGACATGACTGGCTCAAAATAAAGGTTCTCAAATCTACCATACCCAATGCTTCTATTTATTAAAATATTTCAAATTTATTTTAAAATTGATAATTGACATATAACTGTGTTAGTTTTAGGTGCACAACATAATGATTTGATATATGTATATATTGAAAGGTGATTACAATAATAAATTTAGTTAGTATCCATCACCACATAGTTACAAATTTTTTTGTGATGAGTTTTAAGATCTACTCTCTCAGCAATTTTCAAATGTCCAGTATATTATTGTTAACTGTACTCATCATGCTGTACATTACATCCCCAGGACTTATTTATCTTATAACTGGAAGTTTGTACCCTTTGACCATGTTCACCCATTTCACCCACTGCCCCTCACCACTGCCTCTGGCAACCACCAATCTGTTCTCTTATCTATGTGCTCAGTTTTCTTTCTTTTCTTTGATTCTATATATAGAGGAGATCATATAGTACTTGTCTTTTCCTGACTTATTTCACTTAACATAATACTCTCAGTTTCATTCATATTGTTGCTAATGGCAGGATTGTTCTATTTTATGGCTGAATAATAATTATATATATATATATATATATATACACACACACACATATACATATTCTTTATCCATTCAGCCATTGATGGACATACAGGATATTTCTGTGTCTTGGTTATTGCAATAAACAAACATAAACATAAATTTTTTCAAGATAGTGATTTTATTTCCTTCAGATAAATACCCAGAAGTGGAATTACTGGATCATATGATAGTTCTATATTTATTTTTTTGAGGAATCTCCATGCTGTTTTCCATAGTTGTTGCACCAATTTACATTCCCACCAACAGTGCATGAGGGTTCCTTTTCTCCACATCCTAACCAACATTTGTCATTTCTTGTCCTTTTGATAATAGACATTCTAACAGGTGTGAGGTATATCTCATTGTCGTTTTGATTTATATTCCCCTGATGACAAATAATACTGAGCCTAATAATGTTTCATGTTGTATATCTATTGACCATTTTATGAATTTGGAAAAAAAATGTCTATCCAGATCCTCTGCCCATTTTTATTTTTTTCTGCCCATTTTCAATTGGATTATTATTTTCTACTGAGTTGTATGAGTTCTTTGTTATTATGTATTTTAACTAATTATCATATATGTGATTTGCAAATACATTCTTCCATTCCATAGGTTGCTTTTTCATTTTGTTGATGGTTTCCTTGGTGTGCAGAAGCTTTTTAGTTTGACATGGTCCTACTTGTTTATTTTTGCGTTTGTTATACTCGCTTTTGGTGTCAAATAAAAAAAAAAATCATTGCCAAAACAAATGTCAGGGAGCTTACGTTCTATATTATCTTCTAGGAATTTTATGGTTTCAGGTTTTATATTCAAGTCTTTATTTTGGGTTGAATTTTTGTATGGTGTAAGATACTGGTCCAGTTTCATTCTTTTATATACAACTGTTCAGTTTTCCCAACCATTTATTGAAAACACTGTCCTTCCACATTATATATTCTTGGCTCCATTGTTGTAAATGAATTGACCATATATGTAAGGGTTTATTTCTGGGCTCTTTATTCTGTTCCATTGACCTATGTGCCTGTTTTTATATAAATATCATGCTGTTTTGATTACTATAGCTTTGTAATATAGTTTGAAATCTGAAAGTGTGATGCGTCTAGTTTTCTTCTATCTCAAGTTTGCTTTGGCTATTTGGGGACTTTTATAATTCCATACAAATTTTAGAGGTGTTTGTTCTATTTCTGTGTGGAAAATGCCATTGGAATTTTTATATGGATTACACTGAACCTGTAGGTTGCTTGAATAGTATGGGAACTTTAATAATAATTCTTCCAATATGAGAACAGAATGTGTTTCCATTTATTCATGTCTTTTTTAATTTCTTTTATGAATGTCTTATAGTTTTCAGTGTACGGGTCTTTTGCCTCCTTGGTTAAATTTATTCCTAGGTATTTTTTATGTAATTTAAATGAGATTGTTTTTTAAATTTCTCTTTCTGATAGTTTCTTAATTGTGTATTGAAACATGACTAATATTTGTATTTTGATTTTGTATCCTGCAATTTTACTGAATTTGCTTAGTTTTAACAGTCTTTTGGTGAAGTCTTTAGGTTTTTCTATATATAATACCACACAATCTGCAAGTAGAAACAGCTTGACTTCCTTTGTTCCAATTAAGATGCCTTGTATTTCTTTTTCTTGCCTAATTGTTCTGACTAGGGTTCTAGTACTATGTTAAATAAAAGTAGCTAGAGTGGGCATTCTTTTCTTGTTTTTGATCTTAAAGGAAGATCTTTCAGTTTTTCACTGTTAAGTGTTCTTACAAAGGAAGCAGATTTTATGTAATCCTTTGGTTAAGTGTCTACCTAATCATATATTTAACAGGACATAATACAAGAGGAGTTTTAGAATTATAGAATATTAAAACTGGAATATACCTTAAAGGTAATATAGTCAATTTTCCTCAATTTCATATGAGAAAAACTAAGTACATAAAGGTTAATTAACTTATTTTAATGCACCAAGACATAACAGGAATCTAGACCTTCTGTTTTAGAGGCTAGTGTCTATTACATAGCATCATCCTATTACTGTGTTAGTGGTTTTCACACCCTTGATTGCACACAAAAGCTGAGTGAGCATGCACACACACACACACACACACACACCAAACACTATCTGAAAAAAAATTAGCATTCCTAGGGAAGTAAAGAATGTAAGTAGCCAAAATATTAACCTATTTCAATTTTGTCAGATATATTCAAGATTTTTTATATTTATTAAATTTTCACATTCTGATACAATAACATGCAATAATAGAAAAGATCTAAAATCTTGCTGCATTATAGATTATCACTGGGGCAGTAAAATTATACAGGTGGACAGAAACTTGAGTGTTGAGAACCTGATGGGCTCCAAAACCAGTGAGAGTTGGAACTGTGTGGTTTGGAAGAACTACCTCATTTACTGTGGTGTCCCTGAAAAAGTTACTTTATCCGTTTATATTATGGTATCCAAAAGGAATAGGAAACTTTTGGAGGTTGTGACTTAAGTGATCCTCACTACCAGAAGGTCAAATCTTCTGTGAAGTGTGGAGTACTGAACAATTGCTGGTAGTCATCTTATTCAGAATTCAATTACCTATGGGAGCAGAGTTGACATCCAAAGGTTAGTTAGCCTATACATACTAAGCGTCCCTAATGATGATTGTGGGTGGTGGGGGTTGGGTGAAATGGAGCAATATGTTGGAAACATTATTTAGACAGGAGCTACACAGAATACTTTTCTCTAATACCACACCTAGAGAAAGGCAAGATGCTCTAGGTAGGATAATAGACAAAAAATGTAGAGGAAGATCTAAAGTAAATCCCAGCCCAGTGACATGCTTGCTTAAAAGGGGGAAAAAGTGCTTTAGCTCATGGTCAAGTCTAGCCTTACCTTGTCTGATATCTTTATTTACTGATTTTATTTCCATTCTTACCTAGACTTTCATATTTGAAAAACCTTCCTGGCAATGACCTCTGATTTACCACCCTGGCAACACTGCCTTAAACAAAACCCCTTCTCCTAATCCACCACTCTTATACCATCAACATGCTAAGTTTCTTCTTTCTTCTCAGGTATACCCAGGGGGACATGCAGATACTAAAGGAGTCACTGGAGTGCAGAGTGGTAAATCTAGCAAAGAAGGGCCTAGAAGAACACATAAGTCGAAGCAAGATCACCAGATCTTCGCCCTGAGTGGATTAAAATAATTTAATCTCCACTGGAGGATGAAATTGAATTTACAAAGGTATTTCCTGCCATATTTTGTGTTGCTTTAGGGACTAGATCAGGAGACAGACTCATGGTGGGAAGGCAATTGTAGATAAAGCAAGTCAAAAGCAAATAAAACCCATTTAGCCCAAGGGAATCATTTTATAGATGTGCTTTTTTTATGTTCTTGCTTCCAATCTTATTGACAAAATTAGGGCTCTGTTTACTTTTGCCCCCTTTTTCAACCTTCAACACTGTATAAGACACTTAACCTAAGTTACTTACAGTCTCTTTCCTAGACTTTGAAGTTGCAGCAAACAAAAAACAAACACAAAAACTTACAGTAATTTAGTATTTTTGTTGCAATTTGAGAAATTATATTAGTGTCTTGGAATATCAGGATTAGAAGAGGCCTTGGATATTATCTAGCCCAGTGGTCCTTAAAATATAATCTACAAACTCTGGAGATTCTCAAGATCCTTTTAAAGGGTCTACAAGGTAAAACATATCTTCATAACTGTGTTTGGGTGTTATTTGCCTTTGTCGTTGTGCTGACATTTGCACTGATAATGCAAAACAATGACAGGTAAAACTGCTGATATCTCATTACAACTCAAGTCAACTCAACTCAAAATACCAAACTTTACTAGCAGTCATTATATATGTCACTGCAATAAAATCCTAGAAGAAAAAAATCAGTTTCACTTAAGAATATCATTTATGAAGCAGTGAAATTTATCAATTAGAAAACTCAACCCTTGAATGAATGTCTTTCTGTATGATGAAAAAAATAAGTAGAGAAATAAAGCACTTCTGCATCTCAAAGTGTTATGGTTATCTCAAGGAAAAGCACTTGTGACAGCATTTTTTTATTCAAGGAACATCTTACTGACAAATCAGGGTCATTTAGGTTTGGCTACTGGACAGACATTTTTTGAAAAAAAAAAAGTGAAAGAAACTGTCACTTCAAGGCAAGTAAATATATAGTCAGGGTTCTCCAGAAAAAAACAGAACCAACAAACCAACACTAATATATATATATATATATATATATATATATGAGAAAGAGAGTGGTTTATTATAAAGAATTGGCTTATGTGATTATAAAAACTAAGGTGGCCAACAATCTCCTCTCTGTAAGCTAGAAGCCCAGGAAAGTCAGTGGTGTAGTTCCAATCCAAGTCTGAAGGCCTGAGAACCAGGGGAGCCAATGTGCAAAACCAGCCCAAGTAAAAAGATCCAAGAACCAAGGGAGCCAGTGATGTAAGCTGCAATCTGAGAGGAGAAGACTGATGTTCCAGATCAGTCAGGCAGAGAGAACAGATTTCATTTTCTCTGTCTTTTTGTTCTATTAAGTCCCTCAATTGATTGGCTAATGTCCATCCACATTAGAGAAGGCAATTTGCTTTATTCATTCTACCAATTCAAATGCTAATTTCATTAGGAAACATTCTCACAAAAAACACCCAGAAATAATGTTTAACCAAATATCTAGGCCCCTGTGATCCAGTCAAGTTGACAGATAAAATTAGGCATCACAATAAGTGACAGTATTTGATGGTAATGATAAAGCATGAGCTTTCAAGCAATTAGAATTGAAAAGCTTGGATACAACACTGTGAGGTGACAGCATCTTAATACTTAAAGACTTTTCTGATGCGATCAGTGGTGACATTAATAAATGTAATTACTTCATTTTGAATAAAGAAGTGCATCAATATTTGGAAGATTGCATAACTCACTTAACCAATGTTTTCCCAACAACCAATGCACATTGTTGAATCAGACATGGGCAAAAAATGTATTCAAAGTTCAAGATAGACCAGTGAATTTTAACATAACTGAGTACACAAAGTTTCTTAATATCCATCCTCTCAGATTCCACACTGCAACTAAATTTTAAGAAAATATTGTTTGTTGAGTTTTGGTGTAGTACCAAAAATATCTACAATTATCTAAAAAGGCTATTAATGCTTTCCCTGTTCCAACCCCTTATATTTGTGAGGTTGATTTCTTGCAATATTTCAACCAAAACTACATATTGCAACAGATTGAATATAGAAACAAATATAAGAAACCAACTACCCAGATGTTAAAGAGATTTGCAAAAATGCAAAATAATTTTACTCTTTTTACTGATTTACTTTGTGTTGGAAAATGTAATTATTTTTCATAAAAATGTTATTTATGTTAACATGTAGTGGATTTATTATTAGCCCAATATCATTATTTTGCAAATGGGAAGACTGAGATTCCGGAGAGGTTTCAAACCCTTAATTCCTTATATAAGTCCAGAAATGGAGGAGGAAGTAGAAAAGGCATGAAAGAGGACCCATAAATACTGGAAACAGTTTAGTATGGCATTTATAAACCTTGTACAGAAATACAGCAGTACATTTTTTCAGTTTTATTGAGATATAATTGACATACATCACTGTATAAATTTAAGGTATCCAGCATAATGGTTTAATCCACATATTCTGAAATGACTACGGCTATAAGCTTAGTTAGCATCCATCATCTCATATAGATACAATAAAAAGAGAAAAAAAAGGGAAAAAAAACATTTTTTTTTGTATGATGAGAACGCTTAAGATTTACTCTCAACAATTTTCATTTATATCACAGGGCAGTGCTAACTATAGTCATCATGTGTACATTATATTTCTAGTACTTATTTATCTTATAACTGGAAGTTTGTACCTTATGAACACCTTTCTTCTTCCCCTCCCCCCCCACCTCCAACTCTAGTAACCACAAATCTTAACCTTTTTCTATGAGTTAGGGCATTTTTGTTTGTTTGTTTGGTTGGTTGATTGGTTGGTTGGTTTTGAATTTCCACATATAAGTGAGATCATACAGTATTTGTCTTTGTCTGACTATTTTCACTTAGCATAATGCACTTAAGGTCCATTAATGTCCTACGTGACAGGATTTCCTTGTATTTTTATGGCTGAGTAGTATTTCCTGGTGTATATTATACACACACACACACACACACATATATACATATATATATATATACCACAAATTCTTTATCCAATCATCTGATGATGGATTGACACTTAGCTTCTTTCCATGTATTGGCTATTGTAAATAATACTTCTATGGACATAGGAATGCAGATATATTTTTGAATTAGTGTTTTCATTTCCTTTGAATATATTCACAGAAGTGGAATTGCTGGACCATATGATTCTTCTATTTTTAATTTTTGAGTATCTTACATGCTATTTTCCATTGTGGCTGTACCAGATTACAATTCCACCAACAGTGCAGAAGGGCTCGATTTTCTCCACATCTTCGCCAGCACTTATAATCTCTTGTCCTTTTATTGATAGCCATACTGAAAGCAAAAGGTGATATCTTATTGTGGTTTTGATTTTACTTCCCTAATAACTACTGATATTGAGTATCAATTCATGTACTTGTTGACCTTTTACATATCTTCCCTGGAGAAATGTCTATTCAGGTCTTTTGCCCATCTCTTTAATTTTTCATTTCAATTTTTTTTCATCGTAAGTGTACTTTTTAATCCTCATCCACTGTTTCCCCCATCCCCCAACCCACTTCCCTCCTGGTAACCAAGAGCTTGTTCTCTATAGTTAAAAGTCTGTTCTTGGTTTGTTTCTCTCTCTCTCTCTCTCTCTTTTTTTTCCTTAGCTCATTTGCTTTGCTTTTCAAATTCCACATATGAGTGAGATCATATCTTTCTCTGACTGACATATTTCACTTAGCATTATACTCTCTAGCTCTCTCCATGTTGTTGCAAATTGCAAGATTTCATATGTATGGCCAAATAATATTATCTATATCTATATCTATATCTATATCTATATCTATATCTATATCTATATCTATATCTATATCATCTATATATCTTCTTTATCCATTCATCTATTGATGGACACTTGGGCTGTTTCCAAGTTTGGCTATTATAAATAATGCAGTAAACATAGGAGGATATGTATCCCTTTGAATTAGTGTTTTTGTATTCTTTAGGTAACTATCAAGTAGTGTGTTTGCTGCATAATAGGGTAGATCTACTTTTACCTTTTCGAGGAAACTCCATACTGTTTCCCAGAGTGGCTGCACCAGTTTGCATTCTCACCAACAGTGCAAGAGGGTTCCTTTTTCTCCACATGCCCGCTTGTTTTTTGTGATTTTGATCTTAGCTATTCTGACAGGTGTGAGGTGATATCTCATTGTAGTTTTCACTTGCATTTCTCTGATGATGAGTGATGTTGAGCATCTTTTGATGTGTCTATTGGCCATCTGTATACCTTCTTTGAAGAAATGCCTGTTCATTTCTTCTGCCCATTTTAAATTGGATTATTTGTTTTTTGGGTATTGAGTTGTATCAGTTCTTTATATATTTTGGATACTAACCCTTTACTGGATATATCATTTGAAAATATCTTCTCCCATTCTGAAGGTTGCCTTTGAGTTTTGTTGATTGTTTCCTTCACTGTACAGAAACTTTATTTTGATGTAGTCCCAATAGTTTACTTTTGCTTTTATTTCCCTTGCCTCAAGAGACATACATAGAAAAATATTGTTACTGCTGATGTCAGAGCAGATTTATTTTTTTGTCTCACATTTAGATCATTAATCCATTTTGATTTTTTTTTTTTTTAAGGAAAAAAAAGGGGGGCCAGGTTTTTTTTTTTTTTTTTTTTTTTTTTTTGCATTGGCTGTCCAGTTTTCTCAACACCATTTTTTAAAGAGACTGTTTTTTCCCATTGGATATTCTTTCTCACTTTGACAAAGATTAATTGACCATATAATTGTTAGTTTATTTCTGGGTTTTCTGTTCTATTCCATTGATCTGTCTATTTTTATTTCAGTACCACAATTTTAATTCTAAAGTTTTGTAATATTACTATTATTTTGTAATATTACAAATTCTAAAGTTTTGTAATATTACTATTATTTTGTAATATTACTAATTCTAAAGTTTTGTAATATTACTATTATTATTATAATATTACTTTGGGTAGTATACACATTTTAACAATATTTTTTCTTCCAACTCATGAGCACAGAATGTGGTTCCATGACCTTGTATCTTCTTGAATTTCCTTCATCAGTGTTTTGTAGTTTTCAGAGTATGGGTCTTTCATGCCTTTGGTTAAATTTATTTCTAGATATTTTATTGTTTTTAGTTCAATTGTAAATGGAATTCTTAATTTCTCTTTCTGCTACTTCATTATTAATGAATAGGAATGCAACAGATTTCTGCACATTGATTTTGTATCCTGCAATTTTACTAAATTCACTGATCAGTTCTAGTAGCTTTTTCATGGAGTCTTTAGGGTTTTCTAGTATATAGTAACATGTCATCTGCATATAGTGAGAGTTTTACTTCTTCCTTACCAGTTTGGATGCCTCTTATTTCTTTATGTTGTCTAATTGCTGTGGCTAGAAATTCATGTACTATGCTGAATAAAAGCAATGAGAGTAATCACCTTTGTCTTGTTTCTGACCTTAGGGTAAAAGCTCTCAGTTTTTCACCTCTGAGTATGATGTAGGCTGTGGTTTTCTCACATAAGGCCTTTATTATGTCGAGATATGTTCCCTCTAGACCTACTTTGCAGAGGGTTTTTATCATGAATGGATGTACTTTGTCAAATGCATTTTCTGCATCTTTTGAAATGATCATATGGTTTTTATCCTTTCTCTTATTAATATGATGTATCACACCTATCACAATTGAACAGATAAATGAAACAAGGAGCTGGCTCTTTGAAAAGATCAAAATTGATAAACCTCTAGCAAGAGTCATTAGAAAAAGAGAGAGGGCTGAAATAAACAAATTTACTAATAAAAGAGGAGAAATAACCAACACCACAGAAATACAAGCAAATGTAACAGAATATTATGAAAACCTGTATGCCAACAAATTGGACAACTTAGGAGAAATGGAAAAACTCCTAGAAACATATAAACTACAAAAACTAAAGCAGGAAGAAATAGAAAATTTAAACAGAACAATTACTAATAATGAAATTGAATCAGTAATCAAAATATCCCCCAAAACAGAAGTCCAGGACCAGACAGCTTCACAGGAGAATTCTACCAAACATTTAAAGAAGAGTTAATACACATTCTTCTCAAAGTATTACAAAAACTACAAAAGGAAGGAAAACTTCCAAAGTCATTCCATGAGGCCAGTATCACCCTGATACCAAGACCAGATAAAGACCCCATGAAACTACAGGCCAAAATCTCTCATGAATATAGATACAAAAATCCTCAACAGAATATTAGCAAACCGAATCCAAAAATATATTTAAAAAGTCATACACCAGGGCTCCTGGATGGCTCAGTCCATTAAGCATCTGCCTTCAGATCAGGTCATGATCCCAGAGTCCTGGGATCAAGCCCTGTGTCAGGCTCCCTGCTCAGTGGGGAGATTATTTCTTCCTCTGCCCCTCCACCCATGTGTGCTTTCGCTCTCTCTCTTAAATAAATAAAATATTTTTTAAAAAGTCAAACACCATGATCACATGGAATTTAGTCCTGGGATGCAAGAGTGGTCAATATTCTTTTGCCCATTTCTTAATTGGATTGATTTTTGTACTATTGAGTTGTATGAGTTCTTTATTAATTTCATTATCAGATATACAGTTTACAATATTTTTCCCATTCCATAGGTTTTCTTTTCATTTTGTTGATTCTTTTTTTTTAATGTGTGGATTTTATTTGGATCCTATTTCAACAAACTTAAAATGTATACACACATTTCTGAGACAAGCCAGAAAATTTTAACAATGACCTGATATTTGATTATATTAAAGAATAATTGTTATTTTTAATGCTTTGAAATGGACTATGGTGTATTTAAAAAGGAGTCCTTATTTTTTTAGAAATAAATACATTTATAATTATATATAAAATAACATGATGTCTTGGGTTCACTTTAAAATTAATACAATTAGAAAAAACTGAATGGATGTATATATGAAACATGTTTGCCCATATCCTAGTAATTATTGAAGCTAGATATTGTGCAATGAGGGTTAGTTACAATATTATTTCTTCTTTTATGTTGGTTTTAAATTGTTCATAATAAAAGATTTTTAAAAATACTATTCCATTAGGAAATAAAATTAAGTATGATTAAAAATATACATTCAATGAGAAAATGCAATAATTTATGACTATAAAAGTCAAGCTTTTTTTCTTAACATATATTGCATTATTTGTTTCAGAGGTACAGATCTGAGATTCAACAGTGATGATAGTGGATATCAAATCATAAGTTATTTAAATAATCTGGATCTATTTATAACAATGATAAACTGTTTTACTTAATATGCTAATATAGGGGTGCCTGGGTGGCTCAGTTGTTAAGCGTCTGCCTTCGGCTCAGGTCATGATCCTGGGTCCTGGGATCAAGCCCCGCATCAGGCTCCCTGCTCGGCGGGAAGCCTGCTTCTCCCTCCCCTATTCCCCCTGCTTGTGTTCCTTCTCTCGCTGTGTCTCTCTCTGTCAAATAAATAAATAAAATCTTTAAAAATATATGCTAGTATAAACAATACATCAGAAGTAACAATATTAAAAATTGCTTGAAGTTGTTAATCAGTTTATTAGCTATCACAATTTTAAAATATCAGTTTTTTTCAGCTTTATTAAGGTATAATTGACAGATAAAATTATATATATTTAAAGTGCACATGTGGTGATTTGATTTTCCAAAGAGGATATGCAGATGGCCAACAGACACATGAAAAGTTGCTCAAATCAGTGATCATCAGGGTGATACAAAGAAAACTAAAATTCCGTATCACCTCACACCTGTCCGAATAGCTAAAATCAAGAACACAAGAAACAATGGGTGTTGGCAAGGTTGTGGAGAAAGGGAAACCTTCCTGTGCTGTTGGTGGGAATGCAACATGGTGCACCCACTCTGGAAAACAGTATGGAGATTCCTCAAAAGGTGAAAAACACAACTACCCTATGCAATTGCACTACTGGGTATTTGCCCAAAGAATACAAAAACACTAATTCAAAAGGATACAAACACCCTGATGTTTATGGCAACAATGTCCATAATAGCTAAATTACGGAAAGAGCTCAGGTATCCATCAACAGATGAATGGATAAAAAAGATGTGATATATATATATATATGAATGATGGAATATTCATATATTCATTCATATATATATATATATATTCATATATATATATATATATATATATATATATATATATATGAATGATGGAATAATACTCAGCCATCAAATGAATGAAATCTTGCCATTTGCAATGACGGAGCTAGAGAGTATTATACTTAGTGAAATAAGTCAGCCAGAGAAAGACCAATGCTATATGATTTCACTTATATGTGGAATTTAAGAAACCAAACAAACGTAGGGAAAAAAAAGAGTAAGAGAGGCAAACCAAGAAACAGATTCTTAACTATAGAGAACAAACTGATCATTAAGGGAGGGGAGGTGGGTGGAGGGATGTGTTAAATAGGTGATGGTGATTAAGGAGTGTACTTGTGATGACCACCAGGTGTTATATTGAAGTGTTGAATCATTATAGTGTACAACTATTACACTGTATGTTAACTAACTGGAATTTAAATAAAAACCTTAGAAGTAGGTGACTTAGCAAAGATTAACAGTGATGATCACCATCCTTTATAAGTCTGACATTATCATTCATACAGATGAGAAGATAGATAATTAGATCACATTCACATTGAAAATAGTGGAACAGGGCGCCTGGGTGGCTCATTGGTTAAGTGACTGCCTTCAGCTCAGGTCATGATCCCAGGGTCCTGGGATCGAGTCCTGCATCGGGCTCCCTGCTCTGCGGGGAGCCTGCTTCTCCCTCTCCCACTCCCCCTGCTTGTGTTCCCTCTCTCACTGTGTCTCTCTCTGTCAAATAAATAAATAAAATCTTTAAAAAAAAAAGAAAGAAAGAAAAGAAAATAGTGGAACAGAAGTTTCATGAAAATAATAAAATAGAACTTTTTTATTAGGTTCAAATACTTGTGTTTTATGATATGTAGAATACAACTTGTTACATTTTCCCCTTTATTTACTTATCAGCCAAACCAAAATAAGACAAAGGTAATATTTTCAAGATACTATATTAGTGTAGAAACAGTTGATTGGTGATTTCTGTTTTAGCACATTATGAAGATTTATAGGGATTTAAGCCTATTTTAGAGTGATTGGAATGACTAAATCAATTTATATTTCTATAATATTTTGATTGGTATGTGTTAAGGTTCTCTAAATACTAGCCTTCCGGAAATAAATCTGTCAGAAAGATCATGAATAGAACAGTCATTCAGCCACATCTGAAATTTTAGAAACAAGTCAGATAGAATAAATGGATTAAGTTACAGAAGCAGCATTTCTCAAAGCTTTATGAAAAGAAACTAACTTTAGAACTTTATAAGAAGCTTCCTAAAGGGATAGATTTCTAAACTCCAAGCACAAACCCATTGAATTAGAATCCCTGTTAGCAGAATGGCAAATCTGCATTTTTAACAAAGATTTTTTAATGCATTTGAGTGCTTAAACAATGATCTTCAAACTTTTGCTCACATTACTCTTAAAAGAAATTTGGAAAATGGCTTTAGGGAGAAGGAAAGATGGCAAAGGAGTAGGGGACCCTATTTCAACTGGTCCCCGGAATTGAGCTGGATATCTACCAGACCACTCTGAGCACCCATGAAATCAGCATGAGATGTAAGAAGATAGATCTGGAACTCTACAAAAAGAATATCGCAGGCGGTTGGTTTCGAGGTAGGAAGCGGGGAGCCTTGATTCCATGGGCAGATATCAGAGGATAAATGGCAGCGGGAGGGAGCCTGTCTGTGGGGATCCTACACCACTGGTGAGTGACAGCCTCTCACGCTGGGGACAGGGCACAGACTCGCAAACCGGTAGCAGTGGGGAAAGGACTTTAACGGCAGGGTCGCACGAGTGCAGAGACGTGCCCCAACCTGGAGGCAGGACTGGGGGCACTGTGGAGGGGCACATAAACCAGGCTGCTGCAGTTTATAGCAACAAGGACAGAAACGGAGATGGTGTGGCCTGGAGAGCTCATTGAAGAACAGACTGCGGTCTCTCCACTCTGAGGCAGAGGGTTGGAAATGGTCTCTTCTGCTCTGACTCATGGAAGAGACCTGGAAAGCCACCAGGGAAAGCCACCAGAGAACAAAAGCCCCAAAAACTGATTCCCACTGAGCCCATACCCCACCACACGGGGGCAGGGCAACTCCGCCCAAACAGGGTTGCCTGAGTAACAGTACGGCAGGCCCTTCGCCCAGAAGACAGGCTGGGAAAACAAGAGGCCAAAAACCCCAAGTTCCCAAGAAAACAGGTGCATCTTGCTTGGATTCTGGTCAATAATTTGGACTCTATACATTCCCTCAAACACCCATCAACAGAATGACTAGGAGGAAGAACCCCCAAAATAGAAAAGACTCAGAGATCATGACTTATGCTGCAGATTTACAAATGGGTGCAGATATAACCAAGATGTTGGAGATGGAATTCAGGCTAGCAATTGTGAAGACAATAGCTAGAGTGGAGAAATCAATTAATGGCAACATAGAGTCTCTAAGGGCAGAAATGAAAGCTGAATTGACAGAACTTAAAAATGTTATCAATGAGATCAAATCCAATCTAGATAACCTAAGAGCTAGGGTAACTGAGGTAGAAGAATGAATTAGTGACCTGGAAAACAATTTAATAAATAAAAAGGGAAAAAAGGAGGCCAGGGAAAAACAACTCAGAATCCATGAAAATAGAATCACAGAAATAAGTGACAGCATGAAGCATTCCAATGTCAGAATGATTGGAATCCCAGAGGGAGTGGAGAGAGAGAGAGGACTAGAAGATGTATTTGAGCAAATCATAGCTGAGAACTTCCCTAATCTGGGGAATGAAACAAACATCCGAGTCCTAGAGGCAGAGAGGACCCCTCCCAAGATCAAGGAAAACAGGCCAACACCCTGGCATGTAATAGTAAACTTGCAAATCTTAGAACCAAGGAAACCATCTTAAAGGCAGTTAGGGGGAGGGGATTCCTTACATACAGAGGGAGGAACATCAGAATAACGTCAGACCTATCCACAGAGACCTGGCAAGCCAGAAAAGCCTGGCAAGACATATTCAGGGTACTAAATGAGAAGAACATGCAGCCAAGAATACTTTATCCGGCAAGGCTGTCATTTAGAATGGATGGAGAGATGCAGAGCTTGCACGACCGGCAGAAACTGAAAGAATATGTGACCACTAAGCCAGCCCTGCAAGAAATATTAAGGGGAGTTCTACAAAAGGAGAAAGACCCCAAGAGTGATATACAACAGAAATTTACAGGGACAATCTATAAAAACAACGTCTTCACAGGCAACATGATAACAATTAATTCATATCTTTCAATAATCACTCTCAACGTGAATGGCCTAAATGCTCCCATAAAATGGCACAGGGTTGCAGATTGAATAAAAAGACAGGACCCATCCATATGCTGTCTACAAGAGACTCATTTTGAAACTAAAGATACATCCAGACTGAAAGTGAAGGGTTGGAGATCCATCTTCCATGCCAGCGGACCTCAAAATAAAGCTGAGGTAGCAATTCTTATATCAGACAAATTAGATTTTAAACTAAAGTCTGTAATTAGAGACACAGAAGGACACTATATCATTCTTACAGGGTCTATCCAACAAGAAGATCTAACACTTGTAAATATCTATGCCCCCAACATGGGAGCAGCCATCTACATAAGCCAACTGTTAACCAAAGTAGAGTCATATTGATAACAATTTGTTAATTGTAGGACACCTCAATAATCCCCTCTCAGCAATAGACAGATCATCTAAACAGAAAATCAACAAAGAAACAAGAGCTTTGAATGACACACTGGACCAGAAGGACTTCCTAGATATATACAGAACATTCCACTCTAAAACAACAGAATACTCATTCTTCTCAAGTGCACATGGAACTTTCTCCAGAATAGACCACATACTGGGTCACAAATCAGGTCTCAGCCAATACCGAAAGATTGAGATTATTCCCTGCATATTCTCAGACCACAATGCTTTAAACCTGGAACTCAATCACAAGAAAAAATTTGGTAGAAATTCAAACACCTGGAAGCTAAAGACCACTCTGCTCAAGAATGTTTGGGTCAACCAGGAAATCAAAGGAGAACTTAAAACAATTCATGGAAACTAATGAGAACGAAAACAGATAGGTTCAAAACCTGTGGGATACGGTAATGGCGGTCCTAAGGGGGAAATACATAGCCATCCAAGCCTCACTTAGAAAAATAGAAAAATCCCGAATTCACAAACTAACTCTACACCTTAAAGAACTAGAGAAAAAGCAACAGATGATGCCTAAGCCA
Organism: Mirounga leonina; assembly: GCF_011800145.1. Classification (NCBI taxonomy): domain Eukaryota; kingdom Metazoa; phylum Chordata; class Mammalia; order Carnivora; family Phocidae; genus Mirounga; species Mirounga leonina. The sequence continues at coordinate 10,865,365 of NW_023270513.1, forward strand.
CACATTAGAAGAGAAATACTTAAGATTAGAGCAGAGATCAATGAATTAGAAACCAGAAACACAGTAGATCAGATCAATGAAACTAGAAGTTGGTTCTTTGAAAGAATTAATAAGATCGATAAACCACTGGCCAGACTTATCCAACAGAAAAGAGAAAGGACCCAAATTAATAAAATTATGAATGAAAGGAGAGAGATCATGACTATAACCAAGGAAATAGAAACAATTATTAGAAATTATTATCAACAACTATAGGCCAATAAACTGAGCAATCTGGATGAAATGGAGGCCTTCCTGGTAACCTATAAGCTTTCAAGACTGAAACAGGAAGAAATTGACAACTTGAATAGGCCAGTAACCAGTAACGAGATTGAAGCAGTGATCCAAAACCTCCCAAAAAACAAGAGTCCAGGGCCTGATGGATTCCCTGGGGAATTCTACCAAGCATTCAAAGCAGAAATAGTACCTATTCTACTGAAGCTGTTTCAAAAATAAAAACAGAAGGAAAACTTCCAAACTCATTCTGTGAGGCCAGCATTACCTTAATCCCCAAACCAGGCAAAGACCCCATCAAAAAGGAGAATTTCAGACCGATATCCCCAATAAATATGGATTCCAAAATCCTCAGCAAAATCCTAGCTAATAGGATCCAACAATACATTAAAAGGATCATCCACCACGACCAAGTGGGATTTATCCCCGGATGCAAAGGTGGTTCAGCATTCGCAAATCAATCAATGTGATAGAACACATTAATAAGAGGAGGGAGAAGAACCATATGGTCCTCTCAATTGATGCAGAAAAAGCATTTGACAAAATACAACATGCTTTCCTGATTAAAACTCTTCAGAGTATAGGGATAGAGGGAACATTCCTCAAGTTCATAAAATCCATCTATGAAAAACCCACAGTGAATATCATCCTCAATGGGGAAAAGTTGAGAGCCTTTCCCTTAAGATCAGGAACATGTCAATGATGCCCACTCTCAGCACTATTGTTCAACATAGTACTAGAAGTCCTAGCAACAGCAATCAGACAACAAAAAGAAATAAAAAGTATTCAAATTGGCAAAGAAGAATTCAAACTCTGTCTTTTCACAGATGACATGATACTTTATGTGGAAAGCCCAAAAGATTCCACCCCCAAATTCCTAGAACTCATACAGCAATTCAGTAATGTGGCAGGGTACAAAATCAATGCACAGAAGTCAGTTGCTTTCTTATACACTAACAACACAACTGTAGAAAGAGAAATTAGATAAATGATTCCATTTACAATAGCACCAAAAACCATAAGATACCTCAGAATAAACCTAAGCAAAGAGGTAAAGGATCTGTACTCTAGGAACTACAGAACACTCACAAAAGAAATTGAAGAAGACACAAAAAGTTGGAAAAATATTCCATGCTCATGGATCAGAAGAATAAACATTGTTAAAATGTCTATGCTACCCAGAGCAATCTATACCTTCAATGCCATCCAGATCAAAATTCCAATGACATTTTTCAAAGTGCTGGAACAAACAATCCTAAAATTTGTATGGAATCAGAAAAGACCACGAATCGCCAAGGAAATGTTGAAAAAGAAAAACAAAGCTGGGGCATCATGTTGCCTGATTTCAAGCTATATTACAAAGCTGTGATCACCAATACAGCATGGTCCTGGCACAAAAACAGGCATATAGACCAATGGAACAGAACAGAGAACCCAGATATGGACCCTCAACTCTATGGTCAATTAATCTTTGACAAAGCAGGAAAAGACATGCAATGGAAAAAAAGACAGTCTCTTCAATAAATGGTGCTGGGAAAATTGCACAGCCACATGCAGAAGAATGAAACTCAACCATTCTCTTACACCATTCACAAAGATAAACTCAAAGTGGATGAAAGACCTCAATGT